>NC_134843.1:102491335-102858672 GCF_965363235.1 Mytilus galloprovincialis | reverse complement strand
AACCCTACCCTAACCCTAACCCTAACCCTAACCCTAACCCTAACCCTAACCCTAACCCTAACCCTAACCCTAACCTAACCCTAACCCTAACCCTAACCCTAACCCTAACCCTAACCCTAACCCTAACCTAACCCTAACCCTAACCCTAACCCTAACCCTAACCCTAACCCTAACCCTAACCCTAACCCTAACCCTAACCCTAACCCTAACCTAACCCTAACCCTAACCCTAACCCTAACCCTAACCCTAACCCTAACCCTAACCCTAACCCTAACCCTACCCTAACCTAACCCTAACCCTAACCCTAACCCTAACCCTAACCCTAACCCTAACCCTAACCCTAACCCTAACCCCTAACCCTAACCCTAACCCTAACCCTAACCCTAACCCTAACCCTAACCCTAACCCTAACCCTAACCCTAACCCTAACCCTAACCCTAACCCTAACCCTAACCCTAACCCTAACCCTAACCCTAACCCTAACCCTAACCCTAACCCTAACCCTAACCCTAACCCTAACCCTAACCCTAACCCTAACCCTAACCCTAACCCTAACCCTAACCCTAACCCTAACCCTAACCCTAACCTAACCCTAACCCTAACCCTAACCCTAACCCTAACCCTAACCCTAACCCTAACCCTAACCCTAACCCTAACCCTAACCTAACCCTAACCCTAACCCTAACCCTAACCCTAACCCTAACCCTAACCCTAACCCTAACCCTAACCCTAAACCCTAACCCTAACCCTAACCCTAACCCTAACCCTAACCCTAACCCTAACCCTAACCCTAACCCTAACCCTAACCCTAACCCTAACCTAACCCTAACCCTAACCCTAACCCTAAACCCTAACCCTAACCCTAACCCTAACCCTAACCCTAACCCTAACCCTAACCCTAACCCTAACCCTAACCCTAACCCTAACCCTAACCCTAACCCTAACCTAACCCTAACCCTAACCCTAACCCTAACCCTAACCCTAACCCTAACCCTAACCCTAACCCTAACCCTAACCCTAACCCTAACCCTAACCTAACCCTAACCCTAACCCTAACCCTAACCCTAACCCTAACCCTAACCCTAACCCTAACCCTAACCCTAACCCTAACCCTAACCCTAACCCTAACCCTAACCCTAACCCTAACCCTAACCCTAACCCTAACCCTAACCCTAACCCTAACCCTAACCCTAACCCTAACCCTAACCCTAACCCTAACCCTAACCCTAACCCTAACCCTAACCCTAACCCTAACCCTAACCCTAACCCTAACCCTAACCCTAACCCTAACCCTAACCCTAACCCTAACCCTAACCCTAACCCTAACCCTAACCCTAACCCTAACCCTAACCCTAACCCTAACCCTAACCCTAACCCTAACCCTAACCCTAACCCTAACCCTAACCCTAACCCTAACCCTAAACCCTACCCTAACCCTAACCTAACCCTAACCCTAACCCTAACCCTAACCCTAACCCTAACCCTAACCCTAACCCTAACCCTAACCCTAACCCTAACCCTAACCCTAACCCTAACCCTAACCCTAACCCTAACCCTAACCCTAACCCTAACCCTAACCCTAACCCTAACCCTAACCCTAACCCTAACCCTAACCCTAACCCTAACCCTAACCCTAACCCTAACCCTAACCCTAACCCTAACCCTAACCCTAACCCTAACCCTAACCCTAACCCTAACCCTAACCCTAACCCTAACCCTAACCCTAACCCTAACCCTAACCCTAACCCTAACCCTAACCCTAACCCTAACCCTAACCCTAACCCTAACCCTAACCCTAACCCTAACCCTAACCCTAACCCTAACCCTAACCCTAACCCTAACCCTAACCCTAACCCTAACCCTAACCCTAACCCTAACCCTAACCCTAACCCTAACCCTAACCCTAACCCTAACCCTAACCCTAACCCTAACCCTAACCCTAACCCTAACCCTAACCCTAACCCTAACCCTAACCCTAACCCTAACCCTAACCCTAACCCTAACCCTAACCCTAACCCTAACCCTAACCCTAACCCTAACCCTAACCCTAACCCTAACCCTAACCCTAACCCTAACCCTAACCCTAACCCTAACCCTAACCCTAACCCTAACCCTAACCCTAACCCTAACCCTAACCCTAACCCTAACCCTAACCCTAACCCTAACCCTAACCCTAACCCTAACCCTAACCCTAACCCTAACCCTAACCCTAACCCTAACCCTAACCCTAACCCTAACCCTAACCCTAACCCTAACCCTAACCCTAACCCTAACCCTAACCCTAACCCTAACCCTAACCCTAACCCTAACCCTAACCCTAACCCTAACCCTAACCCTAACCCTAACCCTAACCCTAACCCCTAACCCTAACCCTATTAAACATGTGTAAATATTATTTTCTTTAATAAGAAGAACCATGATAAACAATGCTTTAAAAAATCAAAGGAAATCAGTTTTTGACCTTAATGGCAATTTAAAAACAGACAAAAGAAAAAAATCCAAATTGGCGCCAAATTATTTTTTCCGCGAAATTACCGCAATTTCAGAATGGCGGGTTTTAATATAAGTCCCATTGCTGTCTTCAGAAAGTAGCAACAACGGTCGTTTCTAAGGGCTTGCTTTCCGACTGAGAAGAACGTAACCCGTGTCATGCCAACAACTGTTTTTTTTAAATAAATGTTTTTAGATTTCGATGCAAAGATCCTATACAGTTGGAAAGCAAGTTCTTAGAAACGTCCGTTGTCGTCAAGCTCTATCCGCAACAATAGCAGGGATTTTTTGTTTAAAAGTTGTGGTTTTTCACTTAAAGTAACTAAAACCCCTTTTGATCCCCTACACAAATTGACGGTGACATTGTTTTCTTTTTTCAACATACGTCATGGAACGTTAAAAACAAAATATGTGTCAGGGTCATGTACATAGTAAAAATTTACACATTGGACAAGTGAAACGACAAACAAAGATCTTCTTTATTGTGTTTGAAATTATACGTCTCGGGAAATTCTGACAAATCTGACAAATTATTGTTAGCCTATGGATGGACAAAGGCACAAAAAATAGCAATAGAAAATGCATTGCAAAGAAAATTTCTGGCGGAAAAAACATACAAGTTTAAACAGGAAATGAAGGTCAGTTTAATAATTATATTTATATTTTATAAGTTAAAATCTTGCTTATATTATTATCTCTTTATTAAGTAAGCTACAATAATAAGAGCAAAAACTAGCTTATTTTTTAAAAGTCAAAAGATGTGTTCTTACAAAATTGAATTTATTTGGCAAATTCTTGTCATTTAATCATCATTGAACATTATTAAAGTAAAATGCACAAGATTTGTTCCACTTATTTCATTTCATTTCTGAGATTAATATCCAATTATTCAGGTAAAATACATATACAATACAGCAGCTGATACAGCAACCTGAAGAGAAGAAGCTCCTTTTTTTTTCAAAAAGTTTACTTTCATAATCTATATAATGAGAAATAAGACAAAGGGCTACTGTGCAAGCTAATCTAATAGTTTAATTCTACAATAATAATGATTTTGAAATTCAAAATTGTGTCACTTTCACTTATAATTTTAAGCATTATTTTTTACAGAATTTTCTGTCAATATTTTTGGTATAAAACATGTAAAACTTATCCCCTTTCTGTAGGATATCTTCTAGGCAGTATTTTACTGTTCGACTAAGAAACAGTTACATAGGCTTCAGTTTAAAGGCTCTCTTACTTTGAAGAAAGTTATTGTGACCCTTGGTCCCACTATAGAATGTAAAATATAAAGGATCAATATTATTATTCTATCAATTTTCAGAAAGATTATTCAAATTGTATAAAATATGTTTTATTGCATTAAATATTATCAGAAGTGTTTAAAAAAATTCTACTAGGTTTGATCCCATATACCATTATAAATATTACAACGTATATTTCATCAGCCAGATCTAATTTATATTAATATAGCTAGGTTTTTAGTTTTCAATGTAGGTGCTATTAACCACATTTCTGAATTGCTTTTTTTACTAATATTTTGTTTTTTAATTATTACAATTAGTCCTTCTCTGAAAAAAAGGGAAGTATTTCTTCTTTATATTATTATAAATTAGTTGTAAATCGAGTTTCGTTTATTTTCTTTCTTATTTTTGTAAAGTAAACTCCTTTTTATGCATTTTGTTGGGTTTTTATATTTGACTGGTGAAATTAAGGGGAGATAACCACTTGCACAACTTGGCATAAAAACCATCGCTTCGTATCGAAAATAACTTGACGTTTGCGTATCCAACATTCTATTGCCGAGATATTTATATCGAGTGTTTGTCTTAATGAGATGTTTTATTGAATTTAAATTCAGCCCATCATTTTCAGTTTCCTCGTAAATATTTAGATTTTTCGATCAGGAGACTTGACGATTTTAACACAAACTCCAAGTTTGAAGATAGATTTTTCGATCAGGAGACTTGACGATTATAACACAAACTCCAAGTTTGAAGATAAAATAAAGAATAAAGGACTTAGATTTGATGTGTAAGTTTTGACGAGTAAAAACTATGTGTATTCAAGATTAGTTGGGTCAATAACTTTTTATTACGACAATAGTATTTAGTGAGTAAAATTGAGGTTTGTCGCGTCCGTTTTTTTACTGCATTTGCACGGTCACATGACTCTATTGTTGCTGATAAACTTGGGGTCAAACCGTGACCTGCTTTCAAAAAGTAAAAACACAAAAATACTGAACTCCGAGGAAAATTCAAAAAGGAAAATCCAAAATCAAAAGGCAAAATCAAAAGTCCAAACACATCAAACGAATGGATAACAACTGTCATATTCCTGACTTGGTACAAGCATTTTCTAATGTAGAAAATGGTGGATTGGACCTGGTTTTATAGCTAGCTAAACGTCTCACTTGTATGACAGTCGCATCAAATTCCATTACATTGTCAACGATGCATGAACAAAACAAACATACTCAAAGAGTAAAAATGTCAAAAATAGGGGTACAGCAGTCAATATTGTGTTATCATCTTAATATCACTATAAAAACATCAAATGTAACGAAGAAGCACAAAAATGCATACATCAAATTTAACATACTCATATTGCTTTTCTTATACGACTTAATTTATCAAACTGTAAGTGAATCAATATAAAGGCCAAAATATGCAGTCTTTAATGACCTGACAACAGTATCGTAAATATGTCCCTTCTTAATAAGTCTATTTAAAGGTTTTGTTAGCTTCTGAGGTGAATACTGACATTTTTGTGCTTTATAAAGAATATTTTCATAAAATATTGGATGTGAAATACCTGAACGTATAAGAAGTCTGCATGTTGAGCTATATTTACGAATGATGTTCTAATACCGATGATAAAATTTAGTAAATGTTTTGACTAATTTGTGAGATCGAAAACCCTAGTGTAATAACTTTTCAGTAATAGTCTACATAAATTTCTCTCGTTAAAATCTGAAACATTGTTACATACACGAGCGAATCGTACAAGTTGAGATATATAAACATCGTAGGATGGTGACAAGGCACCATCTAAAAATGAATAAAACGATAGGAAAAATCAAATACCATCTCTTTTATCATAAATTTTAGTATTAAACTTTCCGTTAATGTTATAGATATCAAGATCGAGAAAAGGGCAGTCAGTACTGTGGTCATTGTTAGTATTAGCTTTATTTAAGGCAAGTGCAACAGGATTAATTCCTTGAGTATACATACTGAAGTCGTCATTATTGAGAGCCAAAATATCATCCAAATATCTAAAAGTATTATTAGATTTGCGTGTCAGATGTTGTTTCGATGGGTCTTGGAGGTTAATGAGTCTGTCATTAGTTTGATTGTAGACACTGACATGGACATTTTGAACAGATATTCTTATTCAATGACAAAAACTAAGTAAAACCCTAATCCTCATCCTCACTTATGCGCAGTCACCACATCTAGGAAATTTGGATAACTCATGTGAAGAAGAAACATGGAGCTATCTAATTGTCCAAGTCCAGTTCCCATGTCCTAACCCTAACACTAACGATAACGATAACCATAACTTTGACACTAACGTTAATCCAAACACTACCTCCTCCCTAATCCTTATGTTTTCTTACATCGAATGTACTTCCGTAGTATGAACTTCGGTTTCTAACCTTCAACTCCCCCAAAGACCATTAAATAACCACAAACTTTTTTCCTAACCAAATCACTAATACTAGATCTAAACTCTAACCCTCACAAATACCACTAATCATAACCCCTGAAACTTAATCCTTATCCTTATGAAAAGCATAGTAGGAATGAAAGCTCTGAAATATTGTACTAACTGCGAGGAATATGCTTTGTATTTCAATTAAAACACTTCACTTGCCAAAAGTCAATATTGAACAAAATGCAAATGTTTTTTTAATATCCATTTCAAATAGACATTTTCTTAAACTGTTGAATAATAAAACATAAGACATTCTTATATAGATGAGTCAGTTTATACTTGTTAAATCGTATATATAAAGTATATTAAATGCATTAATAATTCCAGTACTTTTTCACTCCAGATGATGATGATCCGTTACGTATTACGGGCGGAATCGTAGATCTGCGAGGAGATAAGCAGACACAGGGTTACGTAATCACACAATATATAGAGAATAACCATACATTTTCTCGAAATATCAATGTTATTTGTACAAGGCTTAGAAACAGGTAGAAAGTGAGGCTGTGCCGAGCATTTCTACCTGTTTCGAGCCGAGTACAAATAACCGATTGATATTTCGAGACAATGTATGGTTATTCTTTCTATACTGCAACTCTTATAAGTGTTCTAAATGAAGTATTTAGGGTAAAACCCATCAATTTTTAATTTGGAGCAGACGACGTAAAATTTCCGCGAACCTGTATGTTTTATTGACGTCATACATAAAACTCTACGGAAACGCATTGTCAACGTCATAAACAATGTGATATACGGTCAGTGACTGTATCTATAATACTAAAATTACGAGGTCCAATTTGTCAGCCGTCATCGGGTAAAAACGACAAATCAAAGAATTCAACTCTATATAGAACTAATATAGGACAATGGTGTATATTAAAAATTACACCACTCCAGACCCTTTTGTTTTCCACATAATTAATATTGCCAATAATTAACAAGTTCCGGGTCGAATCCGATACCGATACCAATAGTATATTCACCTGTTACCTATTACCTTATCTTTACGTTCCGCATCTAACAGGCGCACCACCATACAGTGTATTTAGGATTTTGCTATATACACGGGTCATAATCAAAGGGCTGACACTACTAAATTCTATCATTGTCAAATTGTTTCCTATTGTAGTTTTATTCAGCAATCAGCAAGACTTTCTAAGATAACTAATATAGGACAATGCTGTTGATTAAAAAATACTCCATTCCTGGATAGCCAGGACCTTTTGTTTTTCAAATAATTAATATTACCAATAATTGATAAGTTCCAGGTCGACGGGTTCAAACAGAAAGATTTGAAAGCAAAAAAAAATGTGTATCTTATAATCGACATGACTTTATCAGATGACAATACAAATTACTAAAATAAGGCTTATGCATAGTTATATACTCTAAGTCAGTCACGGACCCGCGATATCACGGGTGTGTACTTGTATCACATATGAATATACAGTCAATGCAAATGGACTGCTCAAATAGGACAGCTGCAGTATACATTCTAATTCTAATCACCCCCTTCTTTTTTGTACCAAGTGTACACAAATAAAAATATTTATAAACGAAATAAAATCCGTAATTACTTCACCTTATTCTTTTTATCATGTGACCACAACTACCAATAAGTAATTTTGCAATGTTAACGTGACAAAAATGCCATACAGTATAGAGAAGGCTATGTAAGTCCCGGGATATCAAAATATGAAACATTAAAAATAATCTGCAACACTCTTAAATTTTTTGATTATTTATCATATATTTAAGATAAAATACAACAATTTTGTATATCTAATAAATAGTACGGTGACCAAGTAAGGAAAAGTAGCTTATTTAAGGAGTTTAATCGTCATTCGGACTATAACGTAACGGTACCCAAATTGCACCTATTTAGCAAAAATAGCAGCGGACATCTTACAAGATTTCCTAGAGAGTACACAATTTGTATTTTTATGATTTGGTACTATGCACATCTTCCAACATAGGTGAAAATATTTAGATATGCACAAAACGTTCACAGTATTTATCAATAAATGAAGTGTTTACTGAAAAAGCAAAATGTACTGAAACGTCATCTTTTTAAAATGATCAAATACAATATGTTACAAGTACCCATTTAAAAAAAAATGTTTATTTGATATGGGTTTTTTTTCTTTTTATACATTTAAAAAATTAAGAACCATGTCTGAATTTGGACATGTAGTTATCTTGAAAATGTTCGAACTATGAAGTCCTTTACGATTAGGTTCTAGTACTTAAAAAAGGCAACACATGGCTTTTAATTTTGAAAACTGTATCGTATGACAGAGAATAAGCACTGAATCAGTCACCTCCTTTACTGTAAAGAGTAAACGTTGCTTCTTAAGTTCTGTTGAAACACTAAATGATGGAATCTGCCAGCAATGTGTTGTAGAGTATGGGTCGTTTGTTGAACCTGATTTGGTGAACCAATTCAATTCTGATGCCTCGTGTGCATTTTCCCTACCTTCCTTTGGCCCATCACTCACAACTTACACCAGTCTGAGAGGTGGTATGGCATTGCTTAAATGTATTGATGAAAACAAAAAAGCAAAAAAAATGGTGACCTTGCAGGTGACTATTATAAAAATATGACCCAATGCTTTTCGCTAGCGCACACAGTAGCAGACATATTTTTACCGCTACGACATGAAAAGCTCAATAAAGTTGTCTGTTGAAAAGGAAAGCCGCACAAAGAGTACACTTTCAACCAAAGTGTATCAGATTATTGAAGGGAGAAGGATACTGACTGAAAGAAGTTTCTTTCTGTTAAAGAAAACCAACAGGCTCTCCCTAATTTCTTTGGTTGTTTTTCTTTTTTAAAACTATGACAAATCCCCTATGATTCCACCTTATAGTGAGCTTTACTCAGCTGGAACGTTTGTAAATCCGAAATTGTCGAAGTTATTCCAGACAATAATGTTAATGACTGTTGTAACTTGCTTAGCACTCACCAAGGGCCAATACTCGTATGATAATTAATGCCTTATACTTTGACATGAAGTTAACATAAAAGGGAAAGAGCGACAGAATGATCCTAAGGACTTCTGATACGGGTGTGATTGTTCTGTGTGTTCACTACTGCAAACAAATGACACATGCATGCGAGTTGTAGGCGCAGTTGGGTGTGTACGGATTGCTAGTTTAGTCTTGTACACGAATGATTTATTAGTTGTTGGTGGCTTTGAACTAGCTGTCAGATAACTGCGAGTACTCTCAGATTTGTTCCTAGTGTCTTTTTGTTGTTTGGATGTACAAGTACCCGGCTACGTCCAATTGTATGTTTGTCCATCTGATGAGTTAAGCCTTTTTCAACTGATTTTTATAGTTCGTTCTTTTATTGTACTGTTATACCACTGTCACACTTTTTTATAGAACATCGATCGTAAATCCGTACGTCTGGAAATATGCGACAATCAACACGAGTACGGAATCGCCCAGCTTCTGTATAATGTCACTAGTAAATAATTTCAATGGTTTTAACTTTGACGAATTTGTCAAGTTTCGTTTATTTCTACCTGCCAGAGATAGGTTTCGACAATAATACACACGGAAGCGTAATGTCAAACTACGGAAACTGGTCAGCTGTTCATTAAAATATTTTTCTTTTAAAAAGTTGTATACCAAAATATCTTAACCATATTCAATTTTGATTTTAAATGAACATGATATCTACTAATAAGAAAGGGGTTAAGAGAAAGGCAGATGATGGAATTAGAAGTTTTTTCAGACCAATGACTTCTAATGAAAAGGAGAATACACCTCCGTCTACATCGTCAGTTGTATATATAGCAGAGGCTATTGCTTCTCCTAATCCAAAGCGGGCTAAAGTTTCAGCAATAGATAACAACAAGCACCGTGTTTCTGGTTTCAATGACAAGTGGCTGACTGAATTTTCGTGGCTTAGGAATGTTGAAGGGGGTAAGGAAAATTTTATAAATTTTATTTCATAAAAGATTATTATTAACTTATTTGCAGAAATCGTTCATCAATATAAAAAAAATTAGTTGAGGATGAATCTCGTTCGTGTCAGTATTTTCATGAGTCTCAGTATAATTATAAACTATATTTTTTTAAATACATTTTTTAGGGAGCATACAACATGAAATTAATTTACATAGAACGTGATCATGTATACCAGAGACATGTATGTCTCTTGGGTATAATAATGAAATTAAACAACCTGAATCAAAATTTTGTATTAATTCTTTTTTAAAAGGAATGAAATGTAACTTGTGTACAAAACATCAAAGGAGACCCAAAAAGTGTGTACCAGGGAAAGCTGCATGGGTTGATTTGCCTTGCTTATGGATGGTACGTGAAAGTATTCTGAGACATGGGCGCAGTGAGACACATAAAGAGGCTGTTGCTTTTGAAGGGGCAAGAGTTCTTGCTAACACCAGTCTTGCCACAGCAGTTGAGAAGGAAGTCACATTAAATGAGATGGCAATGGAATCAGCAATGAAGTGCTTGTATTGGCTGTGCAAAAGGGAACTTCCACACACAACCAACTATGTTCCTTTGATGAACCTTTGTACGTTTGATTTTCATTACTTATAATAATGCTCAGTTCAAATATAATATTATTTCAAGATTATTATTTCAAGAAAAATATTTTGAATGAATTATTGTGCTGTGCTAGGCCTAACCATCTAAATTATCAAAAAATCTTTTGACAGGCAAAGACCTTGGTGTTGATGTTCTGAATGCCTTGATGGTTGGAGAGAATGCAAAATACACTTCTGAAAGATTTATCCAGGAAGCTTTGCTGTCATTTAAATATATTGTACAGACTCCACTTATCTGTGACCTGAAAAATTCACCCTTCTATACTGTAATGGTTGATGGAACTACTGATGTAGCTGTTAAGAAGGAGTTGATTCTCTATGTGAGGTAAAAAAATCTTTAAATTTTAGACAGTTACTTATGATTTTTTTTAATTTTAATTCCTAAACTACTAACATGACTTTTTCAGCCACTTCTTTCATTGAAATACCTCATATTTGTTTTTTGTTATAGATTTCTTAAAAATGGCAAAAGTTCAACTCATTTTTTAAAAATGATTGAACTTTTTGATGGGAAAGCAGCAACTATCAAGAGTGCCATAGTCCAAACTCTGGAAGAGATTGACGTGCCATTGGAGAATATGTGTGCATTAGGAAGTGATGGGGCATCTGTCATGCTTGGTAGAAAAGGAGGTGTTGCAGCATTGCTGAAGGAGTCTGTTCCAACCTTGATTGCAAACCACTGTGTTGCCCATAGGTTGGCTTTAGCAAGCTCCCAAGCTGCTGCGGCTGTCGCTTATCTGAAGAAGTTTAAGGCTATTGTGGAACAGCTGTACAGATTCTACCAGTACAGTGCAGTCAGAATGGCAGCACTTCATCACATTCAGGTAAGAACATCTTAATATGACTAAAATATTATATTAATGTGGTTGTTAGTTGAACACTTAAAAATCATTAATTGGACATGCAAGTATTGATTTTTATTGTACATGTATGCTCATTATTTTAGGAAATTCTCCAGGAGCCAGTTATCAAAATTACAGAGGCAAAAGCTGTTAGGTGGCTTTCCCATGACAAAGCTGTCCAATCTATAAGGAGATGCTTTCCTTCAATCATCACAAGTTTGGAGAGAGAAGCCAAGGAGAGAGGAGATGCCCAAGCACTAGGCCTGGCCACATTTGTACAGAAGTTTGACTTCATTGCAACTTTGTACATGGTGTGTGATTTGTTGCCACCACTATCACAACTGTCAAAAGCCTTGCAGGTAACATTATTTTACAAATATCTAATTTATAATTCAGTTAATTGTTATAATATCTGCACTGTCAAGATTCAAATAGGCAAATAATCTAAATTTAGTTATTAAATACAAGATTTGTTTTACAGAGAAAAGATGGAGACTACACAGTAGTAAGACCTCTTGTGACTGGAACTATAAAGACCATCCAATCATTTAAAGAAAGGCATGGGGAACATTATGCTTCAGTGGGGAAAGTGATAGATGATTTAATCAAAGAAAACTTCAAAGTCAAGAGTCCAACAGAGGAGGAATTTGATAAATTTGAAAGACAGGTAATTCATAAGTACATGTATATGACATAACAATAATCTGGATTTGTAAATTGAATAAGTCTGTTCTATAAAATTGTTCACAATGTAAACATTTCCAAAATCATTTTAGGTCTACTTTCCATACATTGACCATGTGGTGGAGAATTTGGAGAAGAGGTTTCCAGATTTACCTCTGTTGGAAAGCTTTTCTGTGTTTGACCCCAACAGTGTTCCAGAAGATCCAGAAGAAGCTGAGGGTTATGGCAGGGAGCAAATAGGGGTAAATAGCTTTATACATGTACTTCTTCTATGTAATATAACAAAGTATAACAACTAAAAGTTTTTTTGGCTCTTTATTATTTTATTCAACTCATTTATTTTATTTTTTCAAATTGAAAATATATCTTTTTCAGATCCTTTCAGACCACTTCAAAATTGATCTGGTGCCATTAAGTCAGGAGTGGAGGCTACTAAAGAATACAATTAACACTGATGACAGCCTCAAGTCTCTATCTGCTAGTTTGATCATGCAGCAATTGGCTGGCAAGTTAGTAGCAGGTTTTCCTCTGTTGTCAAGCCTATCAGCTGTTGGCTTATTATTGCCTACATCTACTGCAGGTAAATACATATATCCTAAATAAAATCTTTTACATCATAACATGAGTATGCATTATCTTTTCATTTATCATACTATTTATTTAAGTTGCTAGTTGAAATATAAAAATTCAGGTATTAATTTATTTATATTTTAGATTGTGAAAGGGGATTTTCAACCCTAAAGAGGATCAAGACAGAGTTGAGGAACAGGCTATCAAATAAGATAACAAACTGTCTTGTGACTATATCCCTAGAAGGAGAAGAGAGTACAGAGATAGATATTTCTGAAGCTGTTCAGCACTGGAAGACCCAAAAGAACAGGAGGATCTTTTCTTGAACTTTATTTACTTTTTTTTAACTGAAATCAGATCATTTCATACATCATCATGTATATATTCTTTTAATTTATAAATACTATGCATTATTAAATACATGTCACAAAGCCTTATAATTCATATTGCATGCCATGATTTATGACTGATTGCTTTCGTGTCACAATATTTCACCCAAAAAAAGAGTTACGCGCCCTTGAATTTTGCGCCTTCAAACATTTCTGGGGAGAACACTGCACAGGTTAGGGGGAAGGGTTGGAATCCCGCTAATATGTTTCACCCCGCCACATTATTTATGTATGTGCCTGTCCCAAGTCAGGCGCCTGTAATTCAATGGTTGTCGTTTGTTTATGTGTTACATATTTGTTTTTCGTTCATTTTTTATATAAATGAGGCAGTTAGTTTTCTCGTTTGAATTGTTTTTACAAAAGACTTGAAAGGACACACACGACTATTGTAGTTACAGAATTTTGGGAGTACTGATGAAGATGAAGCCCTTGTTTGTGTAAGAATTTAGTTTCGAAGATGTATGATCTGAGGAATGATCTCTTTAAATCATTCCATCACGATATTAATAAAATTCGCGTCAAGCTTGCCACCAGTAACAAAGTATGTTTAGTCAGGTTACCTCTCTGTGAAGCGGAAATTTTGACCGCATAAAACATTGCTAAACCCCCTGTTTCGTCACCTATAGAATGCGGTTGGCGAAAATTAATTATTTCATTACACCCCGTTTATTTTAAAGGGCATATGTCAGCAGAATTCTTGCAGGATCTTTTGTGTTCATGTTAGGGAAAATCTTCATGTGAAAAGTGTTTGTTTACAACAAAACCTTACATGTACGGATCTTTGCTCCTCTCAAGGGTAAGAATTATGTAGAAATTCCTCGACAGAAGAATCAGAAGATACTCCTGGATGAAATCTGTTTCTGATCATTTTGATTGGATTTTTTAATGTTCTTCGAGCTAATTCGTGGTTTTTGGTTGCAATGAATTACATGCATGAGCTTTTTCAAAATAAACATTCAGGATAGAAGAGGGTGGTAAAGGGTTATTTTCGTGCAACGTTTTCCGCCTTTTTAATTCACGTGTTTTCGTGTTATGAAGTTTTATTTCTCGTTGTCTTGTGTTTGGCTCGACGTGCGTGCCTCGTGTTCTCCTTTATTTATTTTCCGTGTTTCGTGTCGGTACTCTTAATTTCTCGTGCTTGGCCTGCATTTGATTTAAAGAAAGGCCGGGATTAAATTCAAAGCCCCGGTCAGTCAGGAGATTGTTTTAAATTATGTGTTCCCATGCAGAATTTTTAAAACTGCTATAAAATTAATTATAATGAATAATATTTTTCTTTCAAATCAGTTGCAACTAGCGGACGCTAAAATGTGACTGCAGGGTCATCATGTCCATCATATATAATGGCTAGATGATCTCCAAGAACGGCTGATTAATAGAATTATTTTACTTTTTACATTAATATTTACTATTTTATTTCTCGTGCTTCGTTTTTTCCGATTTTTATTTTCCGTGCAACGTTTTTGCCATTTTTATTTCACGTGTTTCCGTGTTGAGGGCCCCCCTTTACCACCCTCATAGAAGGCTTTACTTGAAAACAACATTTATCTTTTATTGCTGAGGTTGAATGTCACCCGGCAAAGTAACTACTGTAACTTTAACGGAATTTGTATTGATCTTGTATAATAGAACAAGTGTTGAAAAACGCCAATTTTCAGAATTAAGGTGGTATGGGAGTCTAAAATAAAAATGATAGAATTTGTTCATATTTTACCAAAACGTAGTATCTATTGATAAATGTTCAAAAATATAATAAAAACGATAGGTCATCGCGCATTTTCTCAAGCTACAAGACGTGACAAAATGACACATTTTGTATGGATTATACAGGAAAAAACACCATTTTGTGATTAGAAACTAAACAAAATGATAGAATTGTTAAATACTTAAGGAAAAGATGGCTTTCAGACAATGTTTTGAGAATATCAAAAGAAAAGATATGGTCACCGTTCGTTTTTTCTGGTTAAAATACAAAATATGAAAATTTCATGTAGAATCCTTCAGAAAATGCACTGTTTTAGAGTTACCTCCCCTTCAAATGCCAATTTAAATTTTTTTTTAAAACAACCAAAAATAATCAACATTTGCAAAAATATTAATATTTATAAGTTATAATCTTATAAATTGGTTCTTTTAAATGAAAATTTACAATAAATATCTGCATTCCTGCATCAAATCCAAGATGGAGGAAGACACCAATACCACCTTAACCGATTACTGAGTAATATGTTCCCTTTTTTTTACATTTTCGAGATAATTCATTTTCAATTGATTTGAAATTTAACACAAAATGCTGCTTATATCTTTCAATTGTTAAGATACAGAAAGAAAAAAAGAAAACAGAATGTTGATCTTTGACCTTAATTTATGCAAAACTGTTACCACATTTCTTTTTGACGACATCGATATTCCAAAAGTACTCACAGTTGGAAAGCAGGTCACGGTTTGACCCCAAGTTTATCAGCAACAATAGAGTCACGTGACCGTGAAAATTCAGTAAAAAAACGGATGAGACAAACCTCATTTTAACTCACTGAATACTATTGTTGTAATAAAAACTTATTGACCTAACTAATCTTGAGTATCCATAGTTTATTCTTGTCAAAGCTCACACATCAAATCAAAGTCCTTTATTCTTTATTTTATCTGCAAACTTGGAGTTTGGGTGAAAATTGTCAAGTCTCCTGAACAAAAAATTTAAATATTTACGAGGAAACTAAAAATGATGGGCTGAATTTAAATTTAATAAAGCATCTCATTAAGACAAACACTCGATATGAATATCTCGACAATAGAATGTTGGATACGCAAACGTCAAATTGATTCCAAACCGAAGCAGTGGTTTTTATGCCGATTTGTGCAAGTGGTTATCTCCCCTTAATATCACCAGTCAAAAATAAAAACCCAGCAAAATGCATAAAAATTAAAAAAGGAGTTAACTTTAGGCTACAAAAATTAGAAAGAAAATAAACGAAACTCGATTAATAACTATGCTATGATAATATAAAGAAGAGATACTTCCCCCTATTTTTCAGAGAAGGACTAATTAAATGTAAAATTTATATTAAAAGACAAAATATTACTGCAGAAAAAAAATAACAATTCAGAAATGTGGATAATGACACCTACATGTAAAATTAAAAATCTAGCTATATTGAAAGAAATTATTGAGATCTGGCGGATGAAAATATATACTACATGCAGAATTTTTTTAAACACTTCTTATATTATTAAATTATTTATTGAATATAATGCACATTTGTACCCATATGGGTTGAAGGCATACATAAATCAACATAGTAATTTTACAATACATCATACAGAAAAAAAAACAAAAGAACCAAACATTATATACATATATGTATCTATTATGCAGTTGTTGAGTCCACCCTCCTCAGTGACCATGACTTTTTAACAAATGAAGCAGCATACTGCATAATTGACGGACAAGAAAGACATAAAACCAATTTATCCAAATTATCCATATTATCTATATCGGAATAGATATTTTTAACTTTTTGCAAAAATTCAAATCTCAAATCTTTATTTTTTGTACATGTAAATAAAAAATGCTCTTCATCATCTATTTTATTTAGACAACAATGTTGACATAAACGTTCTTCTCTTTTTATATTTTTGTATCTACCCCTTTCAATTTCCAAAATATGGTCACTCACCCTTAATTTAGTGAATTTTTTCCTTATTTCAAAGTTATTTTCTTTAAGTAGATAAGGCTCAGTTTCATATTTCTTTTTGAATTTACTATAGATAAATAATTTATAATATTCTGTTAAAGAATTTAATTTTTTAAAGAACAGCTGTTTATAGTTTTCTTGCACAATCTCTTTCATGTGTTTATTCATTTTATATTTTTCTTTTATAAAGTCAATATTTTGTATATCAGATATATTTAAATTATTTTCATGAGTTATATTTTTTACAAAGGTATACCAAGAATAGGTTCCTGTTTCATCCAACAGTTTAGCTGTGCAATATGCATCATATAACAACGGATTAATTTCTGTGTTAGATACTCTTGCCATATATTTTAGTGCTTGAACCTTTACATATACATCTATTGGATATTGTCCTAACTCTGCCCTTGATGCAATGTTTACTGCTTTTTTACTTAAACCTAGAATTAATTTGCAAAATTTTTAATTCACCTTTTCAATAAAGCTATTATCAATTGATGTTAGTAAATCAAAATCTTTATGATTATTTATTGCTCTACTCTGAGATCTTAATATTTTTTCATAGTAGTCCATATAACAAATTTCTGAGTTATACATTAAAATAGGTTTTATTAAAGATTCAAACAGTTTTTTATGTATATTTATAGGTATATTTTCTATATTATTCAAATATTTAAACAAACTGAATAGAACTTTTGTGCCTTTTTTTGATAGTTCCATATGTGATGTATGGAATTTACCATGCAATAAAACATAGTTTATACAATTTCAATAATCTTTGTGAAAATTGATATAATTATTAAATAAATAGTACTGATCATATATATTTTATATTCTATAAAGTGTGACCAAGAGTCTCAACAAATTTCTTCAAATTAAGAGAGCCTTTAAACTCAAGCCTATGTTTCTTAGTTGAACAGTAAAATACAAAAAAATGGATTTATAAGTTTTATACCAAAAATATTGACAGAAATTCTGTAAAAAAATATATGTTTTAAATTATAAGTGAAAGTGACACAATTTTGAATTTCAGAATCATTATTATTGTAAAATTAAACTGTTAGATTAGCTTGCACAGTAGCCCTTTGTCTTATTTCTCAGGGTATTTTATAGATTATGAAAGTAAACTTTTTGGAAAAAATGGGGCTTCTTCTCTTGAACAAGCTTCTTTAAATAATTACATATTTATAAACAAAGTATTGTATATATACTTTACCTGAATACTAGTAATAGGAAATGAAATGAAACTGGGGGGACAAATTTTGTGCATTTTACTTCAATAATGATCAAAGATGCTTAAATTTGACAAGAATTTGCCATTTGAATAAATTCAATTTTGTAAGAACACATCTCTATGAATAAACTTCTTGTTTGGCTGACTTGGCTTGATAAGCTAGTTTTTGCTCTTATTACTATAAAATTGAGAATGGAAATATAGCTTACTAAATAAAGAGATAATAATATAAGCAAGATTTTATTAACTGACCTTCATTTTCTTTTTTCATATGTTTTTTTCCTACAGAATTTTCTTTGCAATGCATTTTCTATTGCTATTTTTGTGCTTTTGTCCATCCATACAGTAGGCTATCAATAGTTTGTCAGATCTGTCAGAATTTTCCAAGACGTTTAGCTTTAAACGCAATAAAGAAGATCTTTGTTTGTTGTTTCACTTTTCCAATGTGTAAATTTTTACTATGCACATGACCCTGACACATATTTTGTTATAAACGTTACATGACGTATGTTGAAAAAAGAAAACAATGTCACCGTCAATTTGTGTAGGGGATCAAAAGGGGTTTTAGTTACTTTAAAATACAAGTATCGTATGGAATTGTGAAAATCCACAACTTTTAATCAAAATTTCATTCATGTCTTTAATAAAATCAATATTTTAGAGCACTTTGAAACAGGTACAATGAAAAGAAGCTAAACTTTACTGTTTTGAAGTAGAAACGTAGCTAAAACCAGATAAAAATTGACATGGCTGGTGGTCACTAAAATTGATGTATAAAAGTAAAAAAGGATGGCTTCAAAACAGTGTATAGATTTGAAATAGGTTTCCCGGTTTCATTTTAGATTATAACCGTTCTTTTCTGTATTTGGATACGCAAACGTCAAATTAGGAAAAATCGATTTTTTTGGCGAACAAAAAAGATGGCTATTTTTTTTTAGAACTGACAGGATAAAGGAATAGCAATAACAAGCTATTTTTTGTAATGTTTGTATGTCGTAAAGAAATTATATTGGTCACAAAACCTACAAATTTTAAAATTTAATTGTAATAAAAGCATGACAAGTTGCAAAAAATACTTTAAACGTCAATCTTTTAGCCGATTGATTTGGCGGACTTTTTGACGTTACGGACGACTGTAGCGCCACCTAATTAATTCCCCCTGCTATTGTTGCTGATAAAGCTTGACGACAACGGACGTTTCCAAGGACTTGCTTTCCAACTGTCATTTTTCCGAATCCAAGGATATATGATATAGCCATTTATCATATACTACAGCATTGATATGATAGCTTTTGCATATGTGTAATGAGCGGAAGTACACAAGCCATAATTTCCCACCCGGGCTGATAACCCATATCAGGTGCATCTCGTGCACAAAACCAATAATAGTGCCTCTCGTGCAAGTAACTTCCGGTGTTTCCGGTATTGGTTGTTTACTTTTCCATTGTGACGTCAGATATTTTTTATGACGACGTCAAAATTTACGGGAACGTTTGTGGGGATAGTTTAGTACTTTCTAACAGATGCCGTGGACAATTATGAATCATTTTATAGTACAACAAACATGGAGTAATAATGATCATAAAACTCTTCCAAATTTTTAATGTTTCAAAATGCCTCTATAGGGTTACCATACATATGTATGGAGGTAGTGATGATGTTGTTGGACAAGTATAGTATATTTGATTCATAATTTAACTTCTTTATAAAGTTTTTGACTGTTTTTATAGTTATTGCATTTGTTTATTTGCCTTATACAAAACTATTGTCGGAAGTATATGATAAAGCGATTAATACATGGCCTTTTCCATATCAGCCTGAGTATCATCCCTCGACCCATATCAGCACCTCGACTCCGTCTCGGGCTGATATGGGGGTCTCGGGATGATACCCAGGCTTATATGGAAAAGACCATGTATTAATCTCTATATAGTATGTTTGACGATTAAATTTTAAAAATATTGGGTCTGGTCACCGTACTAAAAGGTTCTTTTTTTCCAGTCTGTATCACATACCCTGTATCGCATACCCCGTATCGCATAGCTAAACCCGTATCGCATAGCAAAATCCGTATCGCATACCTTGCGTGACGTCATAATTAGAATGACGTCAACGTTTGACCTATAACGTCCAGTTGCTGTATTTTCAGGCTTAGGAAACAATAGGTGTTTTATTTACAAAAAAAAGTCCTATCATTTCAACTAAAATCGTTTTTTTCCCCGATAATTATTACCCAGTAGCTTAACGAGCAAATATTATATATAAAAGTACAATAAGAAATATCTGAAGTATTATTGTTTTCGTGAAGTTTGTTTCCGCACAAATGCAATTCTTTACGATTTTAATTTGGTTTTGTAAAATATATGATAAACAGAATAATACATAGCAAAATCCGTATCGCTATTATTCTATATACAAAATGCTTTAATATAAAATAATCGTATCCACTATTGCTATACTTATACTTCCTATATAATTCTAAAGAAACATGAAATAATTTAATCTTTACATTGTAATTACTTTCAAACATCAGAGTCGGACTTCTCTTGAACTGAATTTTAATGTGCGTATTGTTATGCGTTTGCTTTTCTACATTGGCTAGAGGTATAGGGGAAGGTTGAGATCTCATAAACATGTTTAACCCGGCTGCATTTTTGCGCCTGTCCCAAGTCAGGATCCTCTGGCCTTTGTAAGTCTTGTATTATTTTTAATTTTAGTTTCTTGTGCACAATTTGGAGTTTAGTATGGACGTCGCGTACGGTGTTGGTGTTAGTTTTGGTAACGTTAGTTTGACGTTATTTTTCATGCATTAAATAACGTCGTACTTTTTACATTTCGTGCAGCTCAGTCATACAGCATAATTTATATGAGCGGTTTGCTTGACTTGCTACGTATAGAACTTTACTTTTTTCAGTTTGATATAACAAATAAATAGTAATATAACAAATTATCAATTTGATATATGAAATGAAAATTTATAAATTTGATATATCAGATCCCGTTTGCACTGATTGCTTTTCTACATTGGCTAGAGGTATAGGGGAAGGTTGAGATCTCATAAACATGTTTAACCCGGCTGCATTTTTGCGCCTGTCCCAAGTCAGGATCCTCTGGCCTTTGTAAGTCTTGTATTATTTTTAATTTTAGTTTCTTGTGCACAATTTGGAGTTTAGTATGGACGTCGCGTACGGTGTTGGTGTTAGTTTTGGTAACGTTAGTTTGACGTTATTTTTCATGCATTAAATAACGTCGTACTTTTTACATTTCGTGCAGCTCAGTCATACAGCATAATTTATATGAGCGGTTTGCTTGACTTGCTACGTATAGAACTTTACTTTTTTCAGTTTGATATAACAAATAAATAGTAATATAACAAATTATCAATTTGATATATGAAATGAAAATTTATAAATTTGATATATCAGATCCCGTTTGCACTGATTGTGCATGGGTTTTCTCTTCTAGATCTCGCGCATGGGTCTTTGATTTTAATAAAAAAAAAAAAAGTGTCCAAACAAAATAAATATTGAAATAAATACATAAAGAAAAATGCAAGGATGAACTTACGGATGTTTCATTAATTCTTGCATGTGCCGATCGAAATTGTTAAAGAAGCATGCCAGGATTTTTTTAGGAAAGGCAAGCATTTTTTATCCTTTCATGTTCCTCTGTCCCTAGAAACACAAATATTTCAATAAAACTATCCAATCTTTCTGACTTGAAAATGTGCAATAAAAATTTATCCTTTTTTCTATTATAATCGTTAATTCTAAGACACCAGGTCCAATGTACTGAATAGAGAACGTTCAAACTAGTTCCCCAAACTGCCTCAAATAATATATAAAAGGGGAGGGAGAGGGTTTCAGAAACATTAAACCTGTTAGGAAAGTTTTGAATAAGCATTTAATGACATATTTGTCGCTGGACGTCAGATAAACAATCAATCAATAAACAAGAAAATTTGGGTTACGCAATCTTTCAATCAATCTCATTATTATAATTAAATCATACTATTGGTAGAGAAATTCACAATTTGTTATTTTTAATTGATAATTTGTTATATCAAATTCATAATCTGTTATATCAAATTGGAAAAAGTTCATGTAGCATGGCACGTAAAGGCTTCCGTAATTTGCACGTTAGACACTACATGTCAAGTTTTACAGAACGTAACGTCAAAACGAGTAAAAAAGCATGGTGTGACATTATGACTAGACCAAAGTAGTCGCTGACTGTGTCGTTAAAACTTTCGAAATGTGATCGAAAATGGGTTCAAAAAAATCCCTGAACAATAGATTTTAATGTTATATAGTATTTTTTGTGCTATTATAATTTCAAATTTTCCCCCTCCAAAACTGTAAAATATGACTTATCATACTTGTAACAAAAATGTAAAAAACAACGTTTTGTGACATTTTGACTAGACAAAAACAAACAGATCGCGTTTATTTCTTTTTTAATATTTTCTCCTAAAACTTCGACACAATTTTTTTTTCATACACTTAAAAAAAAAGTTTTCACGTTTGAATTAAATTTTATATCGTAGAAAAGACTGAAACTGCCTATTGCTTTTCATAAGACACTTAACAAATACGGCAAAACGTCAGAAAACGGCGAGTGTGACATTTCAACAGATTTAATGAAATAAACAATTTAGGACATAATTTAAACAATACTTACTAATTGAAGACATAGAAAGTTATATATTTGTTGTATAATTTTGACACAGGAAGGGTGGATATGTAAATTGTGGTTTGGGTCTGCAGCATTCGTTTTGAATTTTGAAGAGCTCCAAAGAATATGCGAGATTTGGGTTTTGTGACAGAAATACAAATTTCAAAAAAATCATTAATTCTGCGAAGATCTTTTGAAATGTTGTAACAAAACTTTTTATTTTTTTTCCTTATCATATACGGAATAAAATGATATATAATTTTTGTAATAGTCTATTTGAATTACCTTTTAAAATCACTCTTAACTTCACTCCTATCCATATTTTTTTCCAATTTTCGGCTTGACCACAAAACTAAGTGAACTTTTCGTCCTGGTCAGACGCGTCCAGTTAACGATGACGTCATAAATAAAACATACACCATTAACACCAAATACTACTCTTGCAAGGAGTACAACTTTTAAAAGTTTAAAAAATGACAAGAATAACTTAAAAGCAACGCTGATCATATGTCGCGGTGTTACTTGCCTACACGCTCAAAATCAGTGTTATTACGGATCATTCGAGTAACAAAATGAATAAAAGTATTGATTTTAAGGCATACTCCATTTCTACTTTTAATTACGCACATTTTGATATATACATTTATATAGTTATCAATTCCAAAACTTCTAACAAATGCAATAAAGGCGAACTGGAAAACAAAACCCGTATTATCACCAACACCGTATGCGACGTCTATTATATGGCGTTCATTATCACTGAACTAGTATATATATTTGTTTAGGGCCAGCTGAAGGACGTCTCCGGGTGCGGGAATTTCTCGCTGCATTGAAGACCTGTTGATGACCTTCTGCTGTTGTCTGTTCTATGGTTGTGTTGTTGTCTCTTTGATACATTCCCCATTTCCATTCTCAATTTTATATAACAAAAAACATAATAAAATACGCCCTGATTATAATGGTAACATTACATTATTATTATAAATACGCATTAAAATGAAACTTGACACATTATTCCATTTTTCAATCTGGCTGATCCCTATAATGGCATGACGATGCATTTAGTGTTGTATAGTTTCCCTGTTTCCTATAAGAGCTATGGTATTATCTGTTCACACAACTCATCTTCAGAATATCCTTCATTGACGATCAGTAACGTTTAAAGAGTAGTATCGGATCTTCTAATCTAATTCGGGGTGTTAGTCTTTCATTGACGATCAGTGACGTTTAAAGAGTAGTTTCGGATCTTCTAATCTAACTCAGGGTGTTAGTCCTTCATTGACGATCAGTAACGTTTAAAGCGTAGTTTCGGATCTTCTAATCTAACTCAGAGTGTCAGTCCTTCATTGACGACCAGTAACGTTTAAAGAGTAGTTTCGGATCTTCTAATCTAACTCAGAGTGTCAGTCCTTCATTGACGATCAGTGACGTTTAAAGAGTAGTTTTGGATCTTGTGTGTGTGTAATCTAACTCAGGGGTGTAGTCCTTGACGTTTAAAGAGTAGTTTCGGATCTTGTAATATAACTCAGGGTGTTAGTCCTTTATTTGTTTTGTATCTAGATGAACATAGCGATTGAACAGGTTGAAACTTTACTAACTAGGTATAACGTATCTGAACAATGTTATATAATACACTATTCTTTAAATATAAATCAGTCGGTATAGTTTTAGTCTAATGTCTAGAAAAATAGATTATACTGCAATCAGCTATTTTACTATACAGATAAAGCTATACATATAAACGTTAGCTTTATACGTCAATGACCTCAACTCACCTATAAGCCCCGCCTACTTACAACGTCACGTCACAACCATGGCAACGTGTAGTAACAATGGTCAAACTTTTATGAATTTAAACCTGTTATGTCTTCAAATTGGTAATTTATATACCATGTTTATCAAATGTTATTAATTAAATTCATTTTCCCTTTCTAATTCCTTAAATTGTCAATGCTTACCGCCTAGACTACGCTCATAGGGAAATACCCCAAAATGGTACCCCAAGAGGGAAATTCCAAACACTTTTTTTTAATAATATTTGTTTCATATTTTTATTATTTTTTATTTTTTTTATCGATTTCAGTATAAAAACAATATACGTATAGTGTCTTGAAATATGAAATTTATTTGTATTCGGTAGAACCTCGCATTTTCCCGTTTCTAAGCCTCGTACAAATAAATTTCATATTTCAAGACACTATACGTATATTGTCTAATAGTCTATGCTATATGTAAGTAAGTAAGTAAGCAAGTTAATTATTTATTATAGTGACATGTGTAAATTATGTACAGATTATAAACATATAATATATGATAAATAGTAATACACCCGGCCCAATGGACCTATAAGTCACCTCATATAAAGTAAAACAATTATTAAACAATTATATCACGTTCTAATCTTTTTTTGACGTAAGTAAATTTCAAAAATATATAGACATAAAAATATTTGTGAACAAAAATTTAAGCTTTAAATATGTAAAAAAAAGTAAGTGTTATATAACAACTGACGTCTTATATGAAATGCACGAACTATATATTTTGCTAATTTTCTTATGTGGAAAGACATTAGAAAGTTCAATTTGTCAGCATGATTCAAATCTGTGAAATTTTTCTCAATTAAAAGTTTACAAAAAAAGTTAACTCGACATTCAATATACAATGGACAATCAAACATAAAATGGAACTCAGTTTCAGTTTCTTGATTTTTACAAAATATACATAGTCTTTCTTCTACACTTTCGCTTGAGTATCTACCAGTTTCCACTCTTAATGGTAACATTCCACTTCTAAATTGCGCTAAGTGTGACCGCTCAATTTTACTCAAGTTCAAATTCACGTAATTTTCAGTTTCAAAGACTGTTTTAAAGTTCCATTTATATGATTAGGAAATCATCAAAAGCCTAAATAAATCGTGATTGATTGTCCATCATTGTTTGCTACATATAATTTCGTGCATTGTGAGTTGAAGGCAAGTCCATATGGTTTTTTAACTTTATCTTTCGATGATAAAACTATACTCTGGCATACTCCAGTAGGTGTCAATCTTTGGATGTTTTCAGAGTCCCTGCATGCTATAAAAATATTTGCGCTTTGGTCCGTCGTTATACCTTCCGGTCCTTTAATTGTTTTATTCTCACAACGGAAATAACACTTTCCAGTCTTTAAGTTTAGACTCCCAACATCATCAAAATCATAAGATGTAAATAGAAGGGTTTCCGATGGTCCTGGATGAAGGTACCATACAAATCCATTTACACCTAGGTCAAAAGATGTAACTGGTTTCCCTGCATTATCTATCACATAGATACTACCACGTCCACCCAAATAAACATGGTTGTGAATAACAGCCACTCCATAACATTTCTGTGGTAATGAGAGGCTCTTTCCAGGGTTCACTGTAGGGCTGGTCTCAATAAACTGTATAGCAGACATATTTTCCAACGTTACAACGGCTTTGCTCCCGCCATGTATAAATGCAATGTCCCAAGGTTCCCCGTGCAGCTTACAATATTGAATGTGTTTTCCATTTTCGTTGTAAACTAGCAGGTTTTTACTTCTTGTGTTACAGAGAATGACACGGTTATCCTTGGTTACAGCTAGGCTCGAGATATAGACGTTTCCATCATATAATATGTTAATTTCACGTTCAAATTTGAATTTAAGTATTGAAAGAGTAGGCAGTACATCATCTTTGCTTGTATTGATACTGGATGCTGCAAACATACATTTCTGGTTAGAATTTACTTCACTGATTCTATGAATGATATATTCAGGATTCTCTTTGTGTGCATTCAAGCATGGCTTACATAAACCTTCCTTGCAGTCTAAGCAAATCACAACAGCGGAAGCGGATGTACCTATTTTGGAACAACATTGACAGAGGGACGTGTCCATAGTTGATCTGAAATGAAGAGTAGTTTATGTTATGTTTTTTCTTCTTCAAATTTTAGTGTACTGAGTAAAGTGCGAAAGACAGCTGATTCAGAAATAAAAACCTCACCGTGTCAGGAAACACTTTCTTGATAGTATTGTAATAAAAACTAAGAGTAATAACATATGAAAAGTCCCACAAATTAATTACGCCATTATCGACGAAATATCATTTAGACCAGGTTTAATTTGTAATTTTCTTTTTAATGAAATGTCTGTACCAAGTCCAAGATAGGACAGTTGTTTTGCATACGTTTGTTGCTTTTGATTTTGCCACTTGATTATGGATTTTCCGTTTTGCATATTTCTCTGAGTTTTAATTTTAAAAAGAAGTTTAATCATGATTGAATAGGGCACTGAAAAGTTAGAAGTATTATTATAGCCTCATTGGTCAATTTACCTAGCGGAAGTACATGTACATGTGACCATAGTAGAATGGTCATTCTTTCAATATCCCCGAAGGTAGAAAGACGTGTCTACTGGAGAACGGCAGCCGTACTGACACTTACAAAGGTAACAAATCTTTTTTATTATAAAAAAAATAAAAAATAAAAAAAAAAAATGCCTAGGTGGCATAGACCTTGGTGGTCATAAGCCTTGGTGGCTATTAATGAGATTTATTAGACCTTGGTGGTCAAAAGCCTAGGTGGCTAATATGAGATATTTTAACCTTGGTGGTCAGGAGCCTTGGTGGCTATATATTTTTTATATTGGTGTTATTTTATTATGATATAATAAAAGAGTACGTGCCGGTTTTTTTCAGAATTTAGAGAATAAATGTTAGAATGTAGAAAATTAGATAGGACCACGTTTGACCGCTCGGGTTGCACGTGGGAAGCATGCGAATATGTGAACAGAATAAAACATGGTAAAATGTTGGTACTTTATTATGTCATAATAAGAATACATTTAATGCTGCATGTTTCAAGTTATCTTGCGTGTTGTTTAATGGATTAAATAAGATTCTAGAATGTAGCATGGCTCTACTTTTGAACAGAAATATGAAAAGAAGTAGTTTTTTTTTTTATTTTACGAAAACCGTTTGGTTTATATCTAGTTCAATTTGTTAATCGTTCTATTTTCTATTTACGCGGTCTGCTTGATTTCTTCAGTTGTGCGTGTTTTATTAATCAATATTAGTGTTCTGGCTCCAAATCCGGAATTGTCGTTCCCATTTTTTGACTCTAATTTTTGAATCATCACTTTACTTCCTACTTGTTTTGAAAACAACTTGAGATACACTTTACATGTTATTTCCTTACTGTCTCGTAACGTGGTAAGCTTTTTATATCTATAATATTGTCATATATATTTAATTCTAACCCCGTAAACGTTTTTTATGAGAAATCCCTATCGTAAAGTTAAATTTTTTGATATGACATGTGTATAATTTTCCACGCCAAATTTTAAATCTATGGAACGCCATTCGGGACATTTATGTATGGCATTCAATTTGGGATAAAATTTGTAAATGTGTTATATGTTTTTTGGGTTATTGTCATTGTATTTTTTGAGCTGATAAACATGTTGTTTATGCTTTATTGATGTTTTGATCATATTGTAAAGTTGTTTATTTTTTTTTTTCTTTCAGTTTTTACCATACTTCTTATTGGAATGATGTACTACGCACCTATTGGATGTCATTTTCGGTGCTTTATGTGAATAAAGTATTAACATTCTATAATTTGTTGGTTATCTGGTTGTTTACCCTAGAAACAGCACAGTAAAAACACGGGATAATGGATTCACAACATGGACATGGTGATAACCCAGATTCAAGAACACGTGATCCTACAGATAGTGGACTGGAGCTTTATAATGCTAACATTAGAACTCACTTAAAGAAGATAGAACTTGTTCAAACAGAAGTAGAACTTTGCCTTGAAAGATTTTCGACAACAAATTCAGAAGACTATGACACAGTGTTAGAAATTCAAAAAACTTTAAATTTGTGTCATTGCAAGTACAGTCTCTATTCAGAGGAGTACTTGAAATATTTCAGGAACACACGTACAGAGGACAGTCTCAGGATAGCTGAAGAACACAAAAAAGAAGATTTAAAGTACAAAGACATTATTGAACGTGCACTTCAGCAAACGAAGGTTTCAGACAGACACGAAACTTCTTCTCAGTTCACGCATAGATCTGGAGCACATTCCAGAGCTTCTTCCAACTCGTGCTCTGTTGCCCTTAGAAAACGTGCAAAAGCAGAAGCAGCTCAAGTCAAATTGGAATTTGCCTTGAAAGAAGCTGAAATGCAAAAACAGAAGGCATATATAGAAGAACAAGAAAAAATATTGAAGGCTAAATCAATTACTAAAAAGGCAGAATTAGCAGCTGAAATAGAACTGCTAAACTATAAGAAGGAAGCCGCCGCCGCTGTCGCCGAGGCAGAGGCTTTGCAATATGAGCAAAGTGCCTTTGGCAGTAAAAAGTCTGATATGTTATTCTAGCCAAAACAGCCTTTGATCGCACTAGACAATATGTTGAACAACAGGGTGATCAAGTATTAGCTGCTGATCACAACGTTAACACATTACATAATCCGTTTGTAAATCTCGTAGTAGGTGATGCGTGCGACGAATCCCGTAATTGGCCAACATTCAAACAAACACCAAAGCCATCACATCCTGAATATGGAGTGCGAAGTGTTAGTATAGTACACAATGACAATGATAATAACACAAAAACTTTAAATCCGGAAGCACTGACCTTTCAACCTGAAACGGCTGCTATTAATCAAAATGTTGCAACCGATATAACTAGATTTCTTATGAAAAAAGATTTGTTGTTATCGAGACTTACACCGTACAATGATAAAGCAGAGATGTACGCAGTATGGAAAGCAAGTTTTAAGAATATAATTGGTGAATTATCAGTCTCAGCTTTGGAAGAGTTGGAGCTTATGGGCAAATGGTTAGGGCCAGAATCCACGAAACATGCAAATAGCATTCGTTCAGCGAACATTAATAATCCGGCGAAAGGACTACAGCGCTTATGGGATAGATTAGATGAACGTTACGGTTCTTCAGAAGCGGTCGAAGCCTCATTAATGGCCAAGTTAAATAGTTTCCCAAAACTGACACAAAAAGATAATAAAAGACTTTATGAGTTGTCAGATATACTATGTGAGATTGAATCAGTCAAGGAAGATTCAAGGTACCAGGCATTATTAGCCTATTTTGACTCGTCATCGGGCGTACTTCCGATTTTGAATAAACTACCGTATAACATTCAGGAGAAATGGACGACACGAGCCTCTCACTATAAAAGAGAAAAACAAGTAACATTTCCACCGTTCACGTTCTTCGTTAAGTTTATCCGAGAACTGAGTCAGATTAAAAATGACCCGAGCTTTGCTTATGATCAGACAACACAAACTAAAAAGGTATTCAACAATGACAAACCGGCATTCAGGACCGCGATTTCAGTCAGGAAAACAGAGATCTCTAGTGACCTTGATTTACAAAAACAGTGTTTAATACATAAAACTGGACACTCACTTAATCAGTGTAGAGCTTTTAAATCCAAACCGTTGCAAGTACGCAAGAAATTCATCAATGACAATAAGATTTGTTATGGTTGCTGTGAGTCCACTAAACATGTTAAGCGAACATGTACAAACAAAATCAAATGTAGTGAGTGTGGCAGTGATCGTCACCCTGCAGCACTACATTTGAATAGAGAGTTTACTGCAGATCAGAACAATAATGAGTCGAAGCAGTCCGTCCAAGGCAGGGAGGAACAATCGGTTAATCAAGAGACCGTTGTTGAAGCTAGTTGCACTGAAATTTGCGGAAAATATTTTGATGGAAAGTCCTGTGCAAAAATCTGTTTTTCAGCGTGATCAATATGACAATAACAAGAAAGTTTATATTATATTAGACGATCAGAGTAATCGCTCATTAGCGTCACCGTTATTTTTCGATACCTTTGGAGTACAGGGTACAGCAGAAGAATATACATTGTCTTCTTGTTCAGGTCGAGTAAAAATGTCAGGGCGCAGAACAAGTGGATTCGTAGTTGAGTCGTTGGACAGAAAAGTGCAGTTGGACTTACCGATGCTAATAGAATGTAGTGATCTTCCACACAACACAGAAGAAATTCCTACGCCTGATATTGCTATCAGACATTCTCACTTGAAAGAAATGGCTCATTATCTATCTCCTCTTGATCCAGACTGTGAAATTATGTTGCTCATAGGTAGAGACATGACAGAAGCGCATCATGTTGTCGATCAAATAATTGGACCTCAAAGTGCTCCGTTTGTGCAAAAGATGCCTCTTGGTTGGGTAGTGATAGGTAACATGTGCTTATATGGAATACATGCTCCAAATGACGTCAATGCCTACTTGACTCACATTGCACCAGATGGTCGTGCTTCGATTCTTCAACCTTGCCCTTACAATTATGATGTAAATGAGTGTTTTTCTTGCGGTAGTATTAACCTTGGAGTTCATCACAAGAAAAATGGCAATATCACAAGTGCAATATTCGAACGCACTACACAAGATGACAAACCTGGATTATCTATAGAAGATAGACAATTTCTAGAAATAATGCAAGCTAATCTCCAGAAGGACAGTAATGGTAATTGGTGTTCACCTTTGCCTTTTCGCACTCCGAGACGACGTCTTCCGAATAACAGAGCAATGGTTTTGCATCGTGCTAAGTCACTGGAGAAAAGTTTTGATCGTGATCCAGTAAAACAAGAACACATATTTGCATTCATGCAGAAACTTTTTGAGTGTAAACATGCTGAGTTGGCTCCTCCTCTGAAAAGTAATGAAGAGTGCTGGTACTTACCTGTTTTTGGCATCTACCACCCAAAGAAACCGGATAAAGTAAGATGTGTATTCGACTCATCGGCAAGTTATGATAACGTTTCTTTAAATAGTGTAATGCTCCGTGGACCTGATATGACTAATAACTTAGTTGGTGTTCTTATGCGCTTTAGGAAGGAACTGATTGGTATAATGGCGGACATTCAACAAATGTTCTACTCATTCACTGTAAACGAGGAACACAGAAACTTCTTGCGATTCCTGTGGTATCGAGATAACGATATAGATAATGAACTTACTGACTATCGTATGAGAGTGCATGCATTCGGGAACAGTCCCTCTCCGGCAATTGCAACGTTTGCACTTCAGAAAACTGCTGAGATTGCAGAGCAAACCTTTGGAAAGGATGTTAAAGATTTAGTATGTAGAAATTTCTATGTAGATGACCATGATGACGCGCTCACGTCTGTTGGCAGTAACAGTGAAGCAATTGATCTTTTGAATAGAACTAAAGAAGCTCTTAAGACTTTTGGAAACTTGCGTTTGCACAAATTCTCTTCAAACAGCAAAGAAGTGAGGACGAAACTAGATCCTGAAGATCTAGCCGAAAACTTAGAGAATTTGAATTTTGAAACTGACAATTTACCGTTACAAAGAAGTCTCGGACTATACTGGAACTTAGAATCCGACACATTTACGTTCAAGGTTTCGAACGATGAAAAGGCATTTACTAGAAGAGGCGTCCTCTCAACAATCAATAGTATTTTTGACCCGCTAGGATTTGTTTCACCAGTGACAATACAAGGTAAAATCATACTCCGTAAACTCATGATTGAGTCAGTAAACTGGGATGAGCCGTTAACTGAAGATTTCAGACAAGAATGGGAACAATGGCGAACTTCTTTGACAAGCCTTGAAAATGTAATGATCCGTAGAATGTATACGCCAATATCTGTTCGAGATGCTACAAAGATCGAACTTCACACCTTTTGTGATGCCTCTGAGAAGGCAATTGCGAAAGTGTCCTACTTGAAAGTATTTCATCATGATGGCTCTTCTCATCTGGGCTTTGTGTTAGGCCAAACGAAGTTGGCACCGATAAGCGGTAATACTATACCAAGACTGGAGTTATGCGCTGCTGTTTTGGCTATTGAAATATCTGATTTCATTATTGACAATTTGGACCGGAAGATTGACACAATCCAGTTCTACAGCGACAGTAGAATCGTTCTAGGGTATGTCACCAATCAAACTAGACGATTCTATACGTACGTAGCTAATCGAGTACATCGTATACGGAAAAGCTCTTCTCCAGAACAATGGAACTTTGTATCAACACAAGTTAATCCTGCTGATCAAGCTACCAGAGGTATTTCGTCACACGAAGTCAACAGTAGTATGTGGATTCTGGGTCCACATGAATTCATCTCTAAATGTGAACAGCGAACAGCAAGTTCCGAAACTTCATATACGTTAGTTCAGCCTAGTGATGACAAAGAGTTACGCCCAATTTTAAATGTTCATGTCTCAAAAACATCTGTCAACCTACAATCAGCGCTTGGATCTCACCACTTTGAAAGATTTTCGGAATGGAGCAGATTAGTTCAGTCTATCGCATTCTTACATCGATATGTCCGAAATCGTAAAAGGATAAGTACTGAAGAAAAGAAACCGAATTCTGTTGAACTGTATCAAGAAGATGAGTTGTTCGTAATAAGATTAGTGCAAAACGAAGTGTACGAAACGGAGATCAGTAATATGGAGCAAAATTTGTGTCTATCTAAGAATAGTAATATTATAGCTTTGAATCCATATCTAGATTCACGTGGAGTTCTGTGCGTTGGTGGAAGATTGAACAAGTCGAATCTTGAAATACATGAGAAAAATCCAACCATTATACCGGGTAAACATTATATAGCCAAGTTACTTATACGCCATTATCATGAAACTGTTTGCCACCAAGGACGCCATTTTACCGAAGGGGCGCTCAGAAAGGCAGGTTTCTGGATAACGGGAGCAAAACGCTTGATACAGTCGTTCATACATCGTTGTGTCACTTGTAGAAAATTGAGGGGTACTTTGGAAATTCAGAAGATGGCGGATCTCCCGTCCGATCGGCTTGAACCTGGGCCACCATTTTGTAATGTTGGCATCGATGCTTTTGGTCCATGGCATGTAGTTACCAGGAAAACCCGTGGTGGTAGCGCACAATCAAAGCGGTGGGCGATATTATTTTCGTGTCTCACAACTCGAGCAGTGCACATTGAAGTTGTGGAAGAAATGTCTTCTTCTGCATTTATTAACGCTCTAAGAAGATTTGTGGCAATTCGTGGAAAAGTAAAGATATTTAGGTCTGACCGAGGGACAAATTTTGTTGGCTCAACCGATCATTTGAAGATTGATACAGTGAACGTGGAGAATGGACCTCTAAAAGACTTTTTATACAAATCTGGAACAGTTTGGATATTCAACCCTCCTCACTCCTCACACATGGGGGGAGTGTGGGAGAGGATTATTGGAATTTCTCGGCCTATATTAGACTCTATGCTTTCAACAGTAGATGGGAAAAATCTAACTCACGACGTTCTTGTGACATTCATGGCAGAGGTTTCTGCAATTATAAACAATAGACCGCTTGTTCCGATAAACGCGGACCCTGAATCACCAATGATTTTATCTCCATCGATACTTTTGACACAGAAGACAAGTGATATTGACACAGTTTATACATTAAATGATTTCAGTGTAAAAAAATTTTTCAAAGCTGAATGGAGACGGGTTCAAACATTAGCCAACATATTTTGGACGAGATGGCGTGAAGAATATATTCAGACTCTTCAGGTCAGACGCAAATGGCATCACAAGAAACCGAATCTTCAAAAAGGTGATGTTGTTCTTTTGAGAGACAAAAATGTTTGTAGGAATGAATGGCCAAATGGCGTAGTGGAAGAAGCATTCAGCAGTTCTGACGACATAGTCCGTAAAGTCCGTGTGCGTGTTATCCGGGAAGGAAAACCAGTTGTTTATACACGTCCAGTTACAGAACTTGTACTTTTATTCTCAGAATAGTGATATTATTATGAACATTAAATATGATTGATATTTTTGACATTAGTAAATAGTTTGACACCTTTTTGTCAATAAAGTTTAGTATTGATATTTGGTACTTGAATTCAGAGACACTAGGTACATTTTCATATTGTCTGATAATGTAAGATTGATATTTTGTTTTTTCAATTTTTATGAGGTAGTGATATTGTAATATATCAGACGGGGAGTGTTCTAGCTCCAAATCCGGAATTGTCGTTACCATTTTTGACTCTAATTTTTGAATCATCACTTTACTTCCTACTTGTTTTGAAAACAACTTGAGATACACTTTACATGTTATTTCCTTACTGTCTCGTAACGTGGTAAGCTTTTTATATCTATAATATTGTCATATATATATTTAATTCTAACCCCGTAAACGTTTTTTATGAGAAATCCCTATCGTAAAGTTAAATTTTTTTATATGACATGTGTATAATTTTCCACGCCAAATTTTAAATCTATGGAACGCCATTCGGGACATTTATGTATAGGTATACATGTATGGCATTCAATTTGGGATAAAATTTGTAAATGTGTTATATGTTTTTTGGGTTATTGTCATTGTATTTTTGAGCTGATAAACATGTTGTTTATGCTTTATTGATTTTTTGATCATATTGTAAAGTTGTTTATTATTTTTTTTTCTTTCAGTTTTTACCATACTTCTTATTGGAATGATGTACTACGCACCTATTGGATGTCATTTTCGGTGCTTTATGTGAATAAAGTATTAACATTCTATAATTTGTTGGTTATCTGGTTGTTTACCCTAGAAACAGCACAATTAGAGCTGGTTTCTTGATGCGTGTAGGGCGGGACTTTGGTTGGATTGCTTGCTTTGTTGGTAAATTATATAATATATAGTTATTTAAATAACTTCTTATCAAGTTTAAATATAGTATATTTACCATATACTGTGAAAGTACTTTTATTCGTGGGGTACAAACTTTCGTGGTTTTCGTGGATGACTTTATCCACGAATTTAAGTGTCCAACGAAATAAAACAACCATTGTCCAATTCAAGACATGGAAAGATCCCCATCGGTAAGTTTGACTACTGATATGATCTAGAGCATACATTGAATAACGCAAAATCTGAAAATACTTTAATAGCAGTCACAGAGCTACAACTGCATGCGGGATTATGCCTATTTAATCTTTAATAACCTAACTTATGATCTTTTAATTCTCATAAAAAATATTTTTGATCGATAAAAGTCAGATTTCCAGTAGTGATATGCTAGTATGATAAAGTGTTCATTTTATATCCTCATAGTTCTCGTACATATGGGAAATAATAATTTCATGCTGGGCTTGATTTTGATAAGAATTATTTGACAATTCAAGATACGTCTATAGCATTTGTTTATGCTACTGTTTTCTTTAGGTGACATGTTTATGGCCTAATTAACACCTTTGATGGACTTTAATATGTTGATCACTTTATCATGGGTTAATTAGTGTTATCACTACCGTTTACACGGGTCAATGTTTACTTTGCAATTTCCTTCAATCCAGACTACTAGTATGTGTAACCTTCGTTTCTAAAAGTTTTTTTTTTTTTTTAGAAAACAAAAATCCACGAATTTAAAAACCCACGAACACGTCAAAATTGCTCAAACCACGAAAATTGATACCCACGAATTTAAGTACTTTCACAGTATATTGTTTGAAGATTTAAATCTTAATTACAAAACTTGAGTTAACGTTTTTTTTAAAAAGCAAGCATGCCAACCAGGGTTTTGCTCTGCAGCCATTGTGAAATTAGCTGTATGCAATGTTAATAGAATGAAGATAATTACTATATAAATTCTTTTGATTGTTTATTTTTAGATGGTGTTGCCACCAGTCCTAAAGAAGCGATATAGTTTAAAGGGAATGAAACTAGTTCCAGTAATCAAACGTATAAGACCATGACAGCCGGAATCATTAAAAGGATTAGCTAGAATGAATAAAGAACTGAAAACTGAAAATTTGAACATGGAGGAGATAGCGCAACATGTAAAGGTGCTTACTGGGGAGGACTTGGATGAAATTTGCCAGTTGTCTGGGAGAAGTGATGACGATGTGGGTGAGGCCAGGTGGATCCTCCACTCACTGATTATATATGCAAATGAGTTTGGACAGCCGAAGGGTCAAGATCTGCAGGTTTCGGAAGGAGACTCTGTGAGTTATTTATTTTTTCTATATTTAATATTCCCCAGCGCGATTTTTTACTTGCGTCTCCTCGGGTTAATCATTCGTGTTTATTTACATTTTGAAAAAAAAAAAAAATAAAAAAAAAATTGATATATACGATGCTTCGTAATAGTTTTCAAGATTTTCACTTTATGTATTAGCATTATTATATATAAAACTATAGTATTTATGATATTTTAGAAATACACAGCTGAAATTAATTACAAATCAATACACTAAGATTAGTTTAATGGTTGAATAAGAATGAGTCTACAAAAAGGTCACGTGTACTTTAACACAGATAACAATAACATAGGTGATAAATAAAGCTACCCAACTCATATGCTATTATATTGACTTTATTAGAATAAAATGAATGAAAGTTTTGAGCTTGAAATAGAATATATGTAATTTTTATTGAAATATAATGTTATCATTATTTAAATGTTTTTTACGTGAATTTTTTATAGGCTCCAATACAAAGTACTTCTGATATGGACACTCAACCAAAGGCTGGGAAAAGAAAACCTGACTCGTCTACTGCTAGTGATACCTTAGAAGATAGGATAGCTTCCTTGGAAAAAAAGACCAAAGTTGAAATAATAACAGAGCTGAAGTGCAAGGTGATGACATTGTGCTTGCAACAGAATCCAAGCGATTCTCTAATTCTCTTAACGTTAGATTAACTTGCAAAATTTTCCAAAAAATTTAATAGATCACGATGAAACGGACGTTTATGAAGAGCTGGCTAGGCAGGCTAACAGGCACTACTCCAAACTGGATATTTCTAGTTTGTGCCTATCAGTTTTAGGTGGGAAAGCCGTTGATACGATTACGAAGGCTATTTCTAAATGTTTCAAAGAGAAACAATCGGAGAACAAAAATGATGGTAACGCTGCTCAGGGTAGTGATAATGCTCCAAAGCGGGAAGAATCCCCTTTGAGTAATTTGTACCCACAATTCCAAAACCCGCTTATGTATTCCATGTATCAGCCAAATTATCTACCTCAAGGTGTGCAACCGTATGGTAATTTTACAGCCGGGGGTTACAGGAATACAAGGCCCATGGGGGCTAGGTTTGGATTCCGTCCTAGAGGCGCTTGTCACTTTTGTGAAAGCAATACACATCAGATAAAGGACTGTGAAAAGATGAAAGCGGCCAAAGGAAAATGAAGGATAAAAATTTAATTTGTTGATAATTATTTATCTTTTGTAATAAAACAAAATAATGTAGAAGAAATTTTTGCATAGTGTTTTTATTCTATTTATTTGCTATTTGGTTTTCAAACCAACACGCTACTGTACTAGTGGTTTTTCCACGCGGGTTAAAGGTGAAGGAATTCTTCCTTTGAGTGTAACTTATGCTGGTTTTTCATTTAAATCAAAGTAGTTTCTTTGTTATCTACAGGGAACTACGGATACAACTATTGGTGATTTTTTTGTACAAATCCCAGAGTGGGAGTTAGAAAGTGGATTTGATCCTTTGAATGTAACAGTAAGGGGGAAACCAGCATGGCTAACACTTAAAGGCAGAGTTCCTTCACTTACAAACCTCAGTCCACGTGCGGAAGAGGTCTATCTTGATAATGTTTTGTTTGATATAGACTCTTTACAATTACGTGACCCTGATAAATTTGTCTCTGGACAGTTACATAATTGTGTATCAGAATGGAGGCTTATTCTTGATGAAAATGCACATCAAGACGTGGTGAAGTGGCTTGAAGATGGAGTTGATGTTGGAGAGTTTTTTCGACGTTTTAAGGGAAACTTTAAGGGAAGAAATTATGACTCTGAAATACCCCCTAGAAATTATTTTCAGAATGCAGCTATTTGTAAAAAATACTCTGCTTTAATATCAAAAGAATTGTGCGAGAGAATTTCAACTGGGTGCATCAAACTTTTGGGAAGGGTAGGTGAATGTCAACCCCTAAAGTTATTATGCCATTAACTGTAGAACCAAGTAAACCACGGTTATGCCATGACGAAAGATATCTTAATTTATGGGTCAAAGATTTACCTTTTCATTTGGAGAATTTAAAAGGTTGGTTCAAGAGAATGCTTTGGTGATAACATGTGATGAAAAGTCGGGCTATGACCATGTCAATTTGCAAGAATCATCTCAGACATATTTTGGTATTCAATTCGGTGGTTTTTTATATGATATATACTACTCTACCGTTTATCTACCAATCGATAGGAATTTGTGTGACCTCTTATTTAAGACAGCTAGACGTCATAAATACATTGTATATCGACGATAGGTTTGTTGTTACAGGTGGAAGTAAGAATAGCGATGATGCTATGCTTGAAGCAAGTAAAATAACCTATAAGGTGTTGCAGTTGCTGACAAGGCTAGGTTATACACTGTCTCTTAGTAAATGTTCACTAATACCTGGCACATGTAAGAAATTTCTTGGTTTTTTAGTTGACTCTGTTAAACAGACGTACATACTTCCTGATGATAAGAAGTTGAAATTTATTGATTTGAGGAAATCTATACTTTTAATGGATGGGGTTGACTTGAGGACACTGCAAAGATTTTGTGGTAAATGTATTTCGTTGACATTGGCTGTTCCAGGGTGCAAGTTGTTTTGTAGGGAAGTGAATGCTGCAATATCTACTTGCGTTAAAAACAGTAGAAAGGTTAAGGTATTGGGACCGTTGAGGGATGAATTAATGCATTGGCGTTTTCTTGATACTTGGACTGGATATTCCAAATGGAGGTCTGAATTTCACAAGGTGATTGAGTTGTCGACTGATTCCTCTGGTTTCAGGTATGGCGCTTCAGTGAAGCTTGAGGCGAGTACAATGACATTGGGGACTATTGGGATACAAATGACTGTAGACCAATTCATGAGAAAGAGGCTGATGCTGTCCTGAAGTCGTTACAGTCTTTAGACAGTTTTTTGCAAGATTCTAGGGTTGATTTGTTTACTGACAACATGGCTGTTATAGCGGCATGGGAAAACCAAGGTTGCAAGTCTAGAGTTTAAGTTGCATCATGAAAGAAATATTTAGCCATGTGTCAACTTATAACATTGATTTACATTTGAAATATGTCCCTTCCTGTTTAAACGAAGTGGATGCCCCATCAAGATTAACTAATACCGCGGATTCAATGTTAAGTGAGGAGTCGTGGTTACTGGTAGGGTCTTTGTATGGTCCCCATTCAGTTGACCTAATGTCTTTGGATTCTAATGTCATGAAGTCATCTACAGGTGTTCCACTGAAACATTTTACTCCATGGCCTACCCCATGTTCCGCAGGAGTTAATTTGTTCTCACAGAACCTGAGGAGTGAGCAAAATCCGTATGTTTACCCACCTTTCGTACTTGTATTTCCAGTATTGAGTCTGTTGCGAGAGCAGGGCATTTCTTGTACAATTATTGTCCCCGAAATGCGACCTTTACCGATATGGTGGCCAATTTTGAAATACTACTCCGTGGAATCGGTATGTCTTGGTATGAAGGGTGACAAAGGTGTAGTCAAGACGCCCTCAAAACGTGGCTTTATTCTAGATAAAGTGGGATTAAGGGTCATTGTTTGCATTTAGGGTCTTATTTTCACGAAGCTAGAGTATCTACTGTTTTATATATAGTAAATATTCCAATAGTTTGTTGCAGGGTGCTGACATTATTATAGACTGGCAAGCAATAAATAACTTTTCTTTGTTTTCTTGAAAAATCACCGAAAAAGCCTTCGCTAGCTACATGTGGACCAAATGATGTAAGAATTTTTTTGGTTTGGAAGGATAAGTTTGGAAAAACTACTGTCCATGATATAAACTGTCAATATTTGGGACTAAAGGGTATGTTTCAGTGTTCTTGTCCTAACCGATTAGCTTCGGCAACAGTAGAAGGTATCATTAACCAATTGGTAAATTTATTTGATGATAAAGGGTTGGGTAGAACTTTGTGCGATGTGGAAAGGAAAGGAAATCCGGCAGTTTCACCTGTACTCAAAGAGTATTTAAAATTGGTGCAAGTCGAACAAGCTAAGGCGCATATTCTACCCAAACAGGCGAAGCCTATATTTTTGACAAAGATTAGATCTATTAGTGCTTTTATTTCTCGAGAACTTCAAAAAGACGGTTCTAAGCTTAAGGAAATATTTGTCCTTTACAGAGATCAAGCTTGGTTTAAGTTGCAGTATTTTGCTGGCGATAGAGCAAGTGATCTCTCTATAGTAGTTGCACAAGAGGTGAAGTTTCTTAAAGACGGTTCAGGGTTTGTTTTCCAGCATACGTTTGGTAAAACTCTCCGGGGTAAAAAGGGTAGGAGTAACTCGTTCTTCATCAAGAGATGCGATGACAATGTAGTTTGCCCGGTAAAAGGATTGTTGGATTTTGTTCAATTTGCCCACTCGTGTAATGTGGATTTGACAAAAGGCTACTTGTTTAGGGTAGTTTCAGAAAGTGGTAGGGTGTTGGAGAAACCAGTTAGTTATTCTGTGGTATATGAGAGATTACGATACTATCTGTCGACTCTGGGTATATATGAAGGGGAAACGCCTCATAGTTTCCGGTCTGGTTGTACTGTTACAATGGCTTTGTCTGACTCAGCTAGCAATGTTGACGAAGTGATGAATCACGTTGGGTGGTTCGGTAAAGCAAATGCGGAATATTATGGTCGTGTAAATACACTAATTGATTCTGAAATTGTGGCTTCGAATCTTGCGGCGTCTGTTAGCCAAGCCGAAAATATTGAACTACAATATAGAGAGAAGGCAGATTTTTCCGGGCTAAAAAGGGTTTTTTAAATGACAATCTTAATGGTAATAGGTTCTAGAATACATATGTTTACATCTAAGTATTGTGATTTGAAGGATTTCATACAATTTGTATTTTGTTGTGCAACTATGATTTATAGAATTAATGCTTATATATTTTGAACTTAATGTTGGTCTTGTAATTGATGGCAATTAAACGATTTAAGTTCATAAACATTTTTGTTTTGAGTATTGGGAATAAAAGTGTTATTATTTATGTGATTGCGAAGTATTTTCTAATTCTTATGTGATTTACCACGTATGATTTTGTAAATTGCAGAGTTTTCTCCCCATAACTTAACATGGACTGAATGCTAGAAGATATTAAACAGTGAGGATATGGGTATAGCCTCATTGGTCAATTTACCTAGCGGAAGTACATGTACATGTGACCATAGTAGAATGGTCATTCTTTCAATATCCACGTTTACGGTAGTTGGCCGTAAGAATACGGTTCGGCAATAGTGTTAACCATTTTCCATATTGGTGGTATTTCAAAAGATATTCTTTTGCTAGTCTAAGCTGGGTGTTATTTGTATTTTTAAAAAAGTAACCCCCCCCTCCCAAACCCTTGTCTATATGTTTGCTATCATCTAGTATTCGGTTTCATATTGCAGAGTTTTCTCCCCATAACTTAACATGGACTGAATGCTAGAAGATATTAAACAGTGAGGATGTGGGTAAAACCAATACAATATTTAAGACTTGGGTTTATAGTTTTGATTTGTTACGTTTGAAAGGCAACACTTGTATACCGCTATCCAATGACTGATGCCATTCAATGTGAAGGGAAACTTTAATGTGTCAACACAATGTTCACTGCTGCACCCTAATTTTTTTACATTTTAAACCTTTAATGTCTGCTTTTTTTGTCCACACATCGTTGTCTATATAATGGAATTTTATGCAAATGTCATACAATTGAAAGATTTAGCTAGCTATGAAACCAAGTTTGATCCACTATTTTCTACTTGTCAGGAATATGACAGATTTTATCCATTCGTTTAATGTATATGAACTGTTCATAGATACCAGGATTAAATTTTGTAATTACACCAGACGCGCGTTTCGTCTACAAAAGACTCATCAGTGACGCGAGAATCCAAAAAAGATAAAAAAAAAAAAAAAAAAAAAAAAAAAGCCAAATAAAGTTCGAAGTTGAATAGCATTGATGACCGACATTTTTTTTCGGAGTTCGTTGTTTTTGTTATCTAACTTTTTATTCATTTTATAAAAATCAAACATGTTCCTTGAAACTTTATAATTGTGTTTCCTAATAAAATCGAATGTTTCTAAAATTAAAAATAAACATAAAAATAAAAGTAAATAAAGGCAACAATAGTATACCTCTATTCAATGGTCATCAATCGATAAAGCGAAAACAAATCCGGGTCACAAACCAAAACATGGGAAAAAAACCACATCAGGAAGATGAAAACAACGGAACGACAGATACACTGAATAAGTGTAAACAAATGCTGATACTGATTTGGAAAAAGGCGATTGACATTTAAACGCTTAATATAGTCGATTAAAGCAATTGAACGATTTTTCATTTTGTTTAATACTCATTAGATCACTAACATAAATATTCTAAAAAAATACTTACAAAATTCCACCTCCTTTATCCTTGATAATCCAATGTACTACTGATCTGTGTTATCAATTCTAAATAAAACTGATAGATATGTTCTTTGCTTATTATTTGCTTTATTATTATGTAAGATTTATCTAATCTTAATGTCAATTATCATGTAATAAATACAGTAATTTTATGTTTGACTGTATCAAATAAAACCGAATGGGTCACTTGCTACACTATGATATGTATTATACCGATGTTGAGGAATGTTAGGAAGGCATACATTTTATTCCCCTCTTTCGTCTTCTCTTCACGCCTGTTATTTTATCCGACAGCAAAGGATGCGTCTGGCTAGTCAGGTAGTCCATCCGTTTGATAAGAACATTTTATGGTGGTGTGCCAGTGGCAGAATAAGTCAACAAGGATATGACTGGTTAACAAAAAGCATTGAAGATAAGATTAAACCTCACCGAAATCTGCATACATACGTCGTCTGGTTAGGCACATGTAACACAACCTCAATAGATAAAAACAGATATATCTCATCAAAGTCTCAAGAAGTAGATGCTGCCCAAAATATCATCACTTTATTACAAAACTTTGGCTCCATTACAGAAAATCATCCTAACTGCAGGCTAACATTATTAGAAATTCCCATCTACTCAATTTATGAATGCAACAAGGCAGCCAACCATCCCAACCCTGAAATTTTTAAAGAACAGGATATTCAATTACAGAAGCAAATAGAACAAATTAATGAAAGTATAACATACATAAATAAGAATTCTGATTGTCACTCGCCTCACTTTAGTCATCACCTTTACACCAGGAAGCAAGTCAAAAGGGGGGGAAATAAACCATCAAACAAACTTTACAACTTCAAATTATACACCGTTGCAAATTATATCAGCACCACCAACAGATAATTGTAAAAGGAACAACATCAATGGCAGCTCTGCTATGCAGCATCCCAGAATCATGGTGCCCGGCATGAGTAAAACTCCAACAATTCATAACTTTGGAAATAACGTATATTACGCCAAACCTAAAAGATTACAACTTCAGTGAATCGTAATCCTTGGCTAGCAAAGATTGGCAAAATGCGGTTAAGGAAGTTTATGCCTGGGATAAGAAAATACTTAGTTTTTCGAAAAATTTAAATGTTTGTAAACAGGAAATTTATAAAAATGACCATATAATTGATATTCATGTCAACACCGAAGTGCTGACTACTGGGCTTGTTTTTTCTCCATAAACGAAAGCTTTAGTTCTTTTATATACTTGCATTTCAAAAATTTGGCTTTGGGTGCTTCTGATGAGGAAAAATATAAAAAAAAATAAAATCACAAAAATACAGAATTCCGAGGAAAATTCAAAGTGGAAAATCCCCTAATCAAATGACATCAAAAGAATGTACAACAACTGTCATATTCCTGACTTGGTACAGGCATTTTCTCATGTAGAAAATGGTCGATTAAAACTGGTTTTATAGCTAGCTAAACTTCTCACAGCACTGAGCATTGTGTTATAATCTTAATCACTATAAAAACAAACAAATTTGTCAACAAAGAAACACCAAAAGGCATATAGACAAGCATATAAGCAAAATAAAAGACAAGAATATAACCATTTACCACTGAGATTACAACTCGTGGTATAAGTCGTATAGGAATAAAATTAAGGCTTTGCTTGAAAGCCGTGACTGCTGATTCTTTAATTTCCAAACCTGGAAGATATATTAATTGGCAAGTGTCTAATTGAACTCCGAATCATATGAAAATAAGAAGAGGTCGACAAGAAGAGGCGCACAGTTCGTTCCCATAGGAATTCCGACAATGTGTTGAAAAAGTCTACCTCCAAATAGAATATATGATGATTATGAAAAAGGTTTCAAAAATTTATTTAATGTACCTGTAAAATCTAGGTATCAAAGAGGAAAACCACTTCCATGTATAAATAAATAACTGAGAGGGGTCATATATCCAAAACAGAATAAATAACAGAGAAGGGTCATATATCGAAAACGAATGCTTTGTTCACAATATAATAAAAACCGGAGTGACAAAAATTGGGAGAAGTTTAGAAAACAAAGAAATTTGGTAACCAATATCAAAATTTTATAAATTTCCTGTTTACAAAACTTTTGAATTTTTCGAAAAACTAAGGATTTTCTTATCCTAGGCATAGATTACCTTAGTCATATTTGGCACAACCTTTTAGAATTTTGGATCCTCAATGCTCTTCAACTTTGTACTTGTTTAGCTTTATAAATATTTTGATATGAGCGTCACTGATGAGTCTTATGTAGACGAAACGCGCGTCTGCCGTACTAAATAATAATCCTGGTACCTTTGACTGTCCCTTTGGTATCTTTCGTCCCTCTTTGATAACTATTTGCCGGCTTGAATTTAGATATTATAATCAAGATTCAAGATTCAAGATTCAAAGTTTTATTTAGAGTCAATATTCAATAAACTACATAACACAAACTCTAGTGAGCTTTTCAAATCGACTTAATAACAAAATACAATACACACACACACAATACAATACACACATACATACAAAAGTCATGAAAAACAACACAATTTTAAACATATAATGCATAGTAAGATACCATAAATGACGTATATAAGTTAAAAGCATATAGTACACTTAAAACATAGCACAAGTTAATAATAAGACTGCACAGATCATATAGTCACACAAAAAATAAAAGTAAAATAAAACATGCATCCCATGTTTGTACCAATTTTTTGAATTGGTCAAAAGATTTTTTCATTCGACAATGGTAGCTCATTCTACATTTGTGCAGCATTATAGAGAAACGATCTTAAGCCAAACTTAGTAGTTCGAACTCTTGGGAGTACTGCTGTTCCTGTGATCTTAAATCATACTTGTTAATTTTTATATCAATCAAATCATGAAGGTAGCTCGGACTTTTTTTGTGAATTATTTTAAATGTTTCTATTGCAATTGTTTTTATTCTTCTTATTTTTAAAGATGGTAACTTAGATTTTTCTAGCAGTTTTTCGTAAGTAATATCACAATCTTCATAAATGAATCTTAGAGCTCTTTTTTGAATTTTTTCCATTTTAAAAGATTTTTTTTCACTACAGTAGTCCCAAATTACTGGGCAATAGTTAAAATTCGAAAGTATGAATGAGTAGTATGCTGTTAACCTACCTAGCCTGTTTAAATATTTACCCATACGTTTTAGAATATTTAATTGTCTTGATGCCTTTTTACATATTTCAGATATATTATTGTTAAAATTTAAGTCCGAATCTATAGTTATTCTAAGAAGTTAAACATTTTCTTCACAAGAAATGTTGCTTCCATTTAAATTAAATATCAAATTATGTTTATTTGGTTTTTTTTCCAATGGCTATAGCCTGGAATTTGTCAGGATTAGCCTTCATTAATTTTATAGAAAACCAGTTTATTAGATTTAAACTATATTTTTCTAAACTTTCAACAACTTTATCTAAATTATGATCACTGTATGATACAGTGTTGTCATCAGCATAGTTATAAATGGTGCTTTTTTGTACAAAATGAAATATGTCATTTATGCAGACATTGAAAAGAACTTGACCAATAATTGACCCTTGTGGTACGCCTTTAAACATACGATCCCATTTACTGTAAGAACCTCCATATTTTAATGCGTTGTTTTTTGTTTTCTAAATAACTTTTTAATAATTTTAGAGAATTTTTAGACAGACCGTATGCTTCCAATTTAAGTAATAGTAAATCGTTCTGTAAACAATCAAATGCTTTAGATAGATCCATCAAAATTGCAGCAATAAATTTGTTCTCGTCCAGAGCTTTTTTCCAGTCTTCTATTATTTTAATAATTGCAGTTTGGTAACCAAAACCTGACCTAAATGCCGAAAGAAGAGGATGAAAATGTTTATTTAAGAATTCCATTAGTTGGTCATGTATAGCTCTTTCATAAATGTTAGAAATACATGGTAACACACTTACAGGTCTATAGGTTTCTTTATCAAGAGAGTTATTCTTTTTTAAAAGTGGGGAAACCTGAGCAGCTTTAAGATTATCATGAAAAATTGAGCTTTCAATTGATTTATTAACTAAGATTTTAATAGGATTTGATATTACTGGCTGTGCCAATTTTATAATTTTTGGTGAAATATTGTCATATCCAGTGGCTTTTCTTATATTTAACCTATTTATTTGTTTACTCAGAAACTCTTCTGTTGCAGGTTTAAAATTCAACTCATTATAATCGTTTTTATTTTCTTCAATTTTTATTATACTTGGATGATTTCTGTCTATTTTAATGTTTTATCTCCTATATCTTTAGCCACATTTATGAAAAATTTATTGAAAATTTCTGATACCTCTTTAGGATCACTGAGAATTTTTATCATTTTCATATAAAATTATGTTATTGTTTGATTTAATATTTCATTTTGATAAAAATGGTGTTTAATAGTGGAATAAAATGTTGTTGATTTTGGACCACCAGCAGTTCTTTCATAAAAAAAATATGTTTTAATTGAGCCTGCAAAATAACCACTGCCTTTAACTTATGCCGAATCAAAATATTTTTTTCTCATCTTCTCTTATCTTATGATTACAATGAATTTTGTAATTACCAGACATGTAAATAAACAAAGAAAATATGATGCAATTGATTTTAACCAATAAAAATATATAACTTTTATGTTAGCCAATCTTCTTCTTTATATATTGATGCACCCCATTAGTTTCCTCAATTCTCAACAGGCGGAAACCCGGTTGAAATAGAACAAAAGAATCTAAGCTCTTTGTTAGAGAAGGCGATAAATGCTCACTGTAATGTTTACTATAGTAACAAAACAAAAAAAAAGTTAATAGAAACAAATAAAATGACAATTTTCTTCTCAATTACGAAGTGTTCTATTTTAAAAAACGCCATTTGCATAAGGTTTCAATTGATTTACTACATTGTTAAGCAGGACAATTAGATATCAAGTCGACGACATGGGTATCTATCAAGTTGGATGTAGAAAATGCATAACCTCCGATTTAAAAAAAAAAATTACCACGGACAGAGCACATACCAATCTATAAGTTCAGTAATTTTCGTGTCTGCCCTTCCATTATGTGTTTTTTTTTTACTAAAAGTACTTGACGACAGTCTTTCAAGTTGGATGATGAAAATGCATATCTTCGAAAATCAGGGGCGGATCCAGCCATTTTAAAAAGGGGGGTTCCTAACCCAGGACAAAGGGGGGTTCCAATTACATGTCCCTATTAAAATGCATTGATCGTCCAAAAAAAAGGGGGGGTCCAACCCTCGGAAACCCAGGCGCGGATCCAGAGGGGAAATTTTAAAATTTCAGTTGCAAAGCAAGCTGTTAATGCAGCATAAAAAGCATTAAATATTGTAACACATTAGTTATCTACAGGCAGAGCAAAAACATTCTGTTCCACTCCAGGACTGAACAAGACTCTTAAAATGTGAGAAGCTGTTAACAGTCCTGAAGTGGTCTGGTAAGCTATTCCATAAAGAAGCAGCAGCAAAACTAAAAGATTTTTTTCCATATGAGGTAGTTCTTACCTGTGGTATATCCAAAATATTACTGTATCTAAAAGAATATTTAGTGTGTTTAATTTTGAGTAAATTTTGTAAACATACAGCAGCCAAATTATTTAAAATTTTATAAGTCTCAAGTGCCATTGTCCTGATGCGTCTTACTTGTAGGGTTGGAACCTTTGCGTTCTCAAGAAGAGTTTCAGAGGATGATAAGTAGTCGTCGTATACAAATCTTAATGCTCTCTCTTGTATTTTTTCAAGTTTTTTAAAAAAAATTCTCTGTACAAAAATGCCAAGCCACAGGGCAAAAATCTTAACATACTTAAGGCCTGTTGGCACGAATTGTCCAAATGTGCGGTTTTCCTCGACGTATTTTCTTCTCTGTGTTTTAAAAATTGGTATGCGCTGCAGGGTTAAGATTGTAATTGTGGAACAGCAGTATTAAATCTGCCCGTTCTGTCAATGTAATGTGCCACTGTTTGTAGTTTGGCTTTTGTCTCTTCTGTGTTCTCGCCGTTGATAATTGAGTGTTTCATAGTTGGTATTTTTTCATAAAGGTCCCTGCCTCTCTCAGATATTTGTTTTTCGGTGATTAGGTGAACCTGAGATAAAAGTCAAACACGCCTAAAATCAAGGGAGGTTATCCTTTACAAACATGTCGCAAGCAATGAAGAGATTAAAAAGTGTTCTGCAAAATGTTATTACAGTTGATCGACAACAAGTCAGGACGAAGATGTATTGGCCGAGAAAGATTGAACCCGAAGAAGAAAAAACACATGCACAACGAATTACTGGTAAATTATCCTAGTGTTATCGGTTTTCGATAGTGTAACACTAACAAACTTTTTCCCAGTTCTTCAAAATATTAATATGCTCAAAGTTGATTGTATTAATTTAATAAATGCTTGTAATTATTTCCCCTTATCCTCACGATTTCTCTTGAATAAAACAAGAAAAATAAAAACATCAGGGCTGCGTTCTATATCGTAGCAGCTACGTAGTGCTACATGTACGTAGATTTTGACTATTGAACGTGTAGCTATAGACTAGTTGTAACATAAATATTGTTAGCAGCTACATGTACGTAGCCGCTACGTAGCTGCTACGATATTGACTCGACCCTGTTGTGCTCAATTTCAAATTTTGACGTTTTGTGCAAGACGACATCAGGACATAAAGTCACAAATTTGATTTGACAAATAATTTTTTGACAATTGTTTAAATATATTTAGAAAATTTTTCTTTTTATTACATATATTCATTTGAGATAAGGAAATTGCTCATAAACCTTGATAAACATGATAAATGAAAATGTATTGAATTTTTAATCAGTCAAAGGATTAGTCCGAGATTACTCTGATGTCCAACGGCTGTTTTGCCAGTAGAGCTGGGGCCGTGGGACGTCAAAGCGTGTCCCATATCAAAAAGTGGATATTTGCCTGCTTCGTCGCTTCTGGTGCCAACGGACAGCCTTCGAATTATATAAATCAGGTACATGTATCAATTTGTTCATTTTTCATTTATCTCTTCATTTATGTAACTTTCACCTACCTGCCACCCTTTATTTACTCATATTTAGACAGTTTTCACAGTGACCCATCGATTCAGACATTTTTTCTTTTATTTTCAAATGGACATCAAGTAACGAGACCTCCAGACTCAAATATGCAAATATTTATACTTTTTTCACCTCCTTTATAGGAGATTGATATTTAACATTTAGTAGCCAACCACGATTTTCACCTCCTTTACAGGAGATCGGTATTAAGCATTTAGTGCCAACCACGATAACATTTCAGAAGCCCTTGGATATTTACATTGCTTGTATTATAAATGAGTGAGGTATTAGAAATTATATATTCATATTGACCTAGGGTCATATGCATACATCATTTCCCATAGTCCATTGTGCCTTACTTTTTTTTTTTATCGTGATCACATGACAATCAGTCAAAATGCCAGAATCGATGGGTCACTGTGAAAACTGTCTAAATATGAGAAAATAAAGGGTGGTAGGTGAAACTTACATAAATGAAGAGATAAATGAAAAATGAACAAATTGATAACCGATTTATATAATTCCAAGGCTGTCTGTTGGCACCAGAAGCGACGAAGCAGCGCATCTATTTTGGACGAGCAAATGTCCACTTTTTGATATGGGACGAGCTCTGACACACTGTCTGACGTCCCACAGCCCCAGCTTGTCTGGCAAAACAGCTGTTGGACGTCCGAGTAATTTTGGACTATCAAAGGATATATTTATTGTCAAAATGAATTCATTTAAGTACAAAGCCACTATGACATTCTGTTGTCATTACAATTATTTGATCATTGTAGATATTTATTGAATAATTTTGAAGTGTTGTTGTTGTTGTTGTAATATATAAAACATCTGACATGAAAAATACAAAAAAAAATATTTTCAAAATAAATGTTTTTTTGTTCAAAGAAAAATAATCTCAAAACTGAATTGTGACTTTTTGTCTGTCAGTTAGGGGTACGACTTATTCAAGTAATTTTTATTTACTTGAAGAGGTTAAAAAAAATATACACATATATATACATGTACATGATGTATGATCTAAGTTAATTTGTGGCATACATTTGTACTTATACAAGTGAGTTTTATTTACTTGTATATTTTAAGGTAAAAAAAAAATTGGCTTAGTTTTGTCCCTTAGACATTCAGAATTTTTTACTTGTGCAGTATAAGTAAAAAAAAAGTCATCCTTTCTTCTTTTCTTGAATTCTTAAGATTTCTTTGCTCTAATAGAATTTTAAATTGTGTACCCTTTGCAGATGTCTTTACTAATCATTTAAGTGTAATTTCATGGACAATGAAAATCCCATTTGTCTGTTATCTTCAAAACACTGCTCTTTTACAAGCCTGAAGGAGCAATTTTTAAGGCCTTGTGCAAATACTCAAGATCTTTGCTCAATCAGTTTCTTTGTTAAATTAATGAGATGAAATGCTGAACTTTAATAAAAAAAAAAAAAAATTGAGCAAACCTGGGAAAAATCATTAAAGGCATGATTTTACATCTCAAAACTTGGGGATTGTTGTGCATTTTGTGGGATTGTGAGAACATTTTTCTTATTCAAGTAAATAAGAATAACTTGTACAAGTAGTACCCCTGACCATCTGACTGTCTGTGACTTTTTGTCTGTTACTTTCTGTCCTACATTCGTTAGAAGTTACATATAGTATGCATGGTATGCATATTTGATATTAATAGAGGATTTAGAATTTTTACAAGTTGAAGAAAAATATCAATTAAGTATCATTTCAAATGTCATTTGTCTCTAGAAACAAATAATTTCTAATGAGTTTTAGCCTTATTGATCAATTAATGCATCTTTGTCAGATATTCTAGGAATTATCACTTAAGGACAAAAATATGCATTGAATATTAATCTTTAATATATTTTAGATGGTTTTAAATTATTAAACCAATTCTTATATGTGATAAGATGTTGTCGCAGCTGTTATTAATATTTTACTGTCTTAGTAATAATATTTAAGGGCATTAATACTTTTAGGATAATTGAATTGAATAAAATTTAAAAGTTCACAAGATATGGCCAAAACTGTGTTCCATAGATGTTTTTTCCTTAACGACATTACACCACATCTTACATTTGCATATTACGCATGTGGACTTGACCTTCTTTTTTAGCTTAGTTTTATTTACGTTTAAGAATGTGCTATTAACCTGATTAATGCTTCTGGGTAATTTTGGGTCAGGGAATAAAGAAAAGTAGGTTAAAATCGGAAAAAAATATTTCTTCATACCTGTTAACCTATGACAATAAAAATGCAGGTTATGACCTGCATTGAAGAATGAAATCTCAGGTCATTAAGCGTACAAACTTTTTCGAGCTGAATTTCAGTATTTAGGGGACATTTTTCTTATAATTTAAATCAAACATTTTCCAAAACATTTTCATATGGTTAAGTAATTTTAAACTGTATATATTATTATTTCATTGCACTTGAATGTCATTGAAAGATTTGTGTTATACCGCCTTAATTCCTTTTCTTATATTCATTCCATGATATGTATACAATGTGAATTTGATTTTTTTTAACATATATTTTTTTTTTCTTTATTGAACTTTTCAACTATTATTTACAGTAAATCTATTACACACATTTGTGTGCTGCTTTCATAGAAAAGATTTCTAATCATATTGATATTAGAGTATAAAAAAATAAAGTTAAACAATTAAAAGAAGTTTAGATGAAAAAAGTAATTTTCAAAATTTCTATTTTCAATTGTTCTAAGGAAGAAAAAATAGTTAAAAGTTTTATTCTGATATGCATTTGCATTCAATTCATATTTGATTCATTCTTTTTACAAACAAAAAAATAGTTTAAGAAGTATATTGTGAATGGTGACAAAAAAGAGGAATTAACTTGAATTGTTTAAGAAACAATTTCGATATACGCATGTTATTTCCGACCTAAAGCTTAGGTCATTGGTGTTAATTAACAGTGTGTTTGACACCAAAGCTGTCAAGTGAAGCCATGTACTTAATGGGTCATTTAATCTGACTCTTTACACATCTAGTTGAACTTCCTGTTCATAGAAGAACAATGAATTTGCGGGTATATCAAAAGAGATGAGTCTGAAGGCCCCAGAATCCGTGTGAAAACGGGTCATTTTCAGAATTCTCAGGTTATTTAACGACCCAGCGGGTGTCCCAGGTGACTTCTCAGATTCTTAAAAATCTTGGGTCACACCCGAAGGATATGGGTAAGTTGACAGGTATGATTTCTTCTGTTGTACCCTGTCTGAAAACTTGAAATGTTGAAATTATTACTTGCTAGAAGCAAGTTTTTGTTCTGTCCTTAATAAACCGACAAATAGAAAACATGTGCCATTTCACAAAATACATATATATATTTTAACGACACTCATTGCTATCAAGAACTTATTACTAACGAGAACAGATGACTTCACAATATATAAACTGCTTTTTAGCAGTTACAGGAACAGTAGAGCCAAGTTGAAGCGTATATATACTGGAAGGCATTCTAACGGCACTATAGAAAAAGTCAAATTGGTATCAATTCAAAGCGACACCTATCATCCCTATTAAATGTTATTTCGGTGTTTCGTTTATCTGTTTATAATAAATTTGATACTAAGTTGCTTCAAGTATTATTTTGACCTTTTTGAGGCTTTAAGGTTCATCATAACAAATGGACAAATATGACATATTTTCACCTCACCAACTAATCTTGTGCACAGACTTATCTGTGCTGTTTGGAAAGTTTTAAGACCTGGCATCCACTAGATATATGATACATAAGTTCTTTTCTCTACCTGGAAGTCTGAGGGATGCTAATAGATGCATTCAACTGTAGTTTGCATGTAGAATGGAGTCAATGGACTCCAGTTAACACATTTATCACAACAGTTGTAAAGTAGGAGTGACACTAGTCTGGGTACACCGGGTCATTTGCACCAAAATTTTTTTTAAATCTGATTTTTTTACTTTAACTGGACCTGCAACCGAAAGTAGTTGTTGCCTAGGCGTATTTTGATAATAAGCATGATCAGTAGTTATATGACTTCTGGTTAACACTATTTGTCAAAGTTTCAGGCCTTCTTATTCGTGTTTCAGAACTGGAAGGTAAGCCCACCCTTCCAAAAAACCTAATTTTGTCAGATTTCAATTTTAGACGTTCATATTAGAGCTCAAAATTAACATAAAAAGTAAGAAACATGACAATCAATAGTGTATGATTGAGGAAACATGCATACATTTCAAATTAAATCGCATTTCAATGACTTCCAAATGTATATGGAGGGCCATTCATTCCAAATAAAGATTGTTTGGGTTTTTGGGATACGATTGCTTTCATGCAATCTGTAGACTTATACCAGTGGCTCAGGACAATGCCCTCACGTCAACTGTTTTATTCTAAACATTAAGGAACATCTCAGATTCTTATGATTGTTTTGCTTTAAAAGGTAAAAACAAACAAAGGGGTTGAACTTAAACAACTTTCCTATAATGTTCTTTTCATAATCTTCATGTTTGATATTTCCCTTTACTTATATGGTCCGAGAACACAATTATTTCGTAGTGCATTTCTTTTAGAACATAAATGAAAATTAAAAAAATCCCACCTGCACTTTCTCAAAGAAACTTTTACAGTGTGTTGTACTACTTTTGGGACAAATTATATCAAAATTATAGAAAACTTCATCGGCTCCAACTCAAAATATGGACAATTTTATGTTTAGGGCGTCTTGAAATCTTTTGACAGCTTCCGAAGTGCTAATTTTCAACCTTTTTCAGCTGGACCAAATCACTACTTTCCTTTAAAATTCTGGACCCAAATTTTTTTACAGTGTAATTTCACCCCCTACTTGCAATTTGAGGCATTAAACATGGAGAAATAAATTTGGAAGGGGTATCAAAATTCATGGCAAGTAACCCACTGTCAACACTAGGGACTATATTTGTGAACAACGAAAATCAAGGGACGACAATTGTGGTCTCGGACCTTATAGGATAGAAAGAGTTGACAAATCTTAAAAAAACTTAGTATGACCAAAGCTTAATAAATTATTACACTGCTTACAAAGTTACATGACAATAGGATGTATATTATAGACAATAAGTTAAGTTCTATACTCATCTTTGCGCGTAAAATTTTGACGTTAAAATTGAAAAATTTCAACTATCAACATTTGGGGCTTTAAAAATTAAAATATTGCAAAAAAGTACTTTTTAAATGCCTTTATATATAACTTATCCTGTACTAAAAGCAATAGAGTACTCATTTGATTTATCAGACTTGGCATAATTATTCAAAAGTAAAATTTATATGAGCCTGCGCCTAAAAATTGAGGTTTTTCAATGAAGGGGAGCCTTACATGAAGATGTAATATTTTCCAGCAATTTTAAATTTGTGAAGCTTTTTGGTTATAAATGATCCTTACATATGTATTGAAAGTACTTTAAATGGAAAGAAAAGTTACAAATAACATATCATATTAGTTTAAAAGGGTCTTAGGCCAAGTAAGACTGGAAAAAATTTAGGGTCAATTTAGGCGGTGCCATATATTTACATTAAAAATGTATACTGAGGCTATAAGAAATAAAAATTTGTGTCTTTTTTATCATTTCTATACTCATGTGACATGATACAACAAATCTGATCACAAAAAGACTCTTGCAATTAACTTTTCTTACAAACAGTATGGTCTGATACAAAGATTTTTGCCTTTTTAGGGAAAAACTTGCATGCAATTTATTCTCAACAGGCTTATATTTAAATCACTTGCTATCCTACAGAAGAAAAGAAAGATATTATGTGAAATGGAACAGGTACAATAGACATTGTAAAGTGCTTTTGATACAAATTTAGTGAGGTCTTTATTATGGACTTCAAATTTTATGTACCAAGCTCCCCACTTTTTACTTCATCCAAACAGGGCGTTAGACAAGGGTCATTTATACAACACATTTTGCACATATTGTCTGAGATAATCTTCTTTTCTGTAGATTCAGAGTTCATAAATAAGTAAAAGAACTAGATAAAGGCATAGAAACACAAATATTAACACATGAAAACCTGTCAGATAGAAAGTCAGGATGCCATTTATGCATCAATATTGAAAAAGCTATAAATGCCTATTTTGACCATAAAATGCCAAAATTGGTCATTTTTGTAGAAATTCTATAAAATTAAAGTTTAAATCCTTTAGTTTCATGCTCTTTGACAAATTCACACCATCAAAACATTTAGGGAAGTTGCCAAAGTACAGATTCTATATTTACAGATTTCACCTCTTAGGTCCGAGAACACAATTATTTCGTAGTGCATTTCTTTTAGAACATAAATGAAAATTAAAAAAATCCCACCTGCGCTTTCTCAATGAAAATTTTACAGTGTGTTGTACTACTTTTGGGACAAATTATATCAAAATTATAGAAAACTTCATCGGCTCTAACTCAAAATATGGACAATTTTATGTTTAGGGCGTCTTGAAATCTTTTGACAGCTTCCGAAGTGCTAATTTTCAACCTTTTTCAGCTGGACCAAATCACTACTTTCTTTTAAAATTCTGGACCCAATTTTTTTTACAGTGTAATTTCACCCCTACTTGCAATTTGAGGCATTAAACATGGGGAAATAAATTTGGAAGGGGTATAAAAATTCATGGCAAGTAACCCACTGTCAACACTAGGGACTATAACGAAAATCAAGGGATGACAATTGTGGTCTCGGACCATATGCGTGTTTTTAACAACACAGAAAATCAGAATTAAGCAGTATTTATATTTAGTGTTTTTATAAATTTAGAAACACGTCAGAGGGAAGTCCCCAGTTTTGATAAAAATGCGAGAGTTCTCTGAATTCCGATAAATCTATTTCTGTCATATAAGAACTGAAGTGGAGTTTTTCTTATATATGTCACCGTTATGAAACTGATATTTGATATTGTACTTCCATAAAGAAATAGAGAACCATCTAGGTCGTTTAATTAGAATTTAATATACGTTCTTGCTCCAGGGTTTGTTTGGGTAATTATGTGCATGCGTATAGTTTCTGGACTTCAAGGGGTATTAGCTATATATAGATTGAATGGTTGCTCTGGATTCCCCACTCAATTGAATACTTTAAAACTCATGCGATCCTTTTTTTGTATGTCTACTATTGAGGGTTATTGCTGTTACATAATTTTAAATCATATGCATCATTTAAATTAAAATAAATGTATTCCACATCGTTAAGGTATGGCTACAACACCCCTTCAGGTGAAATGGAGTCTTCCATATTATCGTTTGGAGATGTCTCCCTTCCGGAAGTAACTTCCGTCAATTCTGAATGTAAATACTCTTCGAGAAAAATTAACTCGTTCTGTCGATAAACAATGTATTATATTAAAAACAATCGCAATTTAAACCGAGGAATATATACAGAAAGGAGTCATGACAACTGACCCAAAGGAAATTAAACATTTAAAGAGTTAGGAATGGGGTTCCTCCTAGAATTAACGTAGGAAAATATGTGATAATTAAGATACGAAGTGAAATACCTTCTCTCACTCTGAGTCTCAATGACTGCTGTGGAAAGTAAACTTGGAATTTATAGTACAAAAATAAAACACAATAGGCCTAAGTACATTGTTCATACACTTTTATCCGGGATTGGCTATTTTATAACTATTCGTATTACGTAAATTACATTTTACATGTGCAGTTGAATTAGTTTTGAAAATAATATTTATAATCTAGCTACATGTATACATGTGTCAATAAAAACAATGGCAATCGTATGCCTCAGAGCATTCTGCTCTTTGATTACATTTTATATGCTGTTTACAAATCAAGTGTTTTGTTCAGATTTAAATGAAAAATTCTTTGAATTCTGTTGTAGAAATGAAACAGACAGATCCAGAGTTAGACAAAGTGATTAACATTGGATTTCCAGTCACCAAATTTGACAGAACAGAAAGAAAAAAGATGAAACATCAATTGAAAGAGTCCATAGCAGAAAAAGAACTAGACTTAGAAAGAGCTGCTAGAACAAGAACATGTAAGTTAGAGTTAGAAAGAAATTTTAGGACAAGAACATGTTAGTTAGACTTAGAGAGAGCTGCTAGAACAAGAACAGACTTAGAAAGAGCTGCAAGAACAATAATATGTAAGTTAGAGTAATAATTAACTGCTAGAACAAGAACATGTTATTTTTATTTTGAAAGTTAAATATTACAATGAACTACAGGAACAAGAAGTTGTAAATTTATCATGTTTATGTGTTAGTTATAGTTAGAAAGAGCTGCTAGAACAAGAACATGTAAGTTACACTTAGAAAGAACTGCTAGAACAAGAACAGACTTAGAAAGAGCAGCTAGAACAATAACATGTTAGAGTTAGAAAGAGCTGCTAGAACAAGAACATGTTAGGTAGACTAAGAAAGAGCTGCTAGAACAAGAACAGACTTAGAAAGAGCAGCTAGAACAATAACATGTTAGAGTTAGAAAGAGCTGCTAGAACAAGAACATGTTAGTTAGACTAAGAAAGAGCTGCTAGAACAAGAACAGACTTAGAAAGAGCAGCTAGAACCAGAACATGTTAGTTAGACTTAGAAAGAGATGCTAGAACAAGAACATGTTAGTTAGACTAAGAAAGAGCTGCTAGAACAAGAACAGACTTAGAAAGAGCTGCTAGAACAAGAACAGACTTAGAAAGAGCAGCTAGAACAAGAACATGTTAGACTTAGAATCAGCTGCTTGAACAAGAACATGTTAGTTAGACTTAGAAAGAGATGTTAGAACAAGAACAGACTTAGGAAGAGCTGCTAGAACAAGAACATGTAAGTTATAGTTAGAAAGAGCTGCTTGAACAAGAACATGTTAGTTAGACTTAGAAACAGCTGCTAGAACAAGAACAGACTTAGAAAGAGTGCTTGAACAGGAACATGTTAGTTAGACTTAGTAACAGCTGCTAGAACAAGAACAGACTTAGAAAGAGCTGCTAGAACAAGAACATGTAAGTTACACATGTTACAGTTAGAAAGAGCTGCTTGAACAAGAACATCTTAGTTAGACTTAGAAAGAGATGTTAGAACAAGAACAGACTTAGGAAGAGCTGCTAGAACAAGAACATGTAAGTTATAGTTAGAAAGAGCTGCTTGAACAAGAACATGTTAGTTAGACTTAGAAACAGCTGCTAGAACAAGAACAGACTTAGAAAGAGTGCTTGAACAGGAACATGTTAGTTAGACTTAGTAACAGCTGCTAGAACAAGAACAGACTTAGAAAGAGCTGCTAGAACAAGAACATGTAAGTTACACATGTTACAGTTAGAAAGAGCTGCTAGAACAAGAACATGTTAGTTAGACTTAGAAACAGCTGCTAGAACAAGAACATGTAAGTTAGACTTAGAAACAGCTGCTAGAACAAGAACATGTAAGTTAGACATAGAAAGAGATGCTACAACAAGAACATGTAAGTTACACATGTTACAGTTAGAAAGAGCTGCTAAAACAAGAACATGTTAGTTAGACTTAGAAACATCTGCTTAAACAAGAACAAACTTAGAAAGAGCTGCTAGAACAAGAACATGTAAGTTAGAGTTAGAAAGAGCTACTAGAATAGGAACATGTTACTTAGAGTTAGAAAGAGCTGCTAGAATAAACATTAAATATTCACAAATACATATACAAGTTTTCCTTAAACGATGAAAGTTGTTACCCACAAAAATAAATGACTCCATAATATTTACGTTGGTTGGATATTACAGGTTAACTTTATAAGATTATTAAGGTAGAATCACTATTATTTTATACTTCAGTAAACGTCCCATTAGAAGAAGTGAAGAAAATCTACACACAGGAAATGCAAAGATTTCACTGGAAGTCCTTAGCAGAACATTATGGGATATATAGAGACTTATTTGACAATGCTATGTTTTATCAGTGTGTCAATATGGACATAAGTTACGATTTTGATGAGGAACATGTATCTAAAGTTCACATTGGAAACAGACTCAAACCATCTGAGGTAGGTCTTCATGCTTATATCCTGAAGCCAGACAAAGTGATCCTACATCATGTACATACTTAAATCCTGAAGCCAGGCGAAGTGATCATACATTCTGAGTTACATTATACAATTCTTGAGTTATTTTACTTTATAATTTGCAGTATTTTCATATGTTACTTTATAATTGGAAAAAATTGCAGAATTTGCAGTATCAACAGTGTAACTTGCAATTGACTTCGCCTGAACCACATTTTATGACACTTATAGATACACAATGCTTACCACCGAACCTAGATCAAGTTTGAATTTAGGTGCTGTGGCGACACTTTCACCATCTTTGAGTTAAGTTTCTTTAAAAACGTAAAAATTGTGAACTGGCTGTTTCTGCACTCTTTCTTTTCAAACTTCCCAAATCCAATACCACTGGATGGTCAAGCCTAAACATAAAAGGTTTTCAGGAATTTTTCAGTATCCTTTGCAATATTTTAACTTCTATTCCTAATCTTGACACTGATTTATAGACATGATCTGTAACAAGTTTGTATAATAGTGTGACCTCTGCATCATATTATGAAACAAAGACATTTTTGGAAACTAATGATTTAACTGTTCCGTATTAATATGCAATTTTAATTCAAAATTCAATATTAACTGATAAAAATGATATCAAAAGTAAATGGTTCAAATTAAATTCCTGGTTTCTTTTCTTAACATTGCACAACATATACTATGCTCAGTTTTTTGTCGAGCCTGTGACTTTTGTCACAGAAAGCTCGACATAGGAGTAGTGATCCGGTGGCTGCGGCGGTGTTAGCTAACTTCTTAAAAGCTTTGTATTTTAGAAGGTGGAAGAGCTGGATGCTTCATACTTTGTATATGGATGCCTCATGTTACGACGTTTCCATCAGTCACATGTCCAATATCCTTGACCTCATTTTCATGGTTCAGTGACTACTTGAAAAAAAAGTTAAGATTTTTTGTAATGATGAATTCTCTCTAATTATAAGTCATAGGATAACTATATTTGGTATGCGCGTACCTTGCAAGGTCCTCATGTCTGTCAGACAATTTTCACTTGACCTCGACCTCATTTAATGGATCAGTGAACAATGTTAAGTTTTGGTGGTCAAGTCCATATCTCAGATACTATAAGCAATAGTCTTGTATATTTGGTGTATGGAAGGACTGTAAGGTGTACATGTCCAACTGGCAGGTGTCATCTGACCTTGACCTCATTTTCGTGGTTCAGTGGTCAGACTTGGGGTCAATTACATTGAAATGTAATTAATTAAATTACAATTACTTTACTAAAGTAATTAATTAAGTTACATGTCATCATGATATATTTTAACAATATTATACATGTATATGTAATTCATGTGTAAAATATTCATGTAAGCATATAGTTTAAGCATTGCATTTGATAATTATTAGTTATTTTAATGTTTTGTCATTTAGTCTGAAACTGTCTGGGCCGAACACTTTGACAGCAATTGTAAATAGTCTTTCGACAGGAGCTAATGTGGTGGATATTGCTTGATCAGGACATGGAAGTTCCATGATTAGAAGATCATCATATTGATAGGAGAGGGAATTTGTTCCTATTAACTTGCCAATACATCAAGGGGTGTTTTGACATCTCAGAAATGAACTCATTTAAATTAAACATAATATAAATAAAGAAATTATAAATGAATTAAAAAAAATGTTTCATTTTTAAAATATTAAAAAGTGTGCTTGTCACAATATTGAAAATATTTTTAGTACTAACAATGTACATAATGTATATAATGTCTAAATATCAGTAATATTTTGCTAATTAGATAAAATTCATGTAATAGTGGCATTGCCCCATGACATTTTAATCTGTTTAATTGCTGTTTGTTTTTACAGCTGTTAATTTTTATTTCTATAATCCTTTTGTGTATAATAATTTTACAAAATGATTGTATGCAGTGATTTTGAATACTAAATGAACTATCTAAGAAAGATTTTTCAGTGACACATTTTTTTGTTTTTGTTTAACAAGGTGATTAATTACTTATCAACACTGATATATGATTCTCACATTTTTTTTTAAATTATAAGACTATTCAAAAAAAATCTGTAGGTCAAATAAATGATTTAAAATTTCAGAATAAATTACAGACTTCATATATTAAAAAAGTATGTGATATCAATATTTGTAAAATAAATATGATTTTACAATTTATATTATTAAACACAAATCCTTATCTTTAACACCATAAAAGTACATGTAATTCAAATGTAATTCAAAAGTAATTGAGCATTACATGTTTTTTTCAATGTAATTAATTAAATTACCATTTCATGTAATTAAAAAAATACTCAATTACACATTACATTCAATTACACAGAAAATTGTAATGCATTACACTTAATTACCATTACATTTTCAATTACCCAATTCCTGTCAGTGGTTATAGTTAAGTTTTTGTGTTTTGGTCTGTTTTTCTTATACTCACTGGGGTAAAGCTGATGACCGTAACTGCATTCACGGTCATCCCAAGATGTCGGATGAAAAATTAGGTCAGTTTCTGTATTGTCTGTTAAAGTGTTTCTATATCATTTTCTTTACAAATAATACATTGAAACGATGTAAATTTATAAAAGAATCACTCGAAAATCACTAATTACTTCCGAGAAATGTGCATGAAACGGGAAATTCGATTTGAAAAAATCGTTAAGATGACCGTAAATCATAATCAAAATATTTTCAAGATGACCGTAACATAAAACAAGGATGACCGTGATTGGTAAAAAGATGACCGTAACTTGTAAAGGATGACCATAATTTGTAAAGACTGACTGTAATTTATATAGGACGACTGTAACTTTTATAGGATGACCATCAATTCTAAGAAATATCCGTATTGTATTCAAAGCTTTTTTGTTGAGTTTGTCGATCTCAATAGGGGCTCGGTTAGCGGATATAAATATGTTTCATAAATTTCTTTTTTAAAAACTATAATATAATTGGCCATATTTAGGATTTATAACAATGATAGTAAATTGCATATTTCTCGTAAACAATGAAATATTTATTGATATCGACGTTAAAATTTTAACACAAATTTACAGCGATACGACGAAAATTTGAAGAAACATGAATGTGTCCCTAGTACACGGATGCCTCATCTACACTATCATTTTCTATGTTTAGTGGACTATGAAAATGGGATAAAACTGTGATTTGGCATTAGAATTAAAAAGATCATTCCATAGGGAAAATGTGTACTAAGTTTCAATTTTATTTAACTTGAAGCTGGACAAAAGGACAAACAAACAGACGAACGGACGAACGTACGCACAGACCAGAAAAACATAATGCCAATAAATGGAGCATTAAAAACATTAATAATACATACGAATATTTGGTAATCGAGCCCATGTGTATGGGTCCAGAGGAAGCAGATTAAAATCTTAATTTGTCTTGATATATGCAGTCGGAAACACTTTTGAAATAGAACAAAAGAATCGAAGCTCTGTGTTTATCGAGAAAGCGATAAAAGTTAACTGTAATGTTTGATATAGTAACAAAATTTTAAAAAATTAATAGAAACAAATATAACGACAATTTTCTTATTTTAAAAACACCATTTGCATAAGTTTTCAATGTATCTATTACATAGTAATGCAAAACAATAAGATATCAAGTCGACGACATGGTTCTTATCGGGGCCTTTTATAGCTGACTATGCGGTATGGGCTTTGCTCATTGTTGAAGGCCTTATGGTTACCTATAGTTGTTAATGTTTGTGTCATTTTGGTCTTTTCTGGATAGCTGTCTCATTGGCAATAATACCACATCTTCTTTTTTATATATAGTATCTATAAGTTGGATGTAGAAAATGCATAACCTCCAATTTTTTTTATAACGGACGGAGAACATATCAATCTTTTAGTTCAGAAATTTTCGTGTCTGCCCTTCCATTATGTGAATCAAGAAAAAAAATCCCCAAAACAGGTAACGATTGTATCGAAAAGAGAAAAATCGAGTGCACCTTTTTATGTTAGGGCATGTTTGGGGTGTATATTTTGTCTTTAAAACGTACAAAGCAAGAGTATTTTATATAGCATCTCGCTTCAGATTCTATCATTATTATATATCAAAGCTACAGGTTGACTTTATAACGTAAAAAAAATGACAGTACGAAAAGATGAAATATATGGGTCAATTGAGATACCTATCTAATGAATCACAAAAACAGAGTAGGTGTGTTCGAATAGCTATTTTTTTTCTAAAAGTACTTGACGACAGTCTTTTAATTTGGATGATGAAAATGTGTGTGTGATAACTAGGGTCTATAATCTTCAACCACTGAAAATGTTTAGTCTGCCCTTCCACGAAATATTTAATTAGAATTTTTTTAAATGCTTAAGAATTTTCAAAAATTCCATCTGACATCCAAACAGACAATATTTTTAAGTTGAATCAATGCAGACAAGATCATTAACTAATGCTCATTAGCTAGTAGATACATTTGTATTTTAAAATATAACTGACATATAACGATCGATCGTAATGGTGCTATGTGGATAAATTTATCAGTTTTCAAGAGCAAAATTGGCAAAGCGTCATCCCTACAATGGCTTCCATTTCTACGACTGTGAGCATGAACTGGCGTAATGGGGAGATAATTTTGAAGAAGTAGAATCCTGACTGTATGAATAACATTTCTGTATATATACAAATTGACAACGTTCCGCCTTGTGATACGTTTTTCGTACAATACTATTTTAAGAATCTACTTTGCTGGAGCTCACCTTCACTAGTTTATTCGAATGATATTTTCAAAATATTTCTGTTATTTTATTTGCACGACAAAATGAAAGACGATATAATATCAATGGGTGTACATGCAATTTTTTGGCATTTTTAAAAATGTGTGTTTATTATATGTCATTAAAAGGAATCCCAGAAACAAAACAAAAATCTTTTGTCGAGCAGTTGAAGGCTGTGCACCGCATGTCTTTTGGCAAATTCATTTTAAAAATTGAACCCTCTACTGTAAAAAAGATACATATGGTAATCTTTGCATTTGACGCACGTCTTATTTTCTTCTACCTATAGGATAAAACTTTCATATTAATATGTGTATACCAACACGATTAATCATTTGATACAAAAAGATAGTTATATAAATACGGATATTTCTTAGAATTGAGGGTCATCCTTTAAAAGTTACGGTCATCATTTACAAATTACGGTCATCATTTACAAATTACGGTCATCTTAAAAGCAGTTACGGTCAGCCTTGTTATGAATCGCTGATTTTGTTACGGTCATCTCGATTGTGATTTACGGTCATCTTGGCGATTTTTTCAAATCGAATTTCCCGTTTCATGCACATTTCTCAGAAGTAATTAGTGATTTCCGAGTGATTCTTTTATAAATTTACATCGTTTCAATGTATGATTTGTAAAGAAAATGATATAGAAACACGTTAACAGACAATACAGAAACTGACCTAATTTTTCATCCGACAGTTACGGTCATCAGCTTTACCCCAGTGATACTGTATGCAATAGGTCTACTATATTTGATGTATGGAATGATTGTAAGGTGAACATGTCTAGCTGGTAGGTGTCATCTGATCTTGACCTCATTTTCATGGTTCAGTGGTCAAAGTTAAGTTTTTAAGTTTTGGTCTTTTTTTTCAAATACTATATGCAATATGTCAACTATATTTAGTGTATGGAAATATTTTATGATCTACATGTATATGTCAGTCTCGCAGGCTTAATATGATCTTGACCTCATTTCCACGGTTCATTGCTCAGTGTTAAGTTTTTATACGACCGCAAAAATTTTAATTTTTCGTCGTATATTGCTATCACGTTGGCGTCGTCCTCTTGCGTCGTCGTCCGAATACTTTTAGTTTTCGCACTCTAACTTTAGTAAAAGTGAATAGAAATCAATGAAATTTTAACACAAGGTTTATGACCACACAAGGAAGGTTGGGATTGATTTTGGGAGTTTTGGTCCCAACATTTTAGGAATTAGGGGCCAAAAAGGGCCTAAATAAGCATTTTCTTGGTTTTCGCACTATAACTTTAGTTTAAGCGAATAGAAATCTATGAAATTTTGACACAAGGTTTATGACCACAAAAGGAAGGTTGGGATTGATTTTGGGAGTTTTGGTTCCTACAGTTTAGGAATTAGGGGCCAAAAAAGGGCCCAAATAAGCATTATTCTTGGTTTTCGCACAATAACTTTAGTATAAGTAAATAAAAATCTATGAAATTTAAACACAAGGTTTATGACCATAAAGGGAAGGTTGGGTTTGATTTTGGGAGTTTTGGTCCCAACAGTTTAGGAATAAGGGGCCCAAAGGGTCCAAAATTGAACTTTGTTTGATTTCATCAAAAATTGAATAATTGGGGTTCTTTGATATGCCGAATCTAACTGTGTATGTAGATTCTTAATTTTTGGTCCCGTTTTCAAATTGGTCTACATTAAGGTCCAAAGGGTCCAAAATTAAACTTAGTTTGATTTTAACAAAAATTGAATCCTTGGAGTTCTTTGATATGCTGAATCTAAAAATGTACTCAGATTTTTTATTATTGGCCCAGTTTTCAAGTTGGTCCAAATTGGGGTCCAAAATTAAACTTTGTTTGATTTCATCAAAAATTGAATAATTGGGGTTCTTTGATATGCCAAATCTATCTGTGTATGTAGATTCTTAATTTTTGGTCCCGTTATCAAATTGGTCTACATTAAAGTCCAAAGGGTCCAAAATTAAACTAAGTTTGATTTTAACAAAAATTGAATTCTTGGGCTTTTTTGATATGCTGAATCTAAACATGTACTTAGATTTTTGATTGTGGGCCCAGTTTTCAAGTTGGTTCAAATCAGGATCCAAAATTATTATATTAAGTTTTGTGCAATAGCAAGGAATTTTCAATTGCACAGTATTCATCAATAGCAAGAAATCTTCAATTGCACAGTATTGTGCAATAGCAAGAAATTTTCAATTGCACAGTATTGCGCAATAGCAAGAAATCTTCAATTGCACAGTATTGTGCAATAGCAAATATTTTCAATTACTCAGTATTGCGCAATAGCAAGAAATATCTTAATTGCAATTTCAATTGGAGTTATCTTTCTTTGTCCAGAATAGTAGTTGAATCAACTTAAATCTTTGTTTTATACAATACAGAAATATAATTAATATTTCAATTGGAGTTATCTTTCTTTGTCCAGAATAGTAGTTGAATCAACTTAAATCATTGTTTTTGTCGAGCCTGCAACTTTTGTTGCAGAAAGCTCAACATAGGGATAGTGATCCAGCGGCGGCGGCGGCGTTAGCTAACTTCTTAAAAGCTTTATATTTTAGAAGGTGGAAGACCTGGATGCTTCATACTTTGTATATAGATGCCTCATGTTACGAAGTTTCCGTCAGTCACATGTCCAATGTCCTTGACCTCATTTTCATGGTTCAGTGACCACTTAAAAAGTTCAAATTTTTTGTAATGTTGAATTCTCTCTTATTATAAGTAATAGGATAACTATATTTGATATGTGCGTACCTTGCAAGGTCCTAATGTCTGTCAGACAGTTTTCACTTGACCTCGACCTCATTTCATGGATCAGTGAACAAGGTTAAGTTTTGGTGGTCAAGTCCATATCTCAGATACTATAAGCAATAGGGCTAGTATATTCGGTGTATGGAAGGACTGTAAGGTGTACATGTCCAACTGGCAGGTGTCATCTGACCTTGACCTCATTTTCATGGTTCAGTGGTTATAGTTAAGTTTTTGTGTTTTGGTCTGTTGTTCTCATACTATATGCAATAGGTCTACTATATTTGTTGTATGGAATGATTGTAAGGTGTACATGTCTAGCGGGCAGATGTCATGTGACCTTGACCTCATTTTCATGGTTCAGTGGTCAAAATTAAGTTTTTGAGTTTTGGTCTTTTTATCTAATACTATATGCCATAGGTCAACTATATTTGGTGTATGGAAATATTTAATGATCTTTATGTCAGTCGCGCAGGTTTTATTTGACTGTGACCTCATTTTCACGGTTCATTGCACAGTGGTAAGTTTTTGTGTTTTGGTCTATTTTTCTTAAACTATAAGTAATAGGTCAACTATATATGTTGTATAGAAGCATTGTTAGCTGTACATGTCTGCCTGGCATGGTTCATCTGACCTTGACCTCATTTTCAAGGTTCATTGGTCTTTGTTTAGTTATCTTGGTTAATGTTAAGTTTATGGTACAGTTGTTATAAAGCTTAGCTTTTTACTTAGGACTATCAACATAATATCAATGATTAGTATAGAAGGCGAGACATTTCAGCGTGTGCACTCTTGTATACAATATACAATGTATATTCACTTTTTCTACCAACTGATAAATTGAAACAATCTTTACCATTCAGTGATAACAAGCACTTTATTTTACATTTTAATATTTTATGATGTATTTAAATGAGTAGTTATTGTTGCAAACTCCATTAGAAATTTGAATTGAGATCAGTTTTGGAAAAAGGGAAAGGGGGATGTGAAAACAAATGGGGGTGGGGGGTTAAATTTTTCTCATTTCAGATTTCATAAATAAAAAGAAAATTTCTTCCATTATTTTTTTGAGAGGATTAATATTCAACAGCATAGTGAATTGCTCAAAGGCAAAAAAAATATTTTAAGTTCATTAGACCACATTCATTCTGTGTCAGAAACCTATGCTGTGTCAACTATTTAATCACAATCCAAATTTAGAGCTGAATCCAGCTTGAATGTTGTGTCCATACTTGCCCCAACCGTTCAGGGTTCAACCTCTGTGGTCGTATAAAGCTGCGACCTGCGGAGCATCTGGTTTGTTATCTTGAATATTATTATAGATAGAGATAAACTGTAAACAGCAATAATTTACAGCAAAGTAAGACCTAAAAATAAGTCAACATGACCAAAATGGTCAATTGACCCCCTAAGGAGTTATTGCCCTTTATAGTCAATTTTTAACAATTTTCATAAAATTTGTAAATTTTTCCACTGAAACTACTTGGCCAATCATTATAGATAGAGATAATTGTAAGCAGGAAGAATGTTTAGTAAAGTAAGATCTACAAACACATCACCATCACCAAAACACAATTTTGTCATGTCCTTGAATTTGAAAGGACTGGTGTTACAGTACAACATAAGAACAAACGAGAACAATCAGTTGAAAAAGACTTTTAACACATCAGATTCAGACAGTTTATTGATAAACATTTCTATATTTATACCAATTACTTAGTTTATTATAATTTCTTTAATTAACAGGTAAAATCCAAACCTTACATTGAATATACAGCTGACCCCGACACCTGGTGGACAATTGCTATGACAGCGCCAGACAGTCATTTACAGGATAACAACATGGAGTATTTACACTGGCTCATGTAAGGCAGATAAATGTATTCCTATGTTATTGTCGAGCCTTCGACTTTAGTCGAAAAAGCGAGACTAAGCGATCCTACATTGCGCCGTCTTCGGCGGCGTCCACAAATATTCACTCTGTGATTAAAGTTTTTGAAATTTTAATTACTTTCTTAAACTATACTGAATTTCTACCAAACTTGGAGAGAAGCTTGTTTATGATCATAAGAAAGTATCCAGAAGTAAATTTTGTAAAAATAAAATTCCATTTTTTCCGTATTTTACTTATAAATGGACTTAGTTTTTCTGCAAGGAAACATTACATTCACTCTGTGGTTGAAGTTTTTAAAATTTTAATAACTTTCATAAACTATCCTTGATTTGTACCAAACTTGGACAGAAGCTTGTTTATGATCATAAGATAGTATCAAGAAGAAAATTTTGTAAAAATAAATTTCCACTTTTCCGTATTTTACTTATAAATGGACTTAGTTTTTTCTGCGAGGAAACATTACATTCACTCTGTGGTTTAAGTTTTTTAAATTTTTATAATGTTCTTAAACTATCCTGGATTTCTACCAAACTTAGACAAAAGCTTGTTTCTGATCATAAGATATTATTCAGAAATAAATTTTGTAAAAAAAAAAAAATATCACTTTTTCCGTATTTTACTTATAAATGGACTTAGTTTTTCTTCCAGTTAACATTACATACAGTCTGCAGTTAAAGTTTATAAAACATTTATTAGATTCATAAACTATCCTGGATTTTTTACCAAACTTGGAAGCTTCTTTCAATCAAAAGACTGTATCGTGAAGGAAATTTTTATTGATGTTTTTCCTCATTTTTGTTGAGTCTGCGATTAACAGCAAACATAGGCAGGAAACTGGGTTCCGTGAAACCCTTACGAATTTTATTTACACAGGCTCATGTACAATGATGTAAGGCGGATAAATGTATTCCTATGTTATATTAACACTGGCTCGTGTAAGACAGATACTTGCATTCTTATGGTATATTTACACAGGCTCATGTAAGGCAGATACATGTATTCCTATGTTATATTTACACTGGCTCATGTAAGGCAGATAAATGTTATCCTATGTTATATTTACACTGGCTCATGTAAGGTAGATAAATGTATTCTAATGTTATATTTACATGGGCTCATGTATGGCAGATAAATGTATTCCTATGTTATATTTACACTGGCTCATGTAAGGCAGATAAATGTATTCCTATGTTATATTTACACTGGCTCATGTAAGGCAGATAAATGTATTCCTATGTTATATTTACACGGGCTCATGTAAGGCAGATAAATGTATTCCTATGTTATATTTACACTGGCTCATGTAAGGCAGATAAATGTATTCCTATGTTATATTTACACGGGCTCATGTAAGGCTGATAAATGTTATCCTATGTTATATTTACACTGGCTCATGTAAGGCAGATAAATGTATTCCTATGTTATATTTACACTGGCTCATGTAAGGTAGATAAATGTATTCCTATGTTATATTAACACTGGCTCATGTAAGGCAGATAAATGTTATCCTATGTTATATTTACACTGGCTCATGTAAGGCAGATAAATGTATTCCTATGTTATATTTACACTGGCTCATGTAAGGCAGATACATGTATTCCTATGTTATATTTACACTGGCTCATGTAAGACAGATAAATGTATTCCTATGTTATATTTACACTGGCTCATGTAAGGCAGATGAATGTTATCCTATGTTATATTTACACTGGCTCATGTAAGGCAGATAAATGCATTCTATGATATATTAACACTGGCTCATGTAAGGCAGATAAATGTATTCCTATGTTATATTTACACTGGCTCATGTAAGGCAGATAAATGTTATCCTATGTTATATTTACACTGGCTCATGTAAGGCAGATAAATATATTCTAATGTTATATTTACACTGGCTCATGTAAGGTAGATAAATGTATTCTAATGTTATATTAACACTGGCTCATGTTAGGCAGATAAATATATTCTAATGTTATATTTACACTGGCTCATGTAAGGCAGATAAATGTATTCCTATGTTATATTCACAATGGCTCATGTAAGGCTGATACATGTATTCCTATGTTATATTTACACTGGCTCATGTAAGACAGATAAATGTATTCCTATGTTATATTAACACTGGCTCATGTAAGGCAGATAAATGTATTCCTATGTTATATTTACACTGGCTCATGTAAGGCAGATAAATGTATTCCTATGTTATATTTACACTGGCTCATGTAAGGCAGATAAATGTTATCCTATGTTATATTTACACTGGCTCATGTAAGGCAGATGAATGTATTCTAATGTTATATTTACACGGGCTCGTGTAAGGCAGATAAATGTATTCCTATGGTATATTTACACTGGATCATGTAAGGCAGATAAATGTATTCATATGTTATATTTACACTGGCTCATGTAAGGCAGATAAATGTTATCCTATGTTATATTTACACTGGCTCATGTAAGGCAGATGAATGTATTCTAATGTTATATTTACACGGGCTCATGTAAGGCAGATAAATGTATTCCTATGTTATATTTACACTGGCTCATGTAAGGCAGATAAATCAGGGGCGTAGCTGCTGTTAGGCACTTTAGGCACGTGCCTACACATAATTTTTTCACAAATATTTTTTTTTTATTTAAAAAAAAATTAATAAACAACGTTATATGTAGATGAACTCCAGTGAAGTTGTCACAACTCTAACTATAGAATGTCATGTGTACACTAGTCTCTCGTCCTTAGTGAATGGAATATTGGATAGAATTGAATGTTTTTTTTATGTGTGTACCTTATATAGAAACTATAAACTAGAACTTTGGTTCAGATCATTTCAATTTTATCAACAAAAACTTGAATGAACCTCAACTTAGACACATGAATTTTTAATTAGTTGTTGTTAGTTTTCAACTAGCTTTCCACTTTGTCTTCACCCGACTTGCCAATGTTGGTCGTCCGTTTGGCTGTGCAGGATGTATAAATACGTAGTCACGTCTGGTCAGAATGGGGACATTTAATCTTATGCCTAGTTGTAGAGAGAATGCCACTCTTTGAGGAGTTCTTAGTTGGTCTACTGAAAGGCAAAAGTTTCTGCTCCTATCCAATAATCCCTCATTTTCCAATGCATGGCATTTTCAAATTTCCAGACCTTCGTCCTGTACAACACCTATTACAGGACTAAGCTCCCTGTTGTGTTTATTGTAAATAATCAATTTTTTTTTTTTTTTTGTTCTAAACTTGCATAAATATTTTACACTGGATGTTTAAAAATCAATCTATCAACTAGCTTTCAGTAGTTTTGAGTACTCTCAGATCTACGTGTAATGACCACAATTATTCAAATTCCTTAGCAGGTAGGGATTTTACAGTAGAGGGGGATATAAAGAAATACGAATTTCTTGAATTTTGTTACGTTAGTATGAACAGAAAAGAACTTTTGCATTAGGCATCAACTATGTGTGTATGTGTTTGTGTGGCTAGGGTGAAGGTTTAAGTATCAAACGATTGGTGGTTGATGTCTTTCTAGCCAAAAGGATAGTGTTATTATATAGTAATATCAGTGTTTACGTGCACGTGCCTATTTTTTTTAATGAAGGATCGTCAATACGTACTATCAATTAAGTTAAACGTATATATCGATCATAACGGAATAGATTTGAAAATACCAAACAGGGTGTACTGCTTAATTAAAGGGATACGCGGATCTATGCTGGGCAGTACATATTGTAAATATTTTTTTTTAATATTTGATTTTCCAATTGTACTGCGTTATTTAATTCACCATTCAGATGTTATGGTAAATTATTCATAATTCTTCGAACTTTTCATCATGTATATTATAATTATCATGATTAAATAACCAGAAAATTTAATATTTTTGTGCATTAAATTTTGCAGCCAAAACGCTGAAATCTGTTTTCTGTCGGGGGGCTTTGCCCCCCCCTGAACCCCCTATATGGGCTCTGCCCTGGACCTGCTGGGGGCCTTGAGCCGCCCCAGACCCCCTGCCGATTTGTGCCTACAGTTGAATGAATACCTAGCTACGCCCCTGTAAATGTTATCCTATGTTATATTTACACTGGCTCATGTAAGGCAGATAAATATATTCTAATGTTATATTTACACTGGCTCATGTAAGGTAGATAAATGTATTCTAATGTTATATTAACACTGGCTCATGTAAGGCAGATAAATATATTCTAATGTTATATTTACACTGGCTCATGTAAGGCAGATAAATGTATTCCTATGTTATATTCACAATGGCTCATGTAAGGCTGATACATGTATTCCTATGTTATATTTACACTGGCTCATGTAAGACAGATACTTGCATTCCTATGTTATATTTACACTGGCTCATGTAAGGCAGATACATGTATTCATGTGTTATATTTACACTGGCTCATGTAAGGCGGATAAATGTATTCTAATGATTTACTTACACTGGCTCATGTAAGACAGTTAAATGTATTCAAATGATATATTTACCATGTTTACACTGGCTCATGAAAGGCAGATAAATGTACTCCTATTTTATATTTACACTGGCTCATGTAAGGTAGATAAAAGTATTCCTATGTTATATTTACACTGGATCATGAAAGGCAGATAAATGTATTCTAATGTTATATTTACACTGGCTCATGTAAGGTAGATAAATGTATTCCTATGTTATATTTACACTGGCTCATGTAAGGCAGATACATGTATTCCTATGTTATATTTACACTGGCTCATGTAAGGTAGATAAAAGTATTCCTATGTTATATTTACACTGGCTCATGTAAGGCAGATACATGTATTCCTATGTTATATTTACACTGGCTCATGTAAGGTAGATAAAAGTATTCCTATGTTATATTTACACTGGCTCATGTAAGGCAGATGAATGTATTCTAATGTTATATTTACACTGGCTCATGTAAGGCTGATAAATGTATTCCTATGTTATATTTACACTGGCTCATGTAAGGTAGATAAAAGTATTCCTATGTTATATTTACACTGGCTCATGTAAGGCAGATACATGTATTCCTATGTTATATTTACACTGGCTCATGTAAGGTAGATAAATGTATTCCTATGTTATATTTACACTGGCTCATGTAAGGCTGATACATGTATTCCTATGTTATATTTACTCTGGCTCATGTAAGGCTGATAAATGTATTCCAATGTTATATTTACACTGGCTCATGTAAGGCAGATAAATGTATTCCTATGTTTTATTTACACTGGCTCATGTAAGGCAGATACATGTATTCTAATGTTATATTTACACTGGCTCATGTAAGGCAGATAAATGTATTCCTATGTTATTTTTACACTGGCTCATGTAAGGCAGATAAATGTATTCCTGTTATATTTACACTGGATCATGAAAGGCTGATACATGTATTCCTATGTTATATTTACACAGGCTCATGTAAGGCAGATAAATGTTATCCTATGTTATATTTACACTGGCTCATGTAAGGCAGATACATGTATTCCTATGTTATATTTACACTGGCTCATGTAAGGCAGATAAATGTATTCCTATGTTATATTTACACTGGCTCATGTAAGGCAGATACATGTATTCCTGTGTTATATTTACACTGGCTCATGTAAGGCTGATACATGTATTCCTATGTTATATTTACACTGGCTCATGTAAGGTAGATAAAAGTATTCCTATGTTATATTTACACTGGCTCATGTAAGGCAGATAAATGTATTCTTGTTATATTTACCACAGGCTCATGTAAGGCAGATAAATGTTATCCTATGTTATATTTACACTGGCTCATGTAAGGCAGATAAATGTATTCCTATGTTTTATTTACACTGGCTCATGTAAGGCAGATACATGTATTCTAATGTTATATTTACACTGACTCATGTAAGGCAGATAAATGTTATCCTATGTTATATTTACACTGGCTCATGTAAGGTAGATAAAAGTATTTCAATGTTATATTTACACTGGATCATTAAAGGCAGATGAATGTATTGTAATGTTATATTTACACGGGCTCATGTATGGCAGATACATGTATTCCTGTGTTATATTTACACTGGCTCATGTAAGGCGGATAAATGTATTCTAATGTTTTATTTACACTGGCTCATGTAAGACAGTTAAATGTATTCAAATGATATATTTACCATGTTTACACTGGCTCATGTAAGGCAGATAAATGTACTCCTATGTTATATTTACACTGGCTCATGTAAGGCAGATACATGTATTCCTGTGTTATATTTACACTGGCTCATGAAAGGCTGATACATGTATTCCTATGTTATATTTACACTGGCTCATGTAAGGCTGATAAATGTATTCCCATGTTATATTTACACTGGCTCATGTAAGGCAGATACATGTATTCCTGTGTTATATTTACACTGGCTCATGTAAGGCGGATAAATGTATTCTAATGTTTTATTTACACTGGCTCATGTAAGACAGTTAAATGTATTCAAATGATATATTTACCATGTTTACACTGGCTCATGTAAGGCAGATAAATGTACTCCTATGTTATATTAACACTGGCTCATGTAAGGCAGATGAATGTATTCTAATGTTATATTTACACTGGCTCATGTAAGGCTGATAAATGTATTCCTATGTTATATTTACACTGGCTCATGTAAGGTAGATAAAAGTATTCCTATGTTATATTTACACTGGCTCATGTAAGGCAGATACATGTATTCCTATGTTATATTTACACTGGCTCATGTAAGGCTGATACATGTATTCCTATGTTATATTTACACTGGCTCATGTAAGGCTGATAAATGTATTCCTATGTTATATTTACACTGGCTCATGTAAGGCAGATACATGTATTCCTATGTTATATTTACACTGGCTCATGTAAGGCTGATAAATGTATTCCTATGTTATATTTACACTGGCTCATGTAAGGTAGATAAAAGTATTCCTATGTTATATTTACACTGGCTCATGTAAGGCAGATACATGTATTCCTATGTTATATTAACACTGGCTCATGTAAGGCAGATAAATATATTCCTATGTTATATTTACACTGGCTCATGTAAGGCAGATAAATGTATTCCTATGTTATATTTACACTGGCTCATGTAAGGCAGATAAATATATTCCTATGTTATATTTACACTGGCTCATGTAAGGCAGATAAATGTTATCCTATGTTATATTTACACTGGCTCATGTAAGGTAGATAAATGTATTCCTATGTTATATTTACACTGGCTCATGTAAGGCAGATAAATATATTCTAATGTTATATTTACACTGGCTCATGTAAGGCAGATAAATATATTCCTATGTTATATTTACACTGGCTCATGTAAGGCAGATAAATGTTATCCTATGCTATATTTACACTGGCTCATGTAAGGTAGATAAATGTATTCCTATGTTATATTTACACTGTCTCATGTAAGGCAGATAAATATATTCCTATGTTATATTTACACTGGCTCATGTAAGGCAGATAAATGTTATCCTATGTTATATTTACACTGGCTCATGTAAGGTAGATACATGTATTCCTATGTTATATTTACACTGGCTCATGTAAGGCAGATACATATATTCTTATGTTATATTTACCACAGGCTCATGTAAGGCAGATAAATGTATTCCTATGTTATATTTACACGGGCTCATGTAAGGCAGATAAATGTTATCCTATGTTATATTTACACTGGCTCATGTAAGGCAGATAAATGTATTCCTATGTTATATTTACACTGGCTCATGTAAGGCAGATAAATATATTCCTATGTTATATTTACACTGGCTCATGTAAGGCAGATTAATGTATTCCTATGTTATATATTTACACTGGATCATGAAAGGCAGATAAATGTATTCCTATGTTATATTTACACTGGCTCATGTAAGGCAGATACATGTATTCTAATGTTATATTTACACAGGCTCATGTAAGGCAGATAAATGTTATCCTATGTTATATTAACACTGGCTCATGTAAGGTAGATAAAAGTATTTCAATGTTATATTTACACTGGATCATGAAAGGCAGATGAATGTATTGTAATGTTATATTTACACGGGCTCATGTATGGCAGATAAATGTATTCCTATGTTATATTTACACGGGCTCATGTAAGGCAGATAAATGTTTATATTTACACTGGCTCATGTAAGGTAGATGAATGTTATCCTATGTTTTATTTACACTGACTCATGTAAGGCAGGTACATGTATTCCAATGCTTTACATCAACCAGTGTAAATATAACATTTGAATACATGAATACATGCCTTACACCAGTCAGTGTTAAAACATTGATTTTTGGTTCATATTCAATTACAATCATTGATTGTCAGTTGATGTCTATTTAACAAGCATTAATTGTCGATTGATGTCCATTTAGCAATCATTGATTGTCAGTTGATGTCCATTTTAGCAATCATTGATTGTTGGTTGATGTCCATTTAGCAATCATTGATGTCGATTAATGTCCATTTAGCAATCATTGATGTCGATTAATGTCCATTGTGTAATCATTGATTATTGGTTGATGTCACTTAAGCAATCATTGATTGTTGGTTGATGTCAGTTTAGCAATCATTGATTGTCGGTTTATGTTCAATCGCAATCATTGATTGTCGTTTTATGTTCAATCGCAATCATTGATTGTCAATTGATGATAATTTAGCAATCATTGATTATAGGTTGATGTCTATTTAGTAATCATTGTTTATAGGTTGATGTCTGTTTAGCAATCATTGATTGTTGATTACTGTCCTTTTAGCAATCATTGATCATTGGTTGATGTCTGTTTAGTAATTATCAATCTGAAAAATCTTGACTGATTCCAATAACTTGCTATAAGTAATGTTAATTTTTTCCCCCAATTTCAGTCACTAATATAAATAATATATGATTTTTTTTTCATTTCAGAGGCAATATACCAGGAAATGATTTAAATAAGGGAGAAGAACTCTGTAATTATTTACCACCTTTTCCTGTTCATGGCACTGGTTACCATAGATATGTTTTTGTGTTGTATAAACAAAACAGAAAAATAGATTTTAGTAAAGACAGAAGACCAGAGAATTGGTAAATTATGACATTTATTAGATCTAATGATACATTGTTCTGCTGTAGCTATGAGAATAAAAAGATATGTAGTTAGTGTTGCTGTCAGACAGTTTTCATATGACCTCAAACTTATTTCATGGATCGGTGAACAAGGTTTAGTTTTCATGGTCATTTCCATATCTCAGATACTATGAGCAATATGTCTACTATATTTGCGATGTTATACTTTTCTATTTAGTATTCACATAGTTCAATATAAAATAATGAGATGTGGTATGAATTCAAATTAGTGACTGATTTATAACCTCTCTTTAGTTTTTCTTAAATTTCTTATATGACATTGAGAAGTTATGAAATTTTATTCTTTGAAAACAGGACGGGTGTATCATGAGGTCAGGGTGCAGCTGTTTATTAGAACCATATTACAATACAGAACATTTATTACATGTACTGGCCGGACCAACAAGTTTAACCAAGATGACTGGGTTATGTAAAGATAAAATAATCAGGAGCTGACTTTTATTTCACTACCAATTCCAAACGGTGAAAAACTGAAAATACAAATATAAATACAATTTTACAATGTGTTCAATGATAATAAAAGTCCATTAAAAATATGGATAAACAGTTCGTAGATTTATAAAGCTGTTAATGTTCTTTATAATAATAAAAAGATGAATATTCTTGCACACTTCGGGTTCGGTCTGAATTAAATTGTGTAATCACAGATACGAACAGTTTGAACGGTTTAATGTTCATAGTTTCTGTATAACATAGGAAAATATATTAAAACAGTTCATCACTGATGTATAGACATAATTTGTAATGTTTAAAAGATAACTCACGCTGTGGTTAGCCACAAATTGTTCCTTTGGACGTGTCCGCTGAATGTTCCTTGCAGTTGTGCACATGGCCTGCTGAGCAGTTTTTGTCACTCAAAAGAGAGGGGAAAGTAACACGGGTTCCTACACTGTCCTCTATAAAACTCCTAAAACTGGAGAACATAAAGTGATGTACGCAATGAAACATAAACAATATTAAATGATGATCACATGAAGAACAAATGATGAATGAGTTCCAGAACATTATATATTATTTAGAAATATTATCCATAACATCAGACACCTTCTTTCTAATTTAAGCGCATCATTACGAGACAGAAGCTTCAGTACACTAGAGTTCTATCGAAGTTTACAGGATGACCTTACTCCAGCCAGTGTAAACATGTTCCAAAGTGATTGGGATGAGTCAGTTAGAGATACATTTTGGAATATTTTAGGTAGGTAAAATTTATGGGGATCTACTTGGGGGGAATTCAAAAGTGGTGGGATACAGCAGTTGGTTGTTGTAGTAGGTTTTCCTTTTGTTTCTGATACTCAGCAAAAGTAATGTTTAGATGTTCTGGTTGGATGTGGTTTGTCTCTCGGGCACAACAATGTCAAAAGGCTCTGTTATATTTAAAGCGGTTTGGTATAGCTCATTCCAAACTGTATCATCATTTCGCCTGAAACACAACATTTCTATAAAGGTTTTACATCCTTGACAGCCTTGAGAAGGTCATATTCAACACCTTCATTGACCTTGGAAAAAAGTTAATAATGAACTCTGTAGTTAATGCTCTGGGTTGATTCTATATACATGTATGGATATATTGTATATAATATGGTTTTCTAATTTGCAAGGTTTAAATTTTATTTTTTTCACTCCTTTGTATTTATTTTTTTAATTTTTTTAATTTTTTTTATTAAACACTGTGATGTGCATGCCATGGTGTGACAGCGGGTATAGAGCTGCGCCAGATATTTGGAAACTACAAGATTATTGTGTACAAAGAAATTTAACAGATTGCAGTGGGATTGAATGTGAATAAGTTCCATGATTTACAGCCTTCTGATTTTAAGACGTCATTGAAATATTACGAAACATCCACTTTGTCCATAAAAACTCATTATTTGATATAACCAACCATAATCATTTATACAAATTGCTTTAGAAATTTCAAATTTTGATATACCTGGAAACAATGTTTCTGGTCTATCATGTCCAGCTTACACTTCTGTTAATATAAACTGTAATCTTCCAACTGAATAATGATGAAACATTCTGCTAATATCATTGAATCTATAACACACAGTATTTTGTATTTATTTCAGACATGAAAGAACCAAGATTTGAATTTAAACATCCACCTCCGTACCATCCCCTACAGAAATGGTATCCACATCGCCAGCCATTTAACTTGTATGTACATTTAAGTTATATAGCTGTCAGAGCTATCTTGTTACTTTTATTGATAACCATAGTTCAATTTATAGATTCCAAGACTCTCTAACATACATTGTGTGCTTAACATTAAGGAAAACTCATATTCTTCAGATTGATATGATTTAGAAAAGTATTAAATCAATTATCTTTGGTGGCAAAGAAACTTTTTTTTACTCATAAGCTTCTTGTTTTATACATGTTGTGCCTATAAAAGATCTGCCAGCTAACCCCTACTTTTCTCTTTATAACTTAATTACATATAAATTTTAAAATCCTTATTATTAGTCCCCAATCAACAAGGTAGAAGGGGACTGTAGGTTTGGGCCCTTCTGTCAGTCTGTACATCCTTAGGTCCAGCAAATCAGTTTTCTAAACTTTTTTCTTCATACTTGAATACACCGATTTAATATATAATATATTATTTTATTTTGACAAGTTACAGATAAAGTACTAGTTACAATTTTTGTTCTGTGTGAAGATTTTGTACAGAGTTATGGTCCTTGGACTTGAAAATTCACTCAAATCAGTTTTCCACATATTTTTTTAATCATGCTTGCAGCTATTGATTTGATAATTGGTATAATAGTTTTATCATTACCAGTTACAGAGCAAGTTCTAAATTGGTTCTTTCTGATGATTTTGTTCAGAGTTATGGTCCTTTGACTTAGAAAATTCACTTAAATAATAAGTTTTCCACACTTAAATGACTTTTTTTCGTCATGCTTGAAGATTGACTTGATATTTGTTATATAGCTTATACCATGACAAGTTAAAGATTAAGTTAGCATTTTGTTCCAGTACAATTAATTTTTAACTTGTAGGGGACTCTGTCTTGCCATGCAATACTCTCATAATGCTGGTTTTTCATTGTTTTTGAAAGAAAAAAGGGGTCGGGGTTAAATGTATGAAAAATGTAGAGGTAATGGTTTCCTGTCAAATTTAATTAAGTATATTTCAAAAACATGAACATGCTTGTTTCATTTTTCTGTTTAAAAGTTTTGTTATTTATATACTATGAATTTTTTAACAGTCTTTATAAAAACCCTGTTATCAATAATAATTAATAATAATAATTTTATTTTGAAACAGATTAACAAACATCCTTAAAGTTTTATAACTTTTCAAGTAATCAAACTGAGTTATCATGAAACATCCACTGACTGAACTTACCAGAAGCAGTATACCATAGTATGTCCATTATTAACTGATCATAGAATAACAGCAAACCCTAGTGATTTTGTTGTTTCTTTTAATTACAGATACCTAGATAGGTACAGAGATATCACAGATTGTTGTTTCTTTTAATTACAGATACCTAGATAGGTACAGAGATATCACAGGTTGTTGTTTCTTTATTTACAGATACCTAGATAGGTACAGAGATATCACAGATTGTTGTTTCTTTATTTACAGATACATAGATAGGTACAGAGATATCACAGATTGTTGTTTCTTTATTTACAGATACCTAGATAGGTACAGAGATATCACAGATTGTTGTTTCTTTATTTACAGATACCCAGATAGGTACAGAGATATCACAGATTGTTGTTTCTTTTAATTACAGATACCTAGATAGGTACAGAGATATCACAGATTGTTGTTTCTTTATTTACAGATACCTAGATAGGTACAGAGATATCACAGATTGTTGTTTCTTTATTTACAGATACCTAGATAGCTACAGAGATATCACAGATTGTTGTTTCTTTATTTACAGATACCTAGATAGGTACAGAGATATCACAGATTGTTGTTTCTTTATTTACAGATACCTAGATAGGTACAGAGATATCACAGATTGTTGTTTCTTTTATTTACAGATACCTAGATAGGTACAGAGATATCACAGATTGTTGTTTCTTTTATTTACAGATACCTAGATAGGTACATAGATATCAAAGATTGTTGTTTCTTTATTTACAGATACCTAGATAGGTACAGATATATCACAGATTGTTGTTTCTTTATTTAGATACCTAGATAGGTACAGAGATATCACAGATTGTTGTTTCTTTTAATTACAGATACCTAGATAGGTACAGAGATATCACAGATTGTTGTTTCTTTATTTACAGATACCTAGATAGGTACAGAGATATGACAGATTGTTGTTTCTTTATTTACAGATACCTAGATAGGTACAGAGATATCAAAGATTGTTGTTTCTTTAATTACAGATACCTAGATAGGTACAGAGATATCAAAGATTGTTGTTTCTTTATTTACAGATACCTAGATAGGTACAGAGATATCACAGATTGTTGTTTCTTTTATTTACAGATACCTAGATAGGTACAGAGATATCAAAGATTGTTGTTTCTTTATTTACAGATACCTAGATAGGTACAGAGATATCACAGATTGTTGTTTCTTTTATTTACAGATACCTAGATAGGTACAGAGATATCACAGATTGTTGTTTCTTTAATTACAGATACCTAGATAGGTACAGAGATATCAAAGATTGTTGTTTCTTTAATTACAGATACCTAGATAGGTACAGAGATATCACAGATTGTTGTTTCTTTATTTACAGATACCTAGATAGGTACAGAGATATCAAAGATTGTTGTTTCTTTATTTACAGATACCTAGATAGGTACAGAGATATCACAGATTGTTATTTCTTTAATTACAGATACCTAGATAGGTACAGAGATATCAAAGATTGTTGTTTCTTTATTTACAGATACCTAGATAGGTACAGAGATATCAAAGATTGTTGTTTCTTTTATTTACAGATACCTAGATAGGTACAGAGATATCACAGATTGTTATTTCTTTAATTACAGATACCTAGATAGGTACAGAGATATCAAAGATTGTTGTTTCTTTAATTACAGATACCTAGATAGGTACAGAGATATCACAGATTGTTGTTTCTTTAATTACAGATACCTAGATAGGTACAGAGATATCACAGATTGTTGTTTCTTTAATTACAGATACCTAGATAGGTACAGAGATATCACAGATTGTTGTTTCTTTAATTACAGATACCTAGATAGGTACAGAGATATCACAGATTGTTGTTTCTTTAATTACAGATACCTAGATAGGTACAGAGATATCACAGATTGTTGTTTCTTTATTTACAGATACCTAGATAGGTACAGAGATATCACAGATTGTTGTTTCTTTTATTTACAGATACCTAGATAGGTACAGAGATATCACAGATTGTTGTTTCTTTTATTTACAGATACCTAGATAGGTACAGAGATATCACAGATTGTTATTTCTTTAATTACAGATACCTAGATAGGTACAGAGATATCACAGATTGTTGTTTCTTTAATTACAGATACCTAGATAGGTACAGAGATATCACAGATTGTTGTTTCTTTAATTACAGATACCTAGATAGGTACAGAGATATCACAGATTGTTGTTTCTTTAATTACAGATACCTAGATAGGTACAGAGATATCACAGATTGTTGTTTCTTTAATTACAGATACCTAGATAGGTACAGAGATATCACAGATTGTTGTTTCTTTAATTACAGATACCTAGATAGGTACAGAGATATCACAGATTGTTGTTTCTTTATTTACAGATACCTAGATAGGTACAGAGATATCACAGATTGTTGTTTCTTTTATTTACAGATACCTAGATAGGTACAGAGATATCACAGATTGTTGTTTCTTTTATTTACAGATACCTAGATAGGTACAGAGATATCACAGATTGTTGTTTCTTTTATTTACAGATACCTAGATAGGTACAGAGATATCACAGATTGTTGTTTCTTTAATTACAGATACCTAGATAGGTACAGAGATATCACAGATTGTTGTTTCTTTATTTACAGATACCTAGATAGGTACAGAGATATCAAAGATTGTTGTTTCTTTATTTACAGATACATAGATAGGTACAGAGATATCAAAGATCTAAATGAAGAAGTACTGAAAGACAGACTGAAGGATTTAAAGCCGTTTGAACCGCCACCTCAACAGAAATACCCTGTGTTAAATATGATCAAGTATAAACAAATATCTGGTGTACAGCCAACATGGAGAAGACCTAAACTAAGGCACAAATACCTCAAAGAAATGCATTGGAATGACTCTGAAGATAAAGTTATTTGACAATTGAAATTTAGCATTGGAAATTTATTAAAATAGATAAACAAAAACTGAAAGAAAATTTTATAATATTTTTGTGGGAGAAATATAAACATTACACACTGATTTGGGACCTAAAGAAAGAAAAGTTAAAAAGATGACAAAGAAATAACTCTGACATAATGATTACAGAAAAATGAGAAAAGTTAACAACAACAAAATTCTTAAGGGTTCCACTGAACCCAGTGTCTCGCCTACTTTTGCTGTAAATAGCAGATTCAACAAAAATGAGGAAAAAATCAATAAAAATATTCCTCTCGATACTATCTTTTGATTGTAAGAAGCTTCCAAGTTTGGTAAAATTCCTGGATAGTTTATGAATCTAATAAATGTTTAAAACTTTAACTGCAGACTGTATGTTATGTTAAATGGAAGAAAGTCAATTTATAAGTAAAATACAGAAAAAGTGTATTTTTTTTTTACAAAATTTTCTTCTGGATACTATCTTATGATAAGAAACAAGCTTCTGTCCAAGTTTGGTACAAATCCAGGATAGTTTTAATAAAAATGTAACCAAAGAGTGAATGTAATGTTTCATGGCAGAAAAACTAAGTCCATTTATAAGTAAAATACGGAAAAATGGGTCTTATTTTTACAAAATTTACCTCTTTTTTTTTAAATATTATCTTATGATCATAAACTTCTTTCCAAGTTGAGTACAAATCCAGGATAGCAAAAGAAAGTTATTAAAATTTAAAAACTTTAATCACAGAGTACTGGCAGAATACTAAATCCATTTATAAGTAAAATACGGAAAAAATGGAATTTTTTATTTTTACAAAATTAACTTCTGGATACTATCTTATGATCATAAACCAGCTTCTGTCCAAGTTTCGTAGAAATCCAGGCTAGTTTAAGAAAGTTATTAAAATTTCAAAACCTATAACCACAGAGTGAATATTTGGATCACTACGTCTCGCTTTTTCCCACTAAATTCGAAGGCTCGACAAAAATGCTACACAGATGAGATTGAGCTTTATAAACCATAATTTATCTTCAAAAGAACACACAAGTGACACCAAACAAGTTAAAATATAATGATAATTCCTACACAAGAGTGCACACACTGAAATGTCTCACCTTCAATATCAGATGGGGTCCATGTCTCCTCTCTATCACAGGTTCTCCAACAGTGACACCAAACAAGATAAAATCCAATGATAAATTCTACACAAGAGTGCACACACTGAAATGTCTCACCTTCAATATCAGATGGGGTCCATGTCTCCTCTCTATCACAGGTTCTCCAACAGTGACACCAAACAAGATAAAATCCAATGATAAGTCCTACACAAGAGTGCACACACTGAAATGTCTCACCTTCAATATCAGATGGGGTCCATGTCTCCTCTCTATCACAGGTTCTCCAACAGTGACACCAAACAATATAAAATCCAATGATAAGTCCTACACAAGAGTGCACACACTGAAATGTCTCACCTTCAATATCAGATGGGGTCCTTGTCTCCTCTCTATCACAGGTTCTCCAACAGTGACACCAAACAAGTTAAAATCCAATGATAAGTCCTACACAAGAGTGCACACACTGAAATGTCTCACCTTCAATATCAGATGGGGTCCATGTCTCCTCTCTATCACAGGTTCTCCAACAGTGACACCAAACAAGTTAAAATCTAATGATAATTCCTACACAAGAGTGCACACACTGAAATGTCTCACCTTCAATATCAGATGGGGTCCATGTCTCCTCTTTATCACAGGTTCTCCAACAGTGACACCAAACAAGTTAAAATCTAATGATAAGTCCTACACAAGAGTGCACACACACTGAAATGTCTCACCTTCAATATCAGATGGGGTCCATGTCTCCTCTCTATCACAGGTTCTCCAACAGTGACGCCAAACAAGTTAAAATCCAATGATAAGTCCTATACAAGAGTGCACACACACTGAAATGTCTCACCTTCAATATCAGATGGGGTCCATGTCTCCTCTCTATCACAGGTTCTCCAACAGGGACACCAAACAAGTTAAAATCCAATGATAAGTCCTACACAAGACTTCACATGCTGAAATGTCTCGCCTTCTTTACTTATCATTATTATTATGTTGATAGTCCTACACAAAAGTGCACACGCTGAAATGTCTCACCTTCTTTACTTATTATTAATATTATGTTGATAGTCATACACAAGAGTTCACGTGCTGAAATGTCTCACCTTCAATATCAGATGGGGTCCTTGTCTCCTCTCTATCACAGGTTCTCCAACAGTGACACCAAACAAGATAAAATCCAAGGATAAGTCCTACACAAGAGTGCACACACTGAAATGTCTCACCTTCAATATCAGATGGGGTCCATGTCTCCTCTCTATCACAGGTTCTCCAACAGTGACACCAAACAAGATAAAATCCAATGATAAGTCCTACACAAGAGTGCACACACTGAAATGTCTCACCTTCAATATCAGATGGAGTCCATGTCTCCTCTCTATCACAGGTTCTCCAACAGTGACACCAAACAAGTTAAAATCTAATGATAAGTCCTACAAAAGAGTGCACACACACTGAAATGTCTCACCTTCAATATCAGACGGGGTCCATGTCTCCTCTCTATTACAGGTTCTCCAACAGTGACACCAAACAAGTTAAAATCCAATGATAAGTCCTACACAAGACTTCACATGCTGAAATGTCTCGCCTTCTTTACTTATCATTATTATTATGTTGATAGTCCTACACAAGAGTGCACACGCTGAAATGTCTCACCTTCTTTACTTATTATTAATATTATGTTGATAGTCATACACAAGAGTTCACGTGCTGAAATGTCTCACCTTCAATATCAGATGGGGTCCTTGTCTCCTCTCTATCACAGGTTCTCCAACAGTGACACCAAACAAGATAAAATCCAATGATAAGTCCTACACAAGAGTGCACACACTGAAATGTCTCACCTTCAATATCAGATGGGGTCCATGTCTCCTCTCTATCACAGGTTCTCCAACAGTGACACCAAACAAGATAAAATCCAATGATAAGTCCTACACAAGAGTGCACACACTGAAATGTCTCACCTTTAATATCAGATGGGGTCCATGTCTCCTCTCTATCACAGGTTCTCCAACAATGACACCAAACAAGTTAAAATCTAATGATAAGTCCTACACAAGAGTGCACACACACTGAAATGTCTCACCTTCAATATCAGATGGGGTCCATGTCTCCTCTCTATCACAGGTTCTCCAACAGTGACGCCAAACAAGATAAAATCCAATGATAAGTCCTACACAAGAGTGCACACACACACTGAAATGTCTCACCTTCAATAGCAGATGGGGTCCATGTCTCCTCTCTATCACAGGTTCTCCAACAGTGACACCAAACAAGTTAAAATCCAATGATAAGTCCTACACAAGACTTCACATGCTGAAATGTCTCGCCTTCTTTACTTATCATTATTATTATGTTGATAGGCCTACACAAGAGTGCACACGCTGAAATGTCTCACCTTCTTTACTTATTATTAATATTATGTTGATAGTCATACACAAGAGTTCACGTGCTGAAATGTCTCACCTTCAATATCAGATGGGGTCCTTGTCTCCTCTCTATCACAGGTTCTCCAACAGTGAAACCAAACAAGATAAAATCCAATGATAAGTCCTACACAAGAGTGCACACACACTGAAATGTCTCACCTTCAATATCAGATGGGGTCCATGTCTCCTCTCTATCACAGGTTCTCCAACAGTGACACCAAACAAGATAAAATCCAATGATAAGTCCTACACAAGAGTGCACACACTGAAATGTCTCACCTTCAATATCAGATGGGGTCCATGTCTCCTCTCTATCACAGGTTCTCCAACAATGACACCAAACAAGATAAAATCCAATGATAAGTCCTACACAAGAGTGCACACACTAAAATGTCTCACCTTCAATATCAGATGGGGTCCATGTCTCCTCTCTATCACAGGTTCTCCAACAGTGACACCAAACAAGTTAAAATCCAATGATAAGTCCTACACAAGAGTGCACACACACTGAAATGTCTCACCTTGAATATCAGATGGGGTCCATGTCTCCTCTCTATCACAGGTTCTCCAACAGTGACATCAAACAAGTTAAAATCCAATGATAAGTCCTACACAAGACTTCACATACTGAAATGTCTCGCCTTCTTTACTTATCATTATTATTATGTTGATAGTCCTACACAAGAGTGCACACGCTGAAATGTCTCACCTTCTTTACTTATTATTAATATTATGTTGATAGTCATACACAAGAGTTCACGTGCTGAAATGTCTCACCTTCAATATCAGATGGGGTCCTTGTCTCCTCTCTATCACAGATTCTCCAACAGTGACACCAAACAAGATAAAATCCAATGATAAGTCCTACACAAGAGTGCACACACACTGAAATGTCTCACCTTCAATATCAGATGGGGTCCATGTCTCCTCTCTATCACAGGTTCTCCAACAGTGACACCAAACAAGATAAAATCCAATGATAAGTCCTACACAAGACTTCACATGCTGAAATGTCTCGCCTTCTTTACTTATCATTATTATTATGTTGATAGTCCTACACAAGAGTGCACACGCTGAAATGTCTCACCTTCTTTACTTATTATTAATATTATGTTGATAGTCATACACAAGAGTTCACGTGCTGAAATGTCTCACCTTCAATATCAGATGGGGTCCTAGTCTCCTCTCTATCACAGGTTCTCCAACAGTGACACCAAACAAGATAAAATCCAATGATAAGTCCTACACAAGAGTGCACACACACACTGAAATGTCTCACCTTCAATAGCAGATGGGGTCCATGTCTCCTCTCTATCACAGGTTCTCCAACAGTGACACCAAACAAGTTAAAATCTAATGATAAGTCCTACACAAGAGTGCACACACTGAAATGTCCACCTTCAATATCAGATGGGGTCCATGTCTCCTCTCTATCACAGGTTCTCCAACAGTGACACCAAACAAGTTAAAATCTAATGATAAGTCCTACACAAGAGTGCACACACTGAAATGTCTCACCTTCAATATCAGATGGGGTCCTTGTCTCCTCTCTATCCCAGGTTCTCCAACAGTGACACCAAACAAGTTAAAATCCAATGATAAGTCCTACACAAGAGTGCACACACTGAAATGTCTCACCTTCAATATCAGATGGGGTCCATGTCTCCTCTCTATCACAGGTTCTCCAACAGTGACACCAAACAAGATAAAATCCAATGATAAGTCCTACACAAGAGTGCACACACTAAAATGTCTCACCTTCAATATCATATGGGGTCCATGTCTCCTCTCTATCACAGGTTCTCCAACAGTGACACCAAACAAGTTAAAATCTAATGATAAGTCCTACACAAGAGTGCACACACACTGAAATGTCTCACCTTCAATATCAGATGGGGTCCATGTCTCCTCTCTATCACAGGTTCTCCAACAGTGACGCCAAACAAGTTAAAATCCAATGATAAGTCCTACACAAGAGTGCACACACACTGAAATGTCTCACCTTCAATATCAGATGGGGTCCATGTCTCCTCTCTATCACAGGTTCTCCAACAGTGACACCAAACAAGTTAAAATCCAATGATAAGTCCTACACAAGACTTCACATGCTGAAATGTCTCGCCTTCTTTACTTATCATTATTATTATGTTGATAGGCCTACACAAGAGTGCACACGCTGAAATGTCTCACCTTCTTTACTTATTATTAATATTATGTTGATAGTCCTACACAAGAGTTCACGTGCTGAAATGTCTCACCTCAATATCAGATGGGGTCCTTGTCTCCTCTCTATCACAGGTTCTCCAACAGTGACACCAAACAAGATAAAATCCAATGATAAGTCCTACACAAGAGTGCACACACACTGAAATGTCTCACCTTCAATATCAGATGGGGTCCATGTCTCCTCTCTATCACAGGTTCTCCAACAGTGACACCAAACAAGTTAAAATCCAATGATAAGTCCTACACAAGATTTCACATGCTGAAATGTCTCGCCTTCTTTACTTATCATTATTATTATGTTGATAGTCCTACACAAGAGTGCACACGCTGAAATGTCTCACCTTCTTTACTTGTTATTGATATTATGTTGATAGTCTTACACAAGAGTGCACACGCTGAAATGTCTCACCTTCTTTACTTAAGTAAAGTCCTAAATGTAAAGCTTTATCTATAGCATTAACTTAATATGATGGAAATAAAATGAGGCCAAGGTCATATAAACCATACAAGACATACATGTACATCTTACAATCATTCAATTCACTAAATATAGTTGACCTATTGCTTATAGTTTCTAAGAAACAGACTTAATCAAGAAAACTAAACCTTGACCAAAAAAACAATAACCAAATGCTACGTAGGGCACAGCTTTATACGACCGCAGATGTCGAACCCTGAACAGTTGGGGTAAGTATGGACACATTCAAGCTTGATACAACTCTAAATTTGGATTGTGATTAAATAGTTGACACAGCATAGGTTTCTGACATAGAAGGAATATGGTCTAATGAACTTAAAAGAATTATTTGCTTTTGAGCAATACAATATGCTGTTGAACATTAATCCCCTCAAAGAGAAAAATATTTGAAGAAATTTTTATTCAAATTTCTGAAATCTGATATGAGAAATGAGAAAAAATGTACCCCCCCCCCCCCCCCACCTCTCCAATTTTTTCACCTCCCCCTTTCCCTTATTCCAAAAATAATCTCAATTCAAATTTCTAATGTAAAGGAGATTATCAAACATATATAAATAACAGTATTTTGGATTACCTTCCTTAATACACTGCTTTTAAATTGTCTAAATTGTTCTTTAACCAGAAAAACCCTTGTTTTCCCCCTTTTTATGCCCCACCTACGATAGTAGGGGGGCATTATGTTTTCTGGTCTGTGCGTCCGTTCGTTCGTTCGTCCGTCCGTCTGTTCGTTCGTTCGTCTGTTCGTTCGTCCGTCTGTCCCGCTTCAGGTTAAAGTTTTTGGTCAAGGTAGTTTTTGATGAAGTTGAAGTCCAATCAACTTGAAACTTAGTACACATGTTCCTTATGATATGATCTTTCTAATTTTAAAGCCAAATTAAACTTTTGACCCCAATTTCACGGTCCACTGAACATAGAAAATGAAAGTGCATGTTTCAGGTTAAAGTTTTTGGTCAAGGTAGTTTTTGATGAAGTTGAAGTCCAATCAACTTGAAACTTAGTACAAATGTTCCCTATGATATTATCTTTCTAATTTTAATGCCTAATTATATTTTTTATCCAATTTCACATGGAAAATGATAGTGGGAGTGGGGCATCCGTGTACTTTGGACACATTCTTGTTTGTACCTAAGTCTATGGCACAATACTGTGCAATTAAAGATTCTTCTTGAAAATTTTAATAAGAAATTTTGAAAAAAAGATTTGAACCCCTTAAAATAATTGGAACCACCAAAACTTTTTGAATCTCCCCTTGGAACAATTACCCCCACACTCAAACCCAACCTTTCCTTTGTAGTATGGAACCTTGTAGTACGATTTCAGAGAGATCAATATTCTTAAGCACGAGTTATTGTCATGAAACTAGACAAGAGTGCACACACTGTAATGTCTCGCCTTCTTTACTTATCATTGATATTTTGTTAATAGTCCTAAATATAAAGTTTTATTACAACTATCTCATGAACTCAACATTAACCAAGAAAACTAAACATTGATCAATGAACAATGAAAATGAGGTCAAGGTCAGATGAACCATGCCAGGCAGACATGTACAGCTAACAATTCTTCCATACAACAAATATAGTTGACCTATTGTTTATAAATTAAGAAAAACAAACCAAAACACAAATACTTAACATTTAGCAATGAACCGTGAAAATGACGTCAAGGTCAAATAAAACTATATATTTCCATACACCAAATATAGTTGACCTATTGCATATAGTATAAGAAAAATAGACCAAGACTCAAAAACTTTATTGTGACCACTGAACCATGAAAATGAGTTCAGGGTCAGATGACACCTGTCAGCTAGACATGTACACCTTACAATCATTCAATACACCAAATATAGTAGACTTATTGCATAAAGTACAAGTAAAACAGACCAAAACACAAAAACTTAACTATAACCACTGAACCATGAAAATGAGGTCATAGTCAGATGACACCTGCCAGTTGGGCATGTACAACTTACAGTCCTTCCATACACCAAATATACTAGACCTACTGCTTATAGTATCTGATATATGGACTTGACCACCAAAACTTAACCTTGTGATTCATGAAATTAGGTCAATGTCAAGGGAAATCTGTCTGACGGGCATGAGGACCTTGCAAGGTACGCACATACCAAATATAGTTATCCTATTACTTATAATACATGTAATAGAGAAATTAACATTACAAAAATCTTAACTTTTTTCAAGTAGTCACTGAACCATGAAAATGAGGTCAAGGACATTGGACATGTTACTGATGGAAAGTTCGAAACATGAGGCATCTATATACTAAGTATGAAGCATCCAGGTCTTCCACCTTCTAAAATATAAAGCTTTTAACAAGTTAGCTAATGCTGCTGCCGCCGCCGCCGGATCACTATCCCAATGTCGAGCTTTCTGCAACAAAAGTTGCAGGCTTGACAAAAAATTATTGTTTTTGGTCCTTTTTTGGTCCCTAATTCCCACATGAATTGTGCAATTACCCCCAAACTCAATACCAGCCTTCCTTTTGTTATATGGAACCTCGTGGTATAATATAAGAGAGATCCATTGACTTACACACAAGTTAATGTCAAGAAACTACAAAAATACTAGTTTTTGGCCCTTTTAAAATACCTAAACTGTTAGCACAATAACCCCCAAAATGAATCCAAACCTTCTACTTGTGGTATTAAGTATTGTGGTACGATTTCAAAGCAATTGAAATACTTATACTCAAGTTATTAATTTTTTGTGGTCGTAAAAAATTAAAAAATTTGCAATATTTCCATTTGTAATGGGCATTACTCTAGAACAGTATTAGTGACGGCACTAAAATTCAAACTTGATCTGTGTATAAAGGTATTTAGCATACTGTTTAAGTTTCATAACATTTGGTTGAGGCAAACTTACGTTAGAGAACAGAAACGAACCAGATGCTTCAGGGCACAGCTTTATACGACCGCAGAGTTTGAACCCTGAACAGTTGGGGCAAGTATGTACACAATATTCAAGCTTGATACAGCTCTGAATTTGGATTGTGATTAAATAGTTGACACAACAATGGGTTTCTGACACAGAATGAATGTGGTCTAAGAACTTAAACTTGAAAATTTTAAATTGGACATTTACCTATTATGGTCCAACATCCAAAGTCTAAATACATGGTTAGATTCAGCATATCAAAGAACCCCAAGAATTCAATTTTTGAAGAAATCAAATAATAAAGTGCAATTTTGGACCCTTTAGACCTCAATGTTGACCAATTTGATAACCGGGCCCAAATATCAACCAGTTGCTTCGCAGGGCGCAGCATTATACGACCGCAGAGGTTGAACCCTGAACGGTTGGGGCAAGTATGGACACAACATTCAAGCTGGATTCAGCTCTAAATTTGGATTGTGATTAAATAGTTGACACAGCATAGGTTTCTGACACAGAATGAATGTGGTCTAATGAACTTAAACAAAAAAATTTGCCTTTGAGCAATTCACTATGCTGTTGAATATTAATCCTCTCAAAAAAATGTTTGAAGAAATTTTCTTTTTATTTATGAAATCTGAAATTAAAAAAATTGACCCCCCAATTTTTTTTTCACATCCCCCTTTTCCTTATTTCAAAACTGATCACAATTCAAATTTCTAATGAAGTTTGCAACAATAACTACTCATTTAAATACATCATAAAATATTAAAATGTAAAAAAAAAGTGCTTGTTATTACTGAATGGTAAAGATTGTTTTAATCTATCAGTTGGTAGTAAAAGTGAATATACATTGTATATTGTATAAAACAATGATTTAAGTTGATTCAACTACTATTCTGGACAAAGAAAGATAACTCCAATTGAAATCCAATTGGAATTTCTTGCTATTGCACAATATTGTGCAATTAGATATTTCTTGCTATTGTCCAATACTGTGCAATTGAAAATATTTGCTATTGCACAATACTGTGCAATTGAAGATTTCTTGCTATTGCACAATACTGTGCAATTGAAGATTTCTTGCTATTGCTGAATACTGTGCAATTGAAAATTTCTTGCTATTGCACAATACTTAATATAATAATTTTGGATCCTGATTTGGACCAACTTGAAAACTGGGCCCATAATCAAAAATCTAAGTACATGTTTAGATTCAGCATATCAAAGAGGCCCAAGAATTCAATTTTTGTTAAAATCAAACTTAGTTTAATTTTGGACCCTTTGGACTTTAATGTAGACCAATTTTAAAACGGGACCAACAATTAAGAATCTACATACACAGTTAGATTTGGCATATCAAAGAACCCCAATTATTCAATTTTTGATGAAATCAAACAAAGTTTAATTTTGGACCACGATTTGGACCAACTTGAAAACTGGGCCAATAATCAAAAATCTAAGTACATTTTTAGATTCAGCATATCAAAGAACCCCAAGGATTCAATTTTTGTTAAAATCAAACTAAGTTTAATTTTGGACCCTTTGGACCTTAATGTAGACCAATTTGAAAACGGGACCAAAAATTAAGAATCTACATACACAGTTAGATTCGGCATATCAAAGAACCCCAATTATTCAATTTTTGATGAAATAAAACAAAGTTTAATTTTGGACCCTTTGGGCCCTTTATTCCTAAACTGTTGGGACCAAAACTCCCAAAATCAATACCAACCTTCCTTTTATGGTCATAAACCTTGTGTTTAAATTTCATACATTTCTATTTACTAATACTAAAGTTATGGTGCGAAAACCAAGAAAAATGCTTATTTGGGTCCCTTTTTGGCCCCTAATTCCTAAACTGTTGGGACCAAAACTCCCAAAATCAATACCAACCTTCCTTTTGTGGTCATAAACATTGTGTTTAAATTTCATTGATTTCTATTTACTTAAACTAAAGTTATTGTACGAAAACCAAGAATAATGCTTATTTGGGCCCTTTTTTGGCCCCTAATTCCTAAACTGTTGGAACCAAAACTCCCAAAATCAATCCCAACCTTTCTTTTGTGGTCATAAACTTTGCGTCAAAATTTCATAGATTTCTATTAACTTAAACTAAAGTTATAGTGCGAAAACCAAGAAAATGCTTATTTGGGCCCTTTTTGGCCCCTAATTCCTAAAATGTTGGGACCAAAACTCCCAAAATCAATCCCAACCTTCCTTTTGTGGTCATAAACCTTGTGTTAAAATTTAATAGATTTCTATTTAGTTTTACTAAAGTTAGAGTGCGAAAGCTAAAAGTATTCGGACGACGACGCCAACGTGATAGCAATATACGACGAAAAATTTGAAAAATTTTGCGGTCGTATAAAAATCTTAATACATGGTTAGATTCAGCATATATCAAAGAACCCCATATATTCAATTTTTGTTGAAATCAAACAAAGTTTAATTTTGGACCCTGATTTGGACCAACTTGAAAACTGGGCCTATAATCAAAAATCTAAATACATGTTTAGATTCAGCATATCAAAGAACCCCAAGGATTCAATTTTTGTTGATATCAAACAAAGTTTAATTTTGGACCAACTTGAAAACTGGCCCCATAAGCAAAAATTTTAATACATGTTTAGATTCAGCATATAAAAGAACCCAAGGATTCAATTTTTGTTGAAATCAAACAAAGTTTAATTTTGGACCCCGATTTGGACCAACTTGAAAACTTGGCCCATAATCAACCAGATGCTCAGCAGGGCGCAGCTTTATACCACCGCAGAGGTCGAACCCTGAATAGTTGGGGCAAGAATGGACACAACATTTAAACTTGATACAGCTCTTAATTTGGTTTGTGATTAAATAGATGACACAACATATAGGTTTCTGACACAGAATGAATGTGGTCCAAGAACTTAAAAAATTTTAATTGGACATTTACCTATTATGGTCAAATATCCAAAATCTAAATACATGGTTAGATTCAGCATATCATAGAACCCCAAGAATTCAATTTTTTATGAAATCAAATAATGTTCAATTTGAGATCATTTACACCTTAATGTGGACCAATTTGATAACCGGGTCCAAATATTAAAAATCTAAATACATGTTTATATTCAGCATATCAAAGAACCCCAAGAATTCAATTTTTGTTAAAAATCAAATTAAGTTTAATTTTGGACCCTTTGGCCATTAATGTAGACCAATTTGAAAACGGGACCCAAAATTAAGAATCTACATACACAGTTAGATTCGGCATATCAAAGAACCCCAATTATTCAATTTTTGATGAAATCAAACAAAGTTTAATTTTGTAACCTTTGGGCCCCTAATTCCTAAACTGTTGGGACCAAAACTCCCAAAATCAATCCCAACCCTCCTTTTATGGTCATAAAACTTGTGTTTAAACTTCATAGATTTCTATTTACTTATACTAAAGTTATTGTGCGAAAACCAAATGTCTTTGGACAACGACGCCAACGTCATACCAATATACGACCAAAAAATTTTCAATTTTTGCGGTCGTATAAAAATCTAAGTACATGTTTATATTCAGCATATCAAAGAGCCCCAAGAATTCAATTTTTGTTGAAATCAAACAAAGTTTAATTTTGGACCCCAATAAAAAAAAAATTGGACCAACTTGAAAACTGGGCCCATAATCAAAAATCTAAGTACATGTTTAAATTCAGCATATCAAAGAACCCCAAGGATTCAATTTTTGTTGATATAAAACAAAGTTTAATTTTGGACCCTTTGGACATTAATGTAGACCAATTTGAAAACGGAACCCAAAATTAAGAATCTACATACACAGTTAGATTCGGCATATCAAAGAACCCCAATTATTCAATTTTTGATGAAATCAAACAAAGTTTAATTTTGTAACCTTTGGGCTCCTAATTCCTAAACTGTTGGGACCAAAACTCCCAAAATCAATCCCAACCTTCCTTTTATGGTCATAAACCTTATGTTAAAGTTTCATAGATTTCTGTTTACTTATACTAAAGTTATTGTGCGAAAACCAAGAAAAATGCTATTTGAGCCCTTTGTGGCCCCAAATTCCTAAACTGTTGGGACCAAAACTCCCAAAATCAATCCCAACCCTCCTTTTATGGTCATAAACCTTGTGTTTAAATTTCATAGATTTCTATTTACTTATACTAAATTTATTGTGCGAAAACCAAATGTCCTGTTTTCAAATTGGTCTACAGTAAGGTCCAAAGGGTCCAAATTAAACTTAGTTTGATTTTTTACAAAAATTGAGTTCTTGGGGTTCTTTGATATGCTGAATATGAACATGAACTTAGATTTTTTGAATATGGGCCCAGTTTTTAAGTTGGTCCAAATTGGGGTCTAAAATTAAACAATTTTTTTATTTCAACAAAAATTGAATTTATGGGGTTCTTTGATATGCTGAATCTAACCATGTATTTTTATTTTTGACATTTGGGCCCCCTTATCAAATTGGACCACATTGAGGTCTTAAGGGTCCAAAATTGGTTTCTTGGGGTTCTTTGATATGCTGCACTTAACCATGTATTTAGATATTGGACCATAAAAGGTAAATGTCCATTTTAAATTTAAGTTCTTAGACCACATTCATCTGTATCAGAAACCTATGCTGTGTCAACTATTTAATCCCAATCCAAATTCAGAGCTGTATTAAGCTAGAATGTTGTGTCTATACTTGCCCCAAATGTTTAGGGTTGGACCTATGCGGTTGTATAAAGCAGCGCCCTCCTGAGCATTTTATTCCATTTGTAAAGGCGCATACATGTACATTTGTAACTCTAGAACAGTAAAAAGGACGCAACCAAAATTCTAATTTAAAAGTGTTTTGTGGTTTTAAGCTGCATTGTGTATAAGTTTCATAACATTTGGTTGAGGCAAACTGAAGTTAGAGAACTGAAACCAATATTGGGACGGAGATGGAGAGTTATCTCATTGGCACCCATATGATACAGAACTTCTGTATGACTTGAAATGAGTTAAGTATATTAACAGCAATAACTGGGAGGGAGATGGAGAGTTGTCTCCTTGGCACCCATATGATACACATCTTCTTCTGTATGACTTGAAATGAGTTAAGTATATAAACAGCAAGAACTGGGACGGAGATGGAGAGTTGTCTCATTGGCACCCATACATTTGTATGATACACATCTTCTTCTGTATGACTTGAAATGAGTTAAGTATATAAACAGCAATAACTGGGACAGAGATGGAGAGTTGTCTCATTGGCACCCATATGATACACATCTTCTTCTGTATGACTTGAAATGAGTTAAGTATATAAACAGCAAGAACTGGGACGGAGATGGAGAGTTGTCTCATTGGCACCCATACATTTGTATGATACACATCTTCTGCTGTGTGACTTGAAATGAGTTAAGTATATAAACAGCAATAACTGCCCTTTCCTATAGGTTTATATATACAAGGTATTTCCGTTTTACACAGGAAACCCTACACATAAACTTACGACAAAAGGGACGACTTTTCGTTCTCTGTTGTTAATATTCCTTTTTGGATGGGGATATGCCATTAACACCATCATAGACATATATGCATATTAGTATATATGTCTCTGGTACCATCTGCTGTTTTCAGATATTACAACCAATTCTTTAAGTCTGTATCTGTAGCGGATGTTTTAGATATGAATGAACCTTAATCTATGTACTACTACTAGTAAATAATGTTGTCATGATTTCGTTACCTAAAATTACTAATTACATTACTAAATTCTTTCATATACACAAATATTTGGTTTGGAAGTTTGGCTGTACCTATAGAAAAGTTTTATAGATTGGATAGCACGTCCTGAATTTTACGGGGATGTTGTTTACCAAGCCAGTAAAATTAGTTAAGATCTGGGTAAACTTATCGACCACTTACATGAAGTTGCTTTAAAAGGGTACCAATTCAACCCTGTACTCAAGTGAAAAACTATGGCAGGGGCATAAACAGGAAAAAATTTCAAATACATTTTTGAACTTGAATAATTTCAGAAAATAAAAATAAAAACTTTGGTAACTCTACTTATTTTCATTATACATAACAAAGTAGATAAATTAACAGTACAAACAGTAGTATCTTAGAACATTAAATACATGTTATACATATTATATTATATATATTTTGCTTACTTTCAATTAAAATAAACTTAATATCCTTGATAAAAAAATAATAAAAAAAAACTTTGACATAAAAACTGAAATCATTAAGCAACAATGTCAATGAATGTCATATAATCAAGTCTAAAACATCTAATCACTGGTATCAATCTTTCATTTACAAAATAATGATCATGATTTATGTGTGTATTTATGATGGTTACTGTCAAACAGAAAATGTGGAATATTGGTGATCTTTGACACCTGAGTTTGTAGGTTCATCTTTGATTCCAGATGTTGATGCTGTATTCCCAGAACACTCGTTTTGTGAAACTGATCCAGCATGAGCCAAGAATAAGTCCTTCAACACACCTAGCTCTTTTGATAGAATTGTAACTTTTTGTTCCAATGTCTCATTTTCCTTTCTAAGTTTATCAACCTGATCCATTGTTTCCTTCGCTTTTTGTCGACTCTTTTCTCGGCTTTTTTTGACAGCCATATTATTTCTCACCCTTCTCATAACATATTCATCACTTCCTTTTTCTAATTTTTTTCGTTTGTATTTTGGTGAGTTATCATCCATGCTACTTCCATCTTCATCACTGGTAGTAAACTGTCTTTTAGAAATATGTTCTTCCATCTTGCTTCTTTGTCTGTGCTAAAAAAAAAAAAAAAATTTAATCAAGTGAATGAACATGACCAGATTTCTCAAAACTGACTTTGAAAAATACAAAAAAAAAGAAATTTGAAATAAATAAAATGCTTTGCAGAGCACAGCTGGATACGACTGCAAAGGTCTTACCCTAAACAGTTGGGGCAAATTTGGACACAATAAATAGGCTTCATACTGTCTGAATTTGGAATTTGGAAAACTTTTTTACATAATATAGGTTTCTGAATTTGACACAAAAAAAATGTGGTCAAAGATCTTACAAAGCCAATGCCTATTACTGTGCAATTAAAGATTTCTTCTTGAAACTTTTCAAAAATTTAAAAATAAAAAAATTTAAGAAAAAAAAACACCCTCAAACATGTCAAACTTTTAAACCCCCTGGAGCAACTACAATGTACCCACAAACTCAAGCCTTCTCTTTGTAGTATAGAACCTTTGACTACAATTTTAGAGATACAATGTATCCATACACTTCACCACTTTTAAGTTATTGTCTGGAAACTAGCAAAATATAAAAAAAGATGATGTGGTATGATTGCCAATGAGAAAACTGTCCACAAGAGACCAAAATGACACAGACATTAACAAATACATAAAATGCTTGTTTTTGGCCCTTTTTTGCCCTTTCCTGCACATTTGGGGCAATTACTCCAAAACTCAATCCCATCTTTCCCTGTTAGATATGGAAACTGTTAGTAAATTTTCAGAGAGATCCATACACTTAAACACAAGTAAATGTCGGGGAAACTAAACCAGGTGCTCCGCAGGGCGCAGCTTTATACGACCGCAGAGGTCGAACCCTGAACAGTTTGGGCAAGTATGGACAAAACATTCAAGCGTGATAATGCTCTGAATTTGGATTGCTATAAAATTTTTGACATTACATGGTTTTTTTTTACACAAAAAAATTGTCAAGATTTTACAAATCAATTAAAGATTTCTTCTTCAAACTTTTTAAATCTACAATTAAATAGTTGACACAGCATAGGTTTCTGACACAGAATGAATGTGGTCTAATAAACTTAAAAGTTTTTTTTTGCCTTTGAGCAATTCACTATGCTGTTGAATATTAATCCTCTCAAAAAAATGTTTGAAGAAATTTTCTTTTATTTATGAAATCTGAAATGAGAAAAATTTAACCCCCCCCTTTTTTTTCACATCCCCGTTTCCCTTTTTCCAAAACTGATATCAATTCAAATTTCTAATGGAGTTTGCAACAATAACTACTCTTTTAAATACATCATAAAATATTAAAATGTAAAATAAAGTGCTTGTTATCACTGAATGGTAAAGATTGGTTGGTAGTAAAAGTGAATATACATTGTTTATTGTACTGTTGTATAAAACAATAAAAAAAACTTCATCAGCAACATTTTATATTGGGAAATTTCCAATGAAGTTATTTACATACAGTTATTGGCAAATAAAAATAGAAAATGACATCATAGTCCTGTCTGGCAAATGTCAAACATACATTATCTAAAAACATTTTAGATAAGATAAGGAAAAAAAGCTTCATCAGCAACATTTTATATTGGCAAATTTCCAATGAAGTTATTTACATAAAGTTATTGGCAAATAAAAATAGAAAATGACATCATAGTCATGTCTGGCAAATTTCCAACATATATTATCAACTACTATTCTATACAAAGAAAGATAACTCCAATTGAAAATTAATTGCTATTGCACAATATTGTGCAATTAGATATTTCTTGCTAATGTGCAATACTGTGCAATTGAAAATTTCTTGCTATTGCACAATACTTGATATGGAATCCTGATTTGGACCAACTTGAAAACTGGGCCAATAATCAAAAATCAAAGTACATATTTAGATAAAGCATATCAAATAAGCCCAAGAATTTAATTTTTGTTAAAATCAAACTTAATTTAATTTTGGACCCTTTGGACCTTAATGTAGACCAATTTGAAAACTGGACCAAAAATTAAGAATCTACATACACAGTTAGATTTGGCATATCAAAGAACCCATTTATTCAATTTTTGATGAAATCAAACAAAGTTTAATTTGGACCCCCATTTGGACCAACTTGAAAACTAGGCCAATAATTAAAAATCTAAGTACATTTTTAAATTCAGCATATCAAAGAACCCCAAGGATTCAATTTTTGTTAAAATCAAACTAAGTTTAATTTTGGACCCTTTGGACCTTAATGTAGACCAATTTGAAAACGGGACCAAAAATTAAGAATCTACATACATAGTTAGATTCGCCATATCAAAGAACCCCAATTATTCAATTTTTGATGAAATCACACAAAGTTCAATTTTGGACCCTTTGGGCCCCTTATTCCTAAACTGTTAGGACCAAAACTCCCAAAATCAAACCCAACCTTCCTTTTATGGTCATAAACCTTGTGTTTAAATTTCATAGATTTCTATTTACTTATACTAAAGTTATGGTGCAAAAACCAAAAATAATGCTTATTCAGGCCCCTTTTTGGCCCCTAATTCATAAACTGTTGTGACCTCAACTCCAAAAATCAATCCCAACCTTCCTTTTGTGGTCATAAACCTTGTGTTAAAATTTCATTGATTTCTATTTACTTATACTAAAGTTATTGTGCGAAAACCAAGAATAATGCTTATTTGGGCCCTTTTTTGGCCCCTAATTCCTAAACTGTTGAAACCACAACTCCCAAAATCAATCCCAACCGTTCTTTTGTGGTCATAAACCTTGTGTCAAAATTTCATAGATTTCTATTAACTTAAACTAAAGTTATAGTGCGAAAACCAAGAAAATGCTTATTTGGGCCCTTTTTGGCCCCTAATTCCTAAAATGTTGGGACCAAAACCAATCCCAACCTTCCTTTTGTGGTCATAAACCTTGTGTTAAAATTTCATAGATTTCCATTCACTTTTACTAAAGTTAGAGTGCGAAAACTAAAAGTATTCGGACGACGACGACGACGACGCCAACGTGATAGCAATATACGACGAAAAATTTTTCAAATTTTGCGGTCGTATAAAAATGCTTGTTTTTGGAATTTGGACCCCAATTCCATAACTCTGATACCATATTCCCAAAAATCAATCTTAACTTTCTGTTTGTGGTATTACATATATACTAGTAAAATTTCATACAGATCGATTCACTTCAACTCAAGTTATTCATATTGTCAGGAAACCAAATATGTCTGTGTACAAAGCCGAAGATGACAATGATAGCAATATATATACAAAAGCAATTTTTTAAGGATGTCTGCTGCTCTAATTTAAAATAACAAGGATTTCATGTGGTTGCTTAAAATGAAAACAACTTTGATATTTAAACAAAATAAACTAAAAAAATCATTAGTCTCGTGTGTAGTTTTCAAAATACGAGACATTTAGAAAATGGCGGGAAAAGGGTTTTCTTCAGACTTTACTATTTGTTAACATTGGAATTGTTTTTTACCCTTTAAACCAAGAAAAAATAACAAGGATTTCATGCCGCCGGATCACTAAATCTGAAATGATCTATTGAACAGATTTATGAAGACAAAAGTGGGGTGTCGTGTAAAAAAAATTTAATACATTTGGATGGATAAAACCTGAGAAAATCGAAAATATGACAAGAATTCAAAAACATGACCAGCAGACATCCTTAAGGGTCGTATAAAAAGCTTTTCAGAAAATGTGAATACTAGTTTTACATTTTGTACTGCCAAGCTCTTGTAAAAGGGGGACCATAAATGGTAACCTGTCCTTTCTTACTTTACATAGGGGGGGGCCATAAATGGTAACTTGTCCTTTCTTACTTTACATAGGGGGACCATAAATGGTAACTTGTCCTTTCTTACTTTACATAGGGGGGACCATAAATGGTAACTTGTCCTTTCTTACTTTACATAGGGGGGGGACCATAAATGGTAACTTGTTCTTTCTTACTTTACATAGGGGGGACCATAAATGGTAACTTGTCCTTTCTTACTTTACATAGCAAAGAGTTTAAAGGAGAAGGTCCGGTAAGACCCCTTTTTGGCCCCAAAATATAACAGTTTTACAAAATTGTTAAAATGTAAACTTTTAGTTATTTATTGGACAGTTGAATGCTTCTGCTACATAAATATGGGCTGTTTTTGACAATACAATGCACATATATCGGGTTGTAGCACCTTTAAGTCATGCTAAATTACTGAAATCTTCAAAATTCTAGCATTTTAGGTAAATTTTAGACGGTTTCCGTGTAAAACGAAAGTGGCCGCATTCGTGTTCATCCTTAATATTGAAATGTAAGTTGTATTTTATGATAATGCATAACTTATATAAAGGTTGTGGATGAACACGGGTGCAGCCACTTTCATTTTTGACAAAAACCGTCTGTAAAGTGACATTTTTCAGTATATTTGGTAGGTTTTTCATATTTGAGCTTGAATCGGATCGTTTTTAATGACTAAATCAGTTAAAATCTTTCACATTAACTAATTGAATCAAGTGAAATAGACACTTAAGTGTTTAAAAAGTTGTCAAAATCTGTCGTCAGATGAAACTGAAATTTGAGGCCAAAATGAGTCCTTACCGGACCTACTCCTTTGGACCTTGCAGAAAACACAGTCATATTTATCTTTTAATCTTCTTATTTATGTTTTCATAACAGTGGAGACCTGTGAATAGTATATTAACAGGTTTAGATCATAAAGTCACTATATTCCTAGTTGTAGTGAGCTTTGGAGAGAATCTTGTCAACAAAGTTCTGTAATAATTCTAATTAATCATCAATTAAGTTCTATGGTATCAGGTCTGTTCGCATTCAATACACATTCGCACCCTACATGTTTGCACCCAATGTCTGTTCGCACCCTACACATTCGCACCCAATTTTAAATTCCGAATTCCAGTTGAATATTTAGAAAATCATGATTACTTTGATGTAAATCTAACTTTATTTAGAAACAATGATAAAAAAAGAATTAACAATACACTATCCAAAATATGATTAAGTTTTATTCAACACAAAAAAAAAACGTTGTCTCACTTTATTTATAGACAATGACAACAATTATACCAATAGGAATACCAAAACTTGATAACGCACAAAACCAATAAAAATTGGACACGAACGGACTTTGGGTGCGAAAGTGAAAGGGTGCGAACATGATTGGGCGTGAAAGTGAATGGGCACGAATGGACCTGGATTTAAGTTTTATTGGTATGATTTATAATATATCATTTATAAAATATATATTTGTAACAGATTAGTGTAATGTTTAACATGACTGCATTTATAAGTGAGTTTCAGGTTGATGCGCTTGGCTTTAAAGTGGAATGAGAAAGATTGTTATGCCCATCAAAATCATTATGTTTTAGCACACTTCAATGACAAAATATAAGTAATTATGTCACTGTTGATTAAGTGTTGAATAACTTTTAGACAATGTATTCACTACACATTTTTATACTCTTATCTGAATTATCTCGACTCATCTTTTGATTGATTGGTATTTCACTATTTGCTTAACACCCAGTGGCAGTGGCAAATATGCATTTACACAGTCGGGTGTATTACACGTGTTAAGATAATTGTAAACATATTACAAGTATAGAATGTTTACAAACATTTTGCTGGTACTATTTTTCCAGTGTTGTTGGTTTGTGTGATTGCGAAATCACTTCAAAACCAAAACAAGCCTGTACATACTTTCTGTTTGCTGATTTCGAACCAGAAAATATAGCAGCAGTCCAGAAATTTATAGATGACACCAAGAAGAATAACGAATATTTCTTACCTAGGCCAGATTATGGCAGAACGTGAAAAATTAAGGATGCTGTAATAGAAAATTCTTTGAACTCGTTAGATTTAGGTCTGATGCAATACTGTGATTGGCCAATCAACAAAGGAAATACCTTAGAAAAGACAGACCCGCATGTACGGAATTTCTATCAAATGATAAGTCGTTTGACAAGAAAAAATCTTAGATTATGTCTTTTGTCTTTTACAATATCAATACATAAATATCAGTCATTAACCATTAAAATGTAATATTTAAATTAAATAACTATGGTTCCTGGTTGATGTTAAGAGTTATTGCGCAATACATCTATGTACCGCACTGAATGGGGTTTCCCAAAAGCATAGTTTTTTCTTAGACGAGTTTTGACTAGAGTCTTGACGTATTCCAAATGTACCTGGTGCAGGTCGTCATATCTTAAAATACTGACCAATCAAAGACATATTATACATCATAGGTTATTTATAGAATTTCATGACGTATAATGGCAGCCAAGAAAATATAATCCGTGGAAAACTAGATTTACTTATTTTTATAACACTCTTGCATATAAATTTGGAAGTATATTCCACTTTAATATATATATATATTGCAGTGAAATTTGTGATATTTTTTATAAACGACGCTTGTTTAAAATTGTAAAAGACTTCATTCACTAAATTTTCACGCGTATGAATATAGAAATTTCCTCTATATAAGCCCGAATTTCCGAATGAAAGTTATCTTACTAGGGTATGTCTGAATATCACAGTGCTTCTGAAGTAACAGCAACACGCAATTTTGATTTGCGTTCAGTGACTCCTGTGACCTCAGGGTCACTAAAATTTTCAAATACAGCAGATCCAAATAAGACGGATTTTACCGATTTTATATTAGAGAACAAAGAATGGCTCAAAGAAAATTCGACATTGCCGAACACGTTCCTGTACGACTCCGGTGTTGATATCGTCACAGAAAGTGACCTCAAAGTTCCATTCGACCTGGATCCATCTTTTGAAGCATCAGTTGACATTCAAGAACTTTTAAAAGGAGCAGACGTGAATGAAGAAGAATTTGAAACTCTTGCATCATCGCTGGTGAGCAAAGAGGATACCACATTATTTGATTTGGTCCAACAGGCCAACGGAAGGTCAACCATTGATACGGTAACGTCCAATACTTTTACCAATATTGTTTCAAGTGACAGTTTGTATAATAACATTTACTTTATGACCAACGACGAGAAAAATAATACTGGGAACGGGGTGATGTACATAGATCAATTAGTCGATACAGTTAACACCAACGATCTGTTGGATTCCAGCCAAGATAATAGCAGAGATTCAGCTTTCTCTGATCAAATTGAGAGTGTTACATCCTCCGTTCCTTCACCACAAGAGTCCTTGGTAATTCGTCCGTTCAGAAATAAACCAGGACGTAAACCATCTGGCAACGGACCCATCCGCCCAAGGAAACGCCAACCTGTTAAGGATACGGCGGAATATTTCGAAAAGCGAGAACGCAATAACGTGGCTGTCCGAAAAAGCAGAGACAAGGCAAAAATAAAACAAGTTGAAACTGAACAAAGAGTGCAACAGTTGTCGGACGAAAACGAAACATTAAACAAGAAATTGGACTTGTTAACAAAGGAACTGAACGTGCTGAAGAGTTTGTTTATAAATGTTGGTTCCACTTTACCAAAAGAACTTGAAAAAATGCTCGCCAAGTGTTCTTGACGAACGCTCAAACTTTAGACTTTTGTTAGTTCACAGTTGTGTTTCATCATCATCATCATCACATATTTCTCATGTAACATTAATAGACAAGAAAGACTGGGTATCAAATGACTGCAGAAAATGTACTAATGAACATTGTACAAATATTGGAGAAAGTGACAATATAAACTCAGTGAGATCAAATTTGACTAGTGGGAAATGCTGCATAATAATTCAGTTCTATGGATGTGATTCATACAAACTTTTTCATGGACAGAGATATTTACTTAACATAGATTATAGTAGTTGTATTTTTTCTAACTTTTGTAGTGATAAAAAGGTTTTGTCCCCGCTGCATGTGTATAAAGTATGGGACAAGACTTTAGTGTATATCTATAATATAAATAATTTAAAAGTTATATCGACTTTATTTACATTTTCTACCTGGTGAATAGAGGTTTTCAAGGATTAAAATATTTTACAAAGTTAAACCTAAAAGGTTTTGGTTTGAATTGAAAACTAGCTTATCAAAAGCAATATACGAAGACATTATTGATTTTATTTGAATTGTTTACTTTGGTCCTGAATTGTCATTGTAGGTGTTTGTTTTGTCCACAAACTAAAAATGTTCAGCTCAAATTGGTATTGGAAAATGACACGTGAACTACACACACTCACACGTGAACTTCGTTCTTCTTAACTAGAGTTGGTAGATTGGTTTGGTTAACAGGTCTTCATAGTTTCAGATTTCCATATTTGGTATCTATAATTGTCTAGATTTTGGTTCATGTTAATGTTACCGGTCTGATATATGTATGGCTATTGATCATACATGTACAAGGGTTGGTGTACGAGATAACAATTTCTGAAATCTTTGAGATCATGATCACTCTTTTTCAAGCTCGGAAAACATGCATACAAATGAATTATAATGTTGGAAGTACTTCAACTATGGAATTTGAATGGTATTTGTTATGATATTGAAGCTTGATCAACCTTTAAAACGTTATGGACGAAATGAGACGACGACCTAACTATACATATAACATAGCTCAATTTGAGTACATTGTATACAACAATACATATAACTAAGATATCCGTAATTCTATATTGTATAATATAATACAACAATACATCTAACTTAGATATCCACAGTTCTATATTGTATAATATAATACAACAATACATATAACTAAGATATCCACAGCTCTATATTGTATAATATAATACAACAATACATATAACTAAGATATCCACAGTTCTATATTGTATAATATAATACAACAATACATATAACTAAGATATCCACAGCTCTATATTGTATAATATAATACAACAATACATATATAACTAAGATATACACAGCTCTATATTGTATAATATAATACAACAATACATATAACTAAGTTATCCACAGCTCTATATTGTATAATATAATACAACAATACATATATAACTAAGATATACACAGCTCTATATTGTATAATATTATACAACAATACATATAACTAAGATATCCACAGCTCTATATTGTATAATATAATACAAGAATACATATATAACTAAGATATACACAGCTCTATATTGTATAATATAATACAACAATACATATAACTAAGTTATCCACAGCTCTATATTGTATAATATAATACAATACATATAACTAAGATATCCACAGCTCTATATTGTATAATATAATACAACAATACATATAACTAAGATATCCACAGCTCTATATTGTATTACATATATACAACAATACATATAACTTAGATATCCACAGCTCAATTAATCTGGGGCAGCCCCGATGTTCCGACACCCCGTTAGTCCGACACCCCATTGGTCCGACACCCCACTAGTCCGACACCCCGTTAGTCCGACACCCCACTAGTCCGACACCCCATTGGTCCGACACCCCACTAGTCCGACACCCCGTTAGTCCGACACCCCACTAGTCCGACACCTCATTGGTCTGACACACTAATAGTCCGACAATACAATTAATCCCGACCAATAGCAGTAAGCTGATACACAGAAACTTTCTTATTTGTGAACCTAGTGTTAGACCAGTTTTTAGAGAGCAATCAGGGACACATCGATAGTACTATTATGTAAATGATTATCTTTACGAGGAACAACACAGGATAACTTGCAAACCGAAACTGTGAACACACACTTTCCACATCAATTCACTTGTCAATTAACTCGCTATCCGAACGGAATTGCTTATCCCTCACCACTCCTTTGCGGGAGATGCAAACAACAATCTTTAACTTCAACTCATTTATTGGTAAATGATTTGATTCTATATTGTTGATTTAAGATATACCTTCATTGGTTAGTTTGACCGAAATCGAAAACTGTGAGTTCTTTCCGTATTTATTTGATTGTTTATTGTTTGTACTATTATATAGATCTATTGTATTTGAAATAAAAGTGAACACAAATTCAATAATTTTGCGACTTAGATCAAGGGGTACCCCTAGAGTATCTATATCAAAGGCAACACAAAAATCGGCCAATAAGTATATAAGAAAAAAGGACAATACAAATGTTCAAGTAAAACAATCCCTATACATTTTTGTTTAGGGGCCAACTGAGGACCACCTCCGGGTGCGGAAGTTTCTCGCTGCATTGAAGACCCATAAGTGGCCTTCGGCTGTTGTCTGTTCTTTGGTCTGATTGGTGTCTCTTTGACACATTCCCCATTTCCATGCTTAATTTGACTATTAAGAAAAATAAAAGTTGTTCAAAACAAAAACTCGCACTCACAACCTGAAATGTAACTAGGTGATCTTGAAGGATATAAACAACACTTCAAAGAAATACTCATCAGAAGATCGTTATATTCTTACTTGTTACCGGTATTCGATTGTGCAAATGTAGTTTCACGGAACCAAGAAAAAAAAACACGTACACGTATATTATTACAAAAAGCATCTAGTTAGGCAAGGTATCAAAATATCAGCAAAATAAATGCAGGTTCAAATATTGAAAGTAATGTTATGGCAGTTCTGTGTTTGTTTTTATACATCCGTCAAAATTTGACTGGACGTATTATGGTATACAAATGTCCGTCTGTCCGTTTGTCCATCTGTCTGTCCAGCGTAAACATGTCGCATCGTAACTTGAGAACGAATCATCCAAATTTCATGAAACGTATCATAGTTGTTTCTTATGGTGGTCAAACGATCTGTATACTTTTTGATGACAATAAGATTAAAACTTTTTGAGTTACGGGACTTTATAACTAAAACAGGGGTGTAATTTTTTGTACCACATGTCGCACCGTTTCTCAAAAGCCATTTATGATTATTGCTTAAAACTTAATATACTTCTTAGTTTTATTAATCTAAAGATCTCTATACTTTTTGGTTTTGATTGAAAATTGTATTTAGAGATATTGAATTTTTTTTATATATAAAAAAATGAGGGGGAGAGGGGGGTCCACATGTCGCGCCGTTTTTCAAAAACAATTTATGATTATGAATTACAACTTTATACACTTCTTAGTTATACTAAATTAAAAGTTATGTATACTTTTTGGTGATGATTCAAAATTTTATTTTAGAGTTATTATTTTTTTTATAAAATGTTTTGGTGATGGTGATGTGTTCGTAGATCTTACTTTACTGAATATTCTTGTTATTACAATTTTCTATAATATCTATAATAAACTTGGCCCTTAAGTTACAGAGGAAAATCTTTTGTAAAAAAATTCAAATTTACAAAATTATTGAAAATTGTTAAAAATTGACTATAAAGGACAATATATTTGTGGAACTTACATTGCTGAACATAATTGATTTTTACAGTTTATCGCTATCTATAATAATATTCAAGATAACCAAAAACGGCAAAATTTCCTTAAAATTACCAATTCAGGGGCAGTAACCCAACAACCAGTTGTCCGATTTATCTGATAATTTCAGGGCAGATAGATCTTGACTTGATAAACAATTTTAAATGCTTTGGTTTCAGAGTTATAAGCCAAAATCTACATTTTACCCCTATGTTCTATTTTTAGCCATGACGCATCTTGGTGGGTTGGCCGGGTCACCGGACACACTTTTTAAACTAGATACCCCAATGATGATTGTGACCAAGTGTGGTTAAATTTGGCCCCGTAGTTTCAGAGGAGAAGATTTTTGTAAAAGATAACGACGACGACGGACGCCAAGTGATGAGAAAAGCTCACTTGGCCCTGTGGGCCAGGTGAGCTAAAAAAAAAGGGGGTTCTCACATGTCACGCCATATGTATGAAAGTATAATTCATGATTATTGCATAAAAATTCACACACAAGACGACGGACGTATCATGCGCTCATGACGCAGCTGTTCATTAAACAAGTATTGCTGCGCATATATCTTCATATACTAACGTCATCGAATGCAACATGGAGTTCTTTATCGCTTCATATACCGTATACTGGGTTGTTTTTGCGGGGTGTGAATTTTCGCGGATAGAATAAAATCTCCAAATTAAATCCCGCAAGTGAACATGCAAAGGTATGACAAAAGTTATGAATCCGCCAAAATAATAACTTCCAAAATATTTCGCATGTATACCTTATTCAATGAAAATCGTGAATTGTTACACCTACGAAAATAATCCGCTAAACGGTATATTAATATAACCAATGAAATTTCAAGATATTTGTTTTAATAAAATTGAGATTGGGAATTCCCCATTCCCAATCTCAATTTTATAAAAACAAATATCTTATATGTCAAAGAGACAATAACCCAACCAAAGAGCATACAACATTTCTTTGTCAAAATGTCCAAACTTCTTGAGAAATATATATCAGTAAAAATCATGCATATCATAGTCATGATAATATAACGCATAATAGCGTTTGCAGGTACATGTACCTAGATACATGGGTCGTCTTATTGGCCATAATGCAAGCGAATGCATTACAAGAATTGTATGCATGCTCCTTATTAACATAATATTACGGACGTACTTAGCTTATATACAAGCATTTTCCTTTTGAAAACTATCATCAGTTGTGTTTATACCTCGTACTTTATAACATACATAGACAATATATACTGTCATTTCGTGACTGTACATAATTTAACTAGAGGCTCTCAAGAGCATGTGTCGCTCACCTGCATTTACTAATGCTTAGATAATCATGTAAAATAAGGTTACAATCATAATTAATAGTATACAGTTATTTAATATGTACATGTAACTATGCAATAGATCAAAATATCTTTCCCTCGGTATGACGATCAGCTCAATGGCAGAAAAATAGCAAATAATATAGAAATATTAATAAAACAGTAAAAAACTCTTTATTAGATAAAAATATTAAATATTGATATAATGATAAAAAAAAACCGGCAAAACGGTAAAATTACAAACTCAGGGGCAGCAACCTAACAACGGGTTGTCGGATTCGTCTGAAAATGTCAGGGCAGATAAATCTAAATCCAATAAACATTTTTGCCACCTGTCAGATTTGCTCTAAATGCTTTAGTTTCATAGATATAAGCCAAAAACTGCATTTTATCCCTATGTTCTATGTTTAGCAATGTCAGCCATATGGCCATGCATGTTGGTTGGCAGGCGTGGTCATCGATCGGACACATGTTTTAAACTAGATACCCTAGTGATGATTGTGGCCAAGTTTGGTTAAAATTGGACCATTAGATTCAGAGAAGAAGGTTTTTGTTAAAGTTAACAGACGACGACGAAGACGGACGACGGACGCCAAGTGATGAGAAAAGCTTATTTGACCTTTCAGGTCAGATTGGCTAAAACTGTACCTATATATTAGCATATGAAAGTCATATTACACGGAGTTTAATGAACAGCGTGATTATCATTGAATAGAATTAAGGAGTAGTTGATAACATAAATAGAATAATTTGAAGTAAAAGTTAAGAAATCAGAAGATAGTACTGTAACAAAATCGACGTTCCTGAATTAAAGATTTTGCTAATTTTCAGGTAGGCTTCAACAAGTGGATATATGAAACACCTTTTAGGAATTTATAAGTTAACTGCGATTGTCGATTCCCTAAAATTGTGTGATGACGTTGTTTTAATCGTGCCGATATATCTATAAAAAATAAGATGTGGTATGATTGCAAATGAAACATCTCTTTACAAGAAACCAACATGACACAGAAATTTACAACTATAGGTCATCGTACCGTCTTCAACAATGAGCAAAGCCCATACCGCATAGTCAGTTTTAAAAGGCCCCGAATTGACAATGTAAAACAATTCAAACGAGAAAACTAACGAACTTATCTATATACATAAAAAATTAACGAAAAACGAATAGGTAACACATAAACAAATGACAACCACTGCATTCCAGGCTCCTGACAGGCACATACATACATAATATGTCGGGATTAAAAATATAGTGAAATCCCAACCCTCCCCCTGACCTGGGACAGTGGTACAAATGTATAGTAGTACAACATAAGAACGAACTATACAAATAAGTTGAAAATGGCTTAACTCATCAAATGGACAAAAATACAAGTGCATGGACGTGGCCGGTTACTTGTACATCCCAACAAGAAATGGACACTAGGAACAGATTTGTTAGCATGTTTTTGAGTGTACTAATGCAGTTTGCAATTACGTTTTTCAGTATTTCAAGCATTTGCATAGTTATATATAATGTCATAATCTATGTTAAAAGTGTCGGACTAACAGGGTGTCGGACTAGTGGGGTGTCGGATTAATAGGGTGTCGGACTATTGGGGTGTCGGAATATCGGGGCGACCCCAATTAATCTATATTGTATAATATAATACAACAATACATGTAACGAAGATATCCACAACTCGACCTATATTAAACGACAATGTATCACACTCTAATCATAACAAGTCTTAAAAAAATGTTTATATAATACATAGAAACTGTCGCATTAAGGGGCATTAAGAATTAGAATAAAAATCACTATACAAAAGACTACACTCATAAATAAGAACACAATCATAAGAACTGCAGTATGTATACCTCATCAAACAACATTTACAGTTGTTATTTTTTAGTCAGTTTCCCAGATCTCACCAGAAACCCATAACATATCTCCGCAAACACGGACAACGTATATGAGTATTGTCAGACAGTGATTCAGTTATTTGTGAGAAGTAAAACAGTATCATATAATAAGTATAGAACTGTAAATTGTTTGTCACTGATAACAGAAATGGGTTACCTTATCGGACACCTTGATGAAAAATAAACAAATATACCCAGTTCGTAGAGTGATCAATAAACATTGATTATAATTAATGATAATCCTTAAGTGAGCTGCAAAATGCGTTATATATGTTTCAGGGTTAATGAATTCTTTAATTATTATTATACTATAGGATATGAGTTACGAAGTTAGATAATTTACCAGTAGACAGTACAAGCTACCAGCTGGTGCACCACACTGATCAGTCCACTACTTGATTCATTCTAACATCCATATGATCAAAACCTCCCAAAATTATCCCATCTACCCAAAAACACAGCTTACATGATCAACATACTGCCATGAAACGCATGCTCTGTATTTCAGTCACATGCAAAGAAATCATCGCTAAAAATTCCGGAGGACCTCCTACATCCATCAGTAGTTACACATTAGATTTCATTCAGTAAATTAATTTATGACCTCCATGTACGTGTCGACGCTCAGAACACGGCCAATATATATACCAAATGGTCAATATTAACCATCCATATATCATATGGGATGTTTTCAGAATTTCAACGGAGGCAATTTCTTGGCATAGATTTGTACCGTCTTTTATAGCGGCCCAACTAATCATCCCATCTACCCCGAAAGGTTTATAGCGGCCCAACTAATCATCCCATCTAGCCCGAAAGGTTTATAGCGGCCCAACTTACCATCGCATCTACCCCGAAAGGTTAATAGCGGCCCAACTAACCATCCCATATACCCGAAAGGTTTATAACGGTCCAACTAACCATCCCATCTACCGAAAGGTTTAAAACGTCCCTAATCATCCCATCCACCCCGAAAGGATTTGAGCGGCCCAACTAACCATCCCATCTACCCGAAAGGTTTATAACGGCCCTAATCATCCCATCTACCCCGAAAGGTTTATAACGGCCCAACTAACCATCCCATCTACCCGAAAGGTTTTAAACGTCCCTAATCATCCCATCCACCCCGAAAGGATTTGAGCGGCCCAACTAACCATCCCATCTACCCGAAAGGTTTATAACGGCCCTAATCATCCCATCTACCCCGAAAGGTTTATAACGGCCCAACTAACCATCCCATCTACCCGAAAGGTTTATAACGTCCCTAATCATCCCATCCACCCCGAAAGGATTTTAGCGGCCCAACTAACCATCCCATCTACCCGAAAGGTTTATAACGGCCCTAATCATCCCATCTACCCCGAAAGGATTTTAGCGGCCCAACTAGTCTAACCATCCCATCTACCCGAAAGGTTTATAGCGGCCCAACTAACCATCCCATCTACCCCCTCCCCTGAATGGTTTATAACATTACACAGTTAACATCAACATACTGCCATTGCTAACTATATGTATGTATACATTACAAACATGACCAATTTAAATGGAGGAATTTGTTTAATCATCGCATTTAAATTATACACCAATATCCCAAGGTCTGTCACGTATACATTGTAGGTGTGTTGAATTAAAGAAAATGGGTCACAACAGTAATAACAGTCAGATTAATGATTTGCGTATTATTAGTGTAAACATACAAATGTATATTATCATACAGAGTAAATTTATACGAAAAATAAAAAATGGACGATATTTGTGAATATTACACATATTGTATCCTTGAAACGGAAACTGCTATACTATAGTAGCTGCATATGTATATCTGATATACTTTCATGCGTTTTTTTGTAATTTAGATAATTTTGATAAATTTAAATATTTAATGAACTGTTCGGAGACTGATGTTCTCACCCGATTTCTTATATATATAGACAAATGTATTTTGATTAGACATTCATCAGTGGGAATAATTGCATAATATTGAAGTGTAAGTTTTGTCTCTTGCTTGTTATAAATGATGTGTTTCAGCGATGATCCTTTTGTACTGGATTTTATACTGAATAAAATTAGTTAGTTAGTTAGTTAGTTAACAAATGACGCTTATGAAAATCTTAAAATTGATGAAAATATACGTAATTTTAAAATATATAATTCTATGTTATTAAAACAACTGTTGGGTATTTGTTGCATGTGATTATAACTTCAGTATAGGTTATGTAATATTGGTCATGTTCTATTAGCATATATCTCACTCACAAAGAGTAAAGTCGGAAGACAAAAAAATGAAGATAACAAGGGGACAATCATAACCTCACGACGAAGAAAAACGGACCACCCAACAACTAGTCCGAGATTGCTCTGACATCTAACGGGGTTTTTTTTTCTCTCGAAATTTGCTAGGCAGTTTTGGACTACCCCATGACCTAAAAGAAAAACACAGAAACAAATTACTGAGATGTGTACTAGCTCATTGAAAATGGACGACACATTTATAATAACTCAAAAACATATAAATGAAATAAAATTAAAAGACATAGAAGACTAGCAAAGGCCAGAGGCTCCTGACTTGTGACAGGTCAAAAATGCGGCGGAGTTAAATATGTTAACTTGAGCTTTATATATTATACTTCATATCATAAACATTTAAATAGTATGCTAATATAACTGACAGTAAAGTTATGTTCTTTTCAGATATGCATTCCGATAAAATATCAAGATTTGGTACCACAGAGAAGCGAGCTCTGACAGGCAGCAATCATGTATGACATGTATATAAACTAAAATTGGATTCACTCGAAAAAGAAGGCTCGTGTACTGAAACTTCTAAAAAAAAAATGCAAAATATCGAATCAACTCTGATAATGCAGGTCATCTCAGATTGTATACTTGTTGTTATAAATTAATTTGTTTTGTTTACACTGTTTTGTCATGAATATGTTTATACGCATTGTCTTACAATATTATATGTGCTTAATTTATCCAATAACATATTTGATTTAATAATTTAATTATAAAATTCCAAAGTATGCCAGTCAGGGAGTGCTTATCACCGCTTTCATATACCGGTATTATTGGACCTCAGAGTATTGGACATGTAGAGCCGGGTACCATTCTGACTAATTAAAATCATTGAAAGATATATGTACAACTGTTCATTTGGAAATTCACAAAGATATATGTTTTTCTTTTGTTTTGTCCACAGGCAATCCTTATATTACACTAGAAATGATACATCAATAAAAATTACACGAGATGCACACTTTAACCGGACAAGGGTTTGTCTCCTTACTTATCATCCGGCATACCAACCTTGTTTCATTCGACCATTAATTTCCGTTACTGACATCATGTATTGTAAAGTAACAGTCCCGACACTATCCATGCACAGTCAGTCCGTGATAATATGACCCTGTGTGTGATTTGCTCATTATTGAATGCAGTATGATGGTGACTGTGACCAGCAGTGTTTTGGTGTCTTTTGACTCAAAGACTATAATTGAGTCTGCTTAAATCTCATATCACAATATCTCCTTCAATTATACTTTTAAAAAAAAACTGTTTGATCACTTTGAGGGGGTCTCATTGGGGGGTTCCGATCCCGGATCCCGCTTACTGTTTTGTCCGATTCCCGTATCCCGCTTACACTATGTACGTAAGCAATTCTATTTTTTTTGTCACTTCCCAGGTCCCGCTAGACCTCATTTCCCGTTTTCCCCGACACAATAATTTGACTTTCACGTGTCACGCTTACAAAAAATCGGCAATCCCGCATCACGCTTAGACCCCAATGAGACCCACCTTTGAGATTACGATAAATGCTTCATACATTAACTAAGGGAGCAAATATTTAACTTCAAGGGAGTTATGTTTTGTTGTCAAAGTCAGGGGGAAAAAAATGCGCAAAGTTGAATAATTCGATTTATTTTCAAAGCTATCGATCAAATTATTTCAAATGTAACACTACATGTACAAGGTATGGGGAAAATCTGCATTCAGAATATTTTTTGATAAATTGTGTCCTCTTCTTAAAAAGAATATTGTTTGTCGTCAATTTGGAAATCAGAAATTTTTAAGGAAAAACAAAACATAACCCCCTCCCCCTTTTTTAAGTTTGCGAATGGTCGTTCTCTAACAATTGGTTATAAATTAAATGTAATCCAATTATTTTCTTATATAAATAGGTATTAAATAATTCAGATTTTTATTTAAATACTGTATTTTCAGTAAAAGTAAAAAAAGTCCAAACTGGATGCCCACAGTGGCACTTTGGTTGTAGACGGTTGAAGCACAGTTGCAGAGCTCCAGATGAGTAACCTATATTTAAAATCGTCCTATATGTTCAACTAATAACTATAAAATACACTGTTAAATGTGCACTTTAGAAAGAAAACACACGTATGGTTAACCACCGGTATGTGTGTATTGATCGATAATAATGAATGGGAAATCCCAATGACGCGCTGGGGTCTAGAACGGAGCTAAATTAATTCAAATTTCTAAAGCGGAGAAAAGGAACATTCTGTAAAAAAAACACGACAGATGTCATAGAAAACACGCCTTTTATATAATAATATATAAATATGATAAATGAACTAATCTTTATTATCAAATTTAATTTAAAAAAAAAGTTTTTGTCGTACGGTTGACTGACTATAAAAGAGGGACGAAAGATACCAAAGGGATAGTCAAACTCATAAATCTAAAACAAACCGACAACGCCATGGCTAAAAATGAAAAAGACAAACAGAAAAACAATAGTAAACATGACACAACATAGAAAACTAAAGAATAAACAACACGAACCCCACCAAAAACTAGGGGTGATCTCAGGTGCTCCGGAAGGGTAAGCAGATCCTGCTCCACATGTGGCACCCGTCGTGTTGCTTATGTGATTACAAATCCGGTAAGGGAGCTACCATTTGATTTTTATGGGGGGGGGGCCTAGGATGAAATTTGAAAAAAATAGGCAGGACAGGAATTTTGAGTAAAAAAAAAAGGCAGGATGAGACACTTTGCCAAAAAAAAAGACAGGATGACAATTTAGGTAAAAAAAGTCGGGATAAACTAATAAAAAAAAGGCAGGACCGAATAGAGTGAAAAATAAAAAGGCAGGACAGAGATTACAACTAAAAAAAAATGCAGGACAAAATTTTTCATCCTAGCACCCCCATAAAAATCAAATGGTAGCTCCCTAAATAGTCTAATTCGGTAGGTCACATGCATTCATGAAAGGGAAGGGGATTGTAGTTACGACGTAGGGAACATATCCGATATCATTTGTGAAACGGTTATTCCATAACGGTCAACCAACTCGTGATAGCGTCCGTAAAATTTACGAAGGGATGAGTTTCAACTTCACCATTTGGAACTCTTGGTTTAATAGCTTCCTTGTGAGCAGCAACCCTCTATCAATATAATTGCTTACTTCCAATTCACTGATTTGAAAGTCGGTAGACTGATTATTTAGCAGAATTGTATAGGCCAAACAGTATAATGACCTATGTTTAAGCGTGTTTACTTTGCCATGTGGACTGAAACTATGATTCTTCTGTAGATGTATGGTTTTTTTGTGGGTTTTTTTTTTTTTGTCGTTGGGTTTCTATCTCATTGCCATACACCTCACATCTCATTGACATACACCTCACATCTAATTTTATTCACATATAAGTTAATGGTTTCTAATATCATCCGTGTTTACCAAATGATGCACGAGTAAGGAGCGACGTATACCTAGAGGGTTAATTTAATTGATTGTGGTTCCTGTGGTTTCAGAATATATTGTACAATAATTAACTTTACTGTACTATGACGTAAATATTTACAATGTTTAAAATGAGAAAAAAACAATGAACAATGAAAATAACTTCTAGTAGATACAATTTTACTTTGGGAACTATGTACAAGAGAAAAAGACAGAAAGACGTCTAAATGTGCAAACGAACTGACCATATTAATTATCCTTGACCTTGGCTCCGACAAAAATATTTCTAAAATAAAGAGGTCACAGTAAAAATACCACTGGTGCATGGTTCTTTCCTTCAAAGCTCGTTAAATATGTTTCGTCTGATTAACATTACTGAACTGTCACAGACCAAGTGGTGGATTCAGGGCAGTGGCGGATCCAGAACTTTTCCTAAAGGGGGGGGGGGGGACACGCTGACTGACATAAAAGGGGGCGCTCCAGTCATGCTTCAATGATTCCCTATACAATCAACAAAATTTTTCCCAGGTTAGGGGGGGGGGCGCCCCCCTGGATCCGCCTATGCAGGGGGAGGGTTCCGCATGTTGGTCCCCATTGTTTGGACGATCAATGCTTTTGAATGGGGACATAATTTGGGACCCAAAGTTTTAAATTAAATGGCTGGCCCCGCCGCCTGAGATCGTGTTGGATTCATACTCTTCGTCAGGTTTTAACAGTACAGCTTTAGACAAACTAATAAAACAGCCGTTTGTATAGAATTGGAACAATGTGACCCGTTTACAACAAATACAAGAAGGAAATATTCCCTTAGTTAAAACCAACTCTTTTCAAAACAGCTGCATACAAATTTGCCGTAGACATAATTAAATCTACAATTGAAATGATTTGTTTGCTAAAACGTGGTCATACTTATTAGTTGGAATTGGCTCAATTTTAAGTAGCTTTTATTTATACAATGAGAACTCGTAGATCGGTACCGTGCTGTCTACTTGTTAGCTACGTGATTGGTGTTTTTTTTTTTACTGTTGTCGATCTAGTCACGGGGGGGGGGGGGTAACTTCGATATTTTTTTGGTAGGGGTGTGCCATTTTTGCCTCAAAAAAGTACCCATTTTAATATAACATTCACTGAAATTCAGTACCTATAGTTATTTATTTAATAAAGAATGACCTATACTGATATACAATATTTAAAATATGACCCTTGCTTGTTATGCTTATACTCATCATCACTCATAATTCATAAATACACCAGCTACCCTTAAGTTTTTATGCCCCACCTACGATAGTAGAGGGGCATTATGTTTTCTGGTCTGTGGCTCCGTTCGTCTGTGCGTCCGTTCAGGTTAAAGTTTTTGGTCAAGGTAGTTTTTGATGAAGCTGAAGTCCAATCAACTTGAAACTTAGTACACTCGTTGCTTATGATATGATCTTTCTAATTTTAAAGCCAAATTAGACGTTTGACCCTAATTTCACGGTCCACTGAACATAGAAAAAGAAAGGGGGAGTTTCAGGTTAAAGTTTTTGGTCAAGGTAGTTTTTGATGAAGCTGAAGTCCAATCAACTTGAAACTTAGTACACTTGTTGCTTATGATATGATCTTTCTAATTTTAAAGCCAAATTAGACTTTTTACCCCAATTTCACGGTCCACTGAACATAGAAAATGAAAGGGGGAGTTTCAGGTTAAAGTTTTTTGGTCAAGGTAGTTTTTGATGAAGCTGAAGTCCAATCAACTTGAAACTTAGTACACTTGTTGCTTATGATATGATCTTTCTAATTTTAATGCCAAATTAGATTATTACCCAATTTTTACAGTCCATGGAACATGGAAAAGGATATTGCAAGTGGGGCATCCGTGTACTTTGGACACATTCTTGTTATATATGAATTGACATCGTTTGGTGCATATATCAATAGCATATTTAAATATGATATGTAGATCATACCCCAAATCAATATACAATTATCAAACGTAAATGCATTTTAATATAGGATGTCATTAAAAAGGAGGGTCATTTTAATGATTTTTATGGGGGGGGGCTAGGATGAAACTTGAAAAAAATAGGCAGGACAGGATTTTTGAGTAAAAAAAAAGGCAGGATGACAATTGGTGTAAAAAAGTCAGGATAAACTAATAAAAAAAAAGGCAGGACCGAATAGAGTAAAAAATAAAAAGGCAGGACAGAGATTACAACTAAAAAAAAAGCAGGACAAAATTTTTCATCCTAGCCCGGCCCCCCATAAAATTCAAATGGTAGCTCCCTAATTACAAAAAGGGTTGAGAGCTCACAAACAGGCTTAAGGAACCACACCACATTATTTGCTGAACCTGTATGTTGATTGATTGTCGTTTGTTGCTGTGTGGCGCAATATATTCGTGTTTTTGTTATTTTAGCTTAAATCCGTCCGCTAATTTTCTCCTCTGGATTTTTCTCGTGTGTTTCCCGTGTTTGCTAGAGTATTTTTTAATTAGTTATAAATTTATTGACTACTCGTATAGAGCATCATTATCAATACCACTCGTGTGTTTCCCGTGTTTGCTAGAGTATTTTTTAATTAGTTATAAATTTATTGACTACTCGTATAGAGCATCATTATCAATACCACAGAGGGGGTAATCTAATACGCCGATTCAAAGTCTTGTGACTGAATTACGTAGCAAGGTAAAGGTCACATACAATGTGACGTAGTAGTGTCAAGGATGCTTCTGACGTCAAATCTCAAGTTTAATTTAATTTTTGTATTGTGTGTTACTTTAAATAGAATTTGCTGGACAAATATAGAAACAGAAATCTCTCGGTTGGTCTGGTTTAATGTATGATTTACGAATATAAACAAACAATGAGTCAAAATTAGATAAAACATAGGTCTTTCAATATACAACAAAGTGTAGATGATCTGATTATTAGAATTGTTTGGTTAAACCCAAACTATCACAAGATGTCTTATTCGTTTGGCCCTGAAGCCAAATATTGATGTATAGCATTCTTTTCAAATTCATACTAAATTTTCTTTGGCTGTTTTACTATACTTTCCGCTAGGGGCGTTCTTGACCTACACACGATATAAAACATTTCAGACTCCGAATATGTTATAAAAAACTATATCGAATAATTTATTTTATATTTGATTATTCATCGGATTATCGGGGGGCAATGTTTATTTTTATATTGATCCTGTAAAAAACCTGACATTTATTTATACACCTGAACTCTTATATTGTTAGGGTTTTATATTTCATTTATCTCGGTATCTTCCTAGGGTAATTTATGGGGGGGGGGGGGGGCGGTCATATCCCCTGTCAGGGTTTTTCCAGTTCCTTTTTACCATATTAAAAAGGCAGATCATTTTTTTCTTTATCTTTCTTGTGTTCGTGTGTGAAATATATGAATTGAAACTGAAAAACATTTCCGTTAACTGTTAATTATATTTTACTTAGAGAAAGTGAGTAATGTAAACTTCTCAGTGTTATGTGTTATCCAAAACAACCAGGTAGTCAGTGGAAACTTTTTATTTCCTGTAACCATGGCAATCAGCTTGTTACGTACTGCTGGATGTGACGTATTTTCGTCATACTATACAATACAAACAGTAAAAGGCTGATTTTTTTCTTGAATTCCTTGTTGTTTGTACATGGTTCCCTGATAATCAGTGAATCAGTTGGTCAATACGAAGTATCAATCCACCTCAGCATCAGGTTCATTCGGAACACTTTAGTACGTAGTTTATGTTATAAATAGATCTAGATAGATATAATTCATGGTGTTGATCTATGTCTCGTATACAAAAATATTATTCATTGATAAGATTAAGGGGATTCACCTACATTAAATGATGTTAAAATCAGGATATAACATATTTCGCTTTAATGATTATGTCGATAGCTAATAAAAGTACACATAATACTAATAAAATTGAGAATGGAAATGGGGAATGTGTCAAAGAGACAACAACCCGACCAAATAAAAAACAACAGCAGAGGGTCACCAACAGGTCTTCAATGTAGCGAGAAACTCCCGCACCCGGAGGCGTCCCTCAGCTGGCCCCTAAACAAATATATACTAGTCCAGTGATAATACTAAGGCTTTTCTACCTTAGGCATAGATACCTTAGCTGGATTTGGCAAAACTTTTAGGAATTTTGGTCCTCATTGCTCTTCAACTTCGTACTTTATTTGGCCTTTTTAACTTTTTTGGATTCGAGCGTCACTGATGAGTCTTTTGTAGACGAAACGCGCGTCTGGCGTATATACAAAATTTAGTCCTGGTATCTATGATGAGCTTATATACTATATGTAGTATAAACTTTGCACTTTCGAGACTCCAGAGACGCACATAGTTAATCATAATGTACGTATTCATACATTTGCCGAAACCTTTACACGTAGATGACTCCGGGAAAAGAGGGACAGGAGGATTTGTTTGCGGACGATATATTCATTACTTATTTTGCGATTTTTTTTTAATTTCTGTACAAAGCTTAATTATTCCTGCATTGTTTGGGGCAGATTGTTCATATTATCCTGTCTTTGGCCGTAAAGTTATTCATTCTTAGTTACAAGTTTGCCACGCAGTCCAGAATATCTGTTTCCCTTATCGTCCTGTTCCTTTTTGTTTAACCCTTAAGGAACATCAAGTTGTCGCCCCTTATTTCTGCGAGAACACTTCAAGGCTTGTTCCTTCCCGCATTATATATAATGTGTTATTAAAAGAGATGACTGATAAGAAACTAAGAAAAAAGTAAAGCAACATTGGAACGCTTAATTAAAATCTGAAGCTCTTGATAAAACAAGTGGAAAAATTATGACACACAGGATACATATCTCAACGAACTCTCTGTACACTGGATAACAGCTCAACAAACATAGTGTACAGACTACAGACGCACAGGGTAACATCTCAACAAAACACGTTGTAGAAATATTATTTTAATAACAAAAACAGTACAATGATAACGTATGTATTCTTTTCCTGTTTAGAACATTTATGCACACACGCCTTGTGTGTTCTTTTGATACAGTATCCAAGCTTTAAATTATCGACAAAATATTGAAAATTCTATTACTTTTTTTTAGCCTTTTTGCCTTTTCGTCACCGATGAGTCTTTTGTAGACGAAACGCGCGTCTGCCGTAAATTACATAATTTTATCCTTGTTTATTTTCATTCTGATGTCAAAAGGGAGATAAATCTGGTTGATATAACAAGAAGATGAATATTCATACGTACGGTTGTGACAATTGGGGAATTATTAATATTAATCCAAAGAGAAAACCACTAACTCTTTTTGGTATATTCAAAGACTTGGAGACGGAATAACTCCACTTCAAGTTTTGCAAATTTAATGTCCCTGTAAAAAAGACTGTTGTAAAATTAACATTTAATAACTATTGTTTATAATATAAATTATTGATAAAAATGGTTGTTTAACATTTCAATATATGTAGATACATTATTAAAAAAAATATATGTAGATACATTATTGTGCTATAATTCATTGAATATATTCTCAGATTTTGTTGAATTTGCATCTTATGTTTTGGTTAAAGATTGTAAATATTTGTCTAGTATTTGTTAAATAAGTGCTGAGATAAATAATTGTTCTCGGCTTGTAGTCATAAGCCATCTGGTAAATATAACAACTTCAAAAACAGAAAAAAAGGAAAAAGGAAAAAAAATATAACAACCATGACAACCTCTCATTTCAGCTTTTATATAAGAGCCTACTGGTCTTTCACAGACCCCACTGTCTAACTGGTCTTGCTTAGACCTCGATCACTATCTACAGGGGCGGATGCAGGAATTTTCGAAAGGGGGGTGCTAACCCAGGGCACCCAGGGCAAAAGGGGGGGGGTGCAAAACATATGTCCCGATACAAATGCATTGATCGGCAAAAATAAAGAGGGGTGCGCACCCCCGGAACCCCCCCCCCTGGATCCGCCACTGCTATCTACACTACACGAAAGGTGTAATGCATTGTACTGCATCTAGACACGATGTCGCTTTTTGGTTTAGCATTATATATAATGCATCTAGACAAAGGTAAGAATAACAGATTGAGCTTTGTCCCTTTTATGTGAATTTTTACTTGCTTTTCATATACATGTGTCATGTTTTTATCTTTACAAAATTGTTGATATTTGTTGGTTTACAGTATGAATTTGCTTATAAACTATGAAAACTTGCTAGTGTTAAGTTTTGCAAGGCCAAATATGAAGGATCAGAGACTCAGGATCTAGCTTTGAACTCTTTAGGCAGACAGGGGTAAACAGTTCAAGTTAAAATATGTCGAGAATGACACGGAAAATACACAACTTAAAATCCCCTACTGTTACAATATCAACTAATAACAACTTTTATCACAAAAAAAATCTGTTAAAGGGTGGCACTGATTTAAACTAGTGTCTCCTTGGCTTCATAACAGTATTCAACATTAAAACTAAATATTAGATAAAATACACAGGTATTTTTAGTGTTTGGTACAGGTTGGCTGTCACTGTGCACCACATTTCAACAAACAAACCTATTGGGAAAAGTCAGAAAACACTGTCAAACCACAGGCACTTGTCTCAGAATTTTTTTTCCTATATACCTTAATATTATTTTATATTAAGGTATGATAGGAAATTTATTTTCGAGACAAGTGCATGTGTGTCAAACATCCAAATATACTATTCTCACTGATCTGTGTCCACACTTGTATTAATGTAACATAATGTTAAATGATTGTTTTGTATGAAATGATGTGACATGTTAGCTTGTTACTTTCTTGTTTGTAATTGATTTGCCCTTACGGGCCCTTTAATAAGAATATATATATATATTTTTTATTTGATTTGTACCAAGAACGCGGACCTCAAGGAGAGCACCCTAGCATCAACAAGTCGCATAGCAACCAAGGATAAAAGGATGATTTTCGATGTAGTTTTCGTTAACGCATCAGTGGCGGATCCAGGGGAGGGGGGGTCCGGGGGTTGGAACCCCACTTTTTTTGGACGATCAATGCATAATTTGAATGGGAGCATATAGTTGGACCCCCCCTTTTTACTCTTGGTTGGGAACCCACCTTTTTAAATTGCTGGATCCGCCACTAAGACTGATATTCATGCAGGTCAAATGCAAAAAAAAATGGTAGCAACAATACAGGATCATACATCATCATGCCAAGAAATTGCCTCCGTTGAAATTCTGCAAATATCCCATAGAGCAAATTACATTGATGATTAATATTGACCATTTGCTATATGGTCGTGTTCTTAGCGAGACGTACATGAAGGTCATAAATTAATTGTTGAATGAAATTAAATCTATATCTACTAATGGGTGCCGTAGGACGTCCACCGATATTTTTAGCTAGGATTTCTTGGCATGAAATATCAAAATTTCAACCAACTTCAATAGGAACATATATTGGATATCCTGACTGTTCCCAGGTTAAACATATTCTGTTAACATTTATCATACATCATGACAACAAAATAAAATAAAAATCAGAACGAACGAACACAATAGACCAAAATGCTAGGGCGTACTATACGTGACTCAAGGCGAACGGACCCGTTATTCTCTCTTTCGCTTCCTTTTAAATATTCGGTTAATAGATATCCCATAAAATCTCCCGGTCAAACGCGCCTTTCAAGGGAGACAAAGCAATAATAACAATAAATATTGACAGGTCGAGTACATTTGAACTTTACAAAACAAGTGTTGATGACTCCAAGCAACAGAGATGTGCTGTTGTTATTTCAAAAATCAAAATTTGTTAAAGTTGAACCTGACATTATTTCTATAAATGGTATTCCGTGTTAACTAGAGTTTTTACCTGTTTAGAGAGTGATTTACAGAAAGGTGTAATATCTATTAATAAATAATTTATATATATATAATATATATATATAAATATATGACGAGGCCAGGTATAATATTTTCCAGAGTGGCAGCTACTTCATCTGACAAAAAGAACTCATCAAGTTAGTATTTTTAACGAGTTATATTTATGTTTTCACAACTTTTGTCATGTTATCAATTTGATGATTTATTATTGATGTTAATTAGTAATGTTTATCAACAATAAGAACACCTGGTTAAAAAAAATCAGATGATAAGCATGATAAGAATAAAACACCATACACTTTACAGATGTTACATGATCATTTTGTACATTTTACAGATAGCAATGGCAGAGTATGATCCCCAGTTATTTGGTGAAATTAGAAGCCTACTTTTACAGTCTCAAAATAGACATTTAGAGGATAAAGCCCCTAATGGAGCCCAGCCAACTTTCTGGATGTTTGTTTTACCTGGTGGACCTAAAGACCATTATAATGAGGTCTACCCTGGAATCATCATTGGAGACAAGTAAGTAAGATAAGATAAGATATTTTATTGGTTTAAAATCTAAAACTACAGGATTGATACCAAGACAATAAACATTGGTTATACATAAGCATACAAACTGAGACCTCTTTATTATGTTGGTATATCATTGCTATAGTGTTTAGAGACCTTTTTAATTTGGTAACACCATTACTATATTACTCAGTAAGTAATTCTGGTTGACATGCTTGATATGTTTTGGAAAGAGACTTTGGTATTATCTAATCTTAATAACTATTCAAATTTATTTTTCAGAGAGATAGCCTCAAACATAGAAAAACTACAGAAAGAAAATATAACACATGTGTTGAACTGTGCTCAGGGGACCAAATTTAACCAGATAAACACTTCTTCTGGTTACTTTAAGGATGCAGGGATACAGTACTATGGAATAAAAGCTAATGACATATCAACATTTAAAATGGCTCCAGAATTTGACAAGGCAGCAGAATTTCTAGACAAAGCTCTAAAGGATCAAGGTAAAAAAGTAAGATAACAAAAAAACTGAACACCCAAGGAAAATTCTAAAAGGGAAGTCCTTAAGCTTAAAGCTCAAACAAATGGATAACAACTGTTTAGCTATTGTATTAAAACAGTTAGAAGATGTGAAATGTTTGCCAATGAGACAACATTTCACCTGAGACCAAAAGACAAGGATGCAAGCAACCAGTTACTACTAGACCAAGTATGGCTTTTAACAATAAGCCAAACCTTTACCATAGTTTAATCTACAAACCCCATAGGCATGAAAAAATGTGAAAAAAATTAAATGAAGATACCAACAATTTATGCTTAAAATATATGGCAGACAGCAACTATGAACAACCACTGAATGAAAGGCTCCTAATCCTAACTCTGAAATCATTCTTTAAAGATCCCAGGTTATGGATAAATTCTAACATAGCATACTGCAGACCTCATTTCTAAAACAGAATTCTGTAAAGGACAAAAAAATAGAAAGATTTGTCCAATGTTACCATTGTTAAGGGTAAAAGTAGTAATTTTTCTTGTCAATGCTCCCTCTTTTAAATCCAATTATCGGCAATCAATAGAATACCAAAAGATACATAGAAGCCGCTAGCTTTAGAAAACTACGGTACAAATATCTACATACATTACTAAAATTAATCATGTCTCTTGCAATGCTAAAGGTAGTTTAAGAATGTTTTTATTATTTCAGGCAATAAAGTGTATGTACACTGTCACCAAGGAATCAGTAGATCAGCTACCATTGTTTTGGCCTTTCTGATGTTAAAACGTGGTATGACTTTAGTTGATGCCTTAAAGACAGTACGTGATAATAGAGCTGTTCATCCTAATGATGGATTCGTCAAACAACTTTGTATTCTGAACCGACAGTTGTATGAAAAACATGAGTGACTCATTTTCATCATTTGTTTGAAGAGGATGAATAGAGAATTATAACACATATTTCTACAGATTTTTATAGCATTAACAACTTTTGAACTTTCTTTAATGCTGCACATGATTGGTTGTGGTGTCTTCAAGTTATGTGATATTGTTTAGTCTCTATCTGGTTTTACTTGGTCGGGCTAGGTTTTAAACTTGTCCTGCAAGTAGTAGAACCTCTGCGTTGAACACTCTTGAATTACTTTTTTACCAAGTTTTGTATGAAAAATACTTGTATAAAAACTATGTGAGTGATCTTTTTTATTTGTACATATTTTAGTTAATTATATATTTATACTATTTATATCAGTCATCCCAAGATCTATTGATTTTAAAATATATTAAACACTCTATCTGGCTGGTCACCTCAGGTCATACTACTTAGTAATGAATTCATTTGATATTTTTTTTCATACTGAAACCTCATGATATTCAGGTATCCATTGTACTTTATTAATTATTCCATTTTAGAATTGTTTTACTTTTTTCTATGATGGTATGCGATTGTATTTTGTATATGTTTACCTCTTGTTTCACACGTGTATGTGACAGTGTGTTTTAAGAAAAAGCATATTGTATTCAGTAATTTATTTGATATGTTTTACTTTCATTTATCAAAGTAAACCATAAGTTCTGGATTCAAGTTTGGCAATATATAATAAGTACTAAATCATCCCATATTAATGTGATTATATGTATATTTATCCATCAATATGTTAAGTTCTTGCAACCTAATTCTTTAATAGTGAGTGACTCCTGATGATGATTTGTTAAGTATGCGTTAAGACAAAACCAAATATATTCCAAATCAATTTTAAAAATAAAAAATCATTTGATTGATAATGTTGAAAAAAAGAAGAATTTATATAGTACTATAATTATGTCACGGACGGACGGATGGATAAGTCTTTCAGTGCTATTTTACAATATTGACTAAAGAATCAACGATTAGAATAAATAAATTATTTAATAAACAAACAAAAAAAAAACAATTAAGAAGAAAATATACATCAAATTATTCTAAACATTAAAGTTCAAATAAATAGTTCAACAGCTTCAGTAGTTTGTATATCCAGATTACTTCCCTTTGTATCGTTATGACGGTTATGGTATCGTTATGACGGTTATGGTATCGTGCACGACAGTTCCACTATAATATGTAGATATGTTGTTTGATGAATTATGTATGAATGCGTTCAATCCATATGACCACTCCTTAACACTGCAGCATTGTATTACTCTGGTGCAGGCTGGAACCTCGGAATTGATGCACTAATACAGTAGAACCATTGTAGGTTAAATTTAGCTATCAAATATGAAAATGCTCTAACGAGTGTGGCATCCTTCCACACGAAAATCCCAAGCAGAAATAAAATTACAACGTGTCCAAAGAACTCATCTGACCACTGTTTAAAAATAGCCAAACCTGTCCGAAGAACTCGATTGACCACTATTTAAAAATAGTCAACAGGTGTGTAAATAGGCTAAGCCTAATCAGTGTGCGTTTAAACACAGGTGAACCAAACTTAGGCTAAACGTACATATATACATAAAAGCGTATGTTAAAACTATGTATAAAATAAACTGTGAAAAAAGGCGTCCTGCGCAAAGACTGCAAGTGCAATTCTCTGATCATTACGACAATTTCGAAATCATTATCTATATACAAGTTTGACTGAATAAATATGTGAATTACTCTATAAAATTCATCTGGATCGTGACACTATACAAATCCTTGGAAAAAAAACCAACATGTTTTGCAATTTTAAACATATTTTCAAAGGAAAAATCGGTCTTGATTTGGGGATGTCCAGCGGGTGGGTGGTTGGTGTACTGCCACACTGTGTCCGTTCAGGCTATGATAAAGATTGTGTTTGCTCTATATCTTGTGAACCGTTATGATTTCAAAGTTTATACTTGACACACATATAAATCAACACCAGAGGGTGTGTCATAATGAATGTACAAATTCTTAGGTCAAAGGTAAAGGTAAAAATAACTTTGGTTTCTGTTGACAATTCCATGTCCTTCAGTAAAGATCATATCCGTTATGATTTCAAATTTATACTTGATAGGTATATTAACCAACACCAGAGGGTGTGTCATAATGTATGTACAACTTCCTAGGTCATAGGTCAAGGTCAAAAACTTTGGTTTCAGTTGACAATCTCATGTCCTATGGTAAAGATACAAATTATTAATCAAAATTATTCAGAGTGGGACCCACATAGATGGCTCTCATCTCATTTATGTCTAGTTTATTCAGTTTTAGTTATGTCCCTTTGAACAGAAAATGATATTTATAAAATTAAAGTGTGCTTCATTTCAACAACAAAAATATTTATAGGGTTATTTCAAAGGCCCAATTTTCAAGTTGGTCCAAATCAGGGTCCAAAATTAAACTTTTATTTAACCAAAAACGAATTCATGGGGTTCTTTAAAATGATGAATCTAACCATGTATTTAGAGATTTCGGATTGTGGGCTACTTTATCAATTTGGTTCACATTGAGGTTCAAAGGGCCCTACTCCTAAATTAAACTTTTGTTTGATTTCATCACAATATGTTGATTCTAATAATGTACTTTGATAGATTTTGAATATTGGACTGTAATAGATAAATGATTTGCAATTTTTAAGTCCTACAACTACATTCATTTTGTGTCACAAACCTATGCTGTGTCAAAGAAGATTAAATTACAAACCAAATTCAGAACTGTTTTAAAAGTAGTGTCCATACTTGCTCAATTGTTCATGGTTTTACATCTGGTTTTAAATCCGGTTTTCTGTCACTTCTGACAGCTTATGTTTCTAAAACACTCCCACCCCCTCTCTGAAGTTACTGAATGGTTTCTGCCTTAACTGACATTCATTGTCTGTCCATTGTGAAAGTTTTTAACGCAAGTGAGATTTTTTTTTATCAAAATAGTAAGAGTAATTTTGCTAGCCAACCAAAGTTCTAAAATACTAACTATTTTAGTGACATCAAAATATTAGACCACTAACATGAAAAAGATAAACAACTACTACATAGTACCACATCTAACAACTACTACATATTACCGTACCACACCTAACAACTACTACATACTACCACATCTAACAACTACTACATAGTATCACATCTAACAACTACTACAAACTACCACATCTAACAACTACTACATAGTACCACATCTAACAACTACTACATACCACTACATACTACCACATCAAACAACTACTGCATACTACCACACCTAACAACTACTACATACTACCTCATCTAACAACTTCTACATAGAACCAGATCTAACAACTACTACATAGTACCATATCTAACAACTACATAGTACCACATCTAACAACTACTACATCGATAGTACCACATCTAACAACTACTACATAGCACCACATCTAACAACTACTACATAGTACCATATCTAACAACTACATCGTACCACATCTAACAACTACATAGTACCACATCTAACAACTACTACATCGATAGTACCACATCTAACAACTACTACATAGCACCACATCTAACAACTACTACATAGAACCACATCTAAGAAACTACTACAGAGTACCACATCTATCAACTTCTACATAGTACCACATCTAATAACTACTACATAGTACCACATCTAACAACTTCTACATAGAACCAGATCTAACAACTACTACATAGTACCATATCTAACAACTACATAGTACCACATCTAACAACTACAATGTACCACATCTAACAACTACTACCACATCTAACAGCTACTACCACATCTAACAACTACTACATCGATAGTACCACATCTAACAACTACTACATAGCACCACATCTAACAACTTCTACATAGCACCACATCTAACAACTTCTACATAGTACCAAATCTAACAACTACTACCACATCTAACAACTACTACATCGATAGTACCACATCTAACAACTACTACATAGCACCACATCTAACAACTTCTACATAGCACCACATCTAACAACTTCTCAAAGTACCACATCTAACAACTACTACATCGATAGTACCACATCTAACAACTAACAACTTCTACATAGCACCACATCTAACAACTTCTACATAGCACCACATCTAACAACTTCTACATAGTACCACATCTAACAACTTCTACATAGTACCACATCTAACAACTACTACATAGCACCACATCTAACAACTTCTACATAGTACCACATCTAACAACTTCTACATAGAACCACATCTAATAACTACTACATAGTACCATATCTAACAACTACTACATAGCACCACATCTAACAACTACTACATAGTACCACATCTAACAACTACTACATAGCACCACATCTAACAACTTCTACATAGTACCATATCTAACAACTACTACATAGTATCACATCTAACAACTACTACATACTACCACATCTAACAACTACTACATAGTACCACATCTAACAACTACTACATAGAACCACATCTAACAACTACTACATAGCACCACATCTAACAACTACTACATACTACCACATATAACAACTACTACATAGTACCACATCTAACAACTACTACATAGTACCATATCTAACAACTACTACATAGTACCACATCTAACAACTACTACATACTACCACATCTAACAACTACTACATAGCACCACATCTAACAACTACTACATAGTATCGCATCTAAAAACTACTACATAGCACCACATCTAACATCTACTATATACTACCTCATCTAACAACTTCTACATAGTACCACATCTAACAACTACTACATACTACCTCATCTAACAACAACTACATAGAACCACATCTTGTAGAAAAGGTAAAAACGCATTCTTCGCACTGAAAGGAGTAATGTCAAGAGCAACTAATCCGTCTGTATTAGTTAAATTGTACAAAACTGTTGTCTTACCAAGCGTTCTTTATGGCTGTGAAACATGGTGTAACCTCAAATCCTTTGATATAACGACGCTTAATTGTTTTCAGCACTTCATTGTCAAACACATTTTAGCTTTAAAAACTTCTACCAGATCTGATATGTGCGAGAGCATTATTGGAATTCATCCGATTATGAGTTTTATTCACAAAAGAAAACTGTTCTTTTTTCAAAAACTGTGTACGTTAGATAACAATTATCTTTCAAAAAGAATATTTTTGATTCGTCTATTTTCATTCCTCATAGACCCTCACCGCCGTCACTATGGATACATCCCGGATATCATTGACATTCTAAGAACATATGGACTTATTCAGTATCTTACTGAATATATTGATACTGGTAGTTTCCCATCAAAAAGTCAGTGGAAATCGATTGTTCACAAAACAGTTAACGAACAACAGTCAGTCTACTGGTTAAACCGTATTGCGTTAGATGACAATTTTATGCGTTTTAGAAATATTCATAAAACAGTTTCTATGACAAACTTCTGGAAAAAAGCACAATCGTTTGCAGAAATACGAAATTCATATTTTATTACAAAACTGTTAGCTGATATACCAAATTCATCAGGAGATAAGTGCGTCGAATGCGAAAATGACTTTAGTGATGTATATGTACATGCATGCTGTTCCTGCATTTGCACTTTAGAGCTGCGCGAATTGTGGTGGGGTATTATCATCGAGAATTTTCCGCTGCAACTTTATTCTGAGCTAAGCGAATATGACGATGAGGAGATATATCAAATTTTGCTCGGAAGAATTCCATTAAATTTAAGTGTTGAACATTCTGAGTTTGAGAGACTATGTCACGCCCATGTGGTTCAGTGCTTAGCATTATATGGCCGTTGTGTCAGGCTATGCAATACATGATATGTCATCAATCGAGATTATAGAAGGCCTTAATTCTGAGAGACCAAAGTGTATATATTTGTCTGTATATGAGAAAAACTGTTGTGTACCTATTTCGTTTATTTTTTTGTTGTTGTCTGATATTTAGTTAATTGTATGTATTCATTGTATCTCAATTATGAGGAAATAAAGACATGAATGAACTACATAGCACCACATCTAACATCTACTATATACTACCTCATCTAACAACTTCTACATATTACCACATCTAACATCTACTATATACTACCTCATCTAACAACTTCTACATAGTACCACATCTAACAACTACTATATACTACCACATCTAACAACTACTACATAGCACCACATCTAATAACTACTACATACTATCACACATAACAACTGCTATATACTACCTCATCAAACAACTTCTACATAGTACCACATCTAACAACTACTACATAGTATCACATCTAACAACTACTACATAGAACCACATCTAACATCTACTATATAGTACCACATCTAACAACTACTTCATAGTACCACATCTAACAACTACTACATAGAACCAGATCTAACAACTACTATATAGTACCACATCTAACAACTACTTCATAGTACCACATCTAACAACTACTACATAGAACCAGATCTAACAACTACTATATACTACCACATCTAACAAATACTACATAGCACCACATCTAATAACTACTACATACTATCACACATAACAACTGCTATATACTACCTCATCTAACAACTTCTACATAGTACCGCATCTAACAACTACTACATAGTACCACATCTAACAACCACTACATAGTACCACATCTAACAACTACTACATACTACCACATCTAACAACTACTACATACTACCACATCTAACATCTACTACATAGAACCAGATCTAACAACTACTACATAGTACCATATCTAACAACTACAACATACCATATCTAACAACTACAACATACCATATCTCCCAACAAGTACCACATCTTACAACTACGACATACTATATCTCCCAACAAGTACCACCTCTTTTTTAAACCACAAACCCTATCTCCTTTTTAGCTCACCTGGCCCAAAGGGCCAAGTGAGCTTTTCCCATCACTTTGCGTCCGTCGTCGTCCGTCGTTGTTAACTTTTACAAAAATCTTCTCCTCTGAAACTACTAGGCCAAATTAAATGGCCACAATCATCATTGGGGTATCTAGTTTTAAAAATGTGTCCGCTGACCCGGCCAACCAACCAAGATGGCCGCCATGGCTAAAAATAGAACATAGGGGTAAAATGCAGTTTTTGGCCTGAAATTTTCAGATGATTCGAACAACCCTTTGTTGGGTTGCTGCCCCTAAATTGGTAATTTTAAGGAAATTTTACTGTTTTTGGTTATTATCTTGAAGATTATTATAGATAGAGATAAACTGTAAACAGCATTAATGTTCAGCAAAGTAAGATTTACAAATAAGTCAACATGACCGAAATGGTCAGTTGACCCCTTTAGGAGTTATTGCCCTTTATAGTCAATTTTTAACCATTTTTAGCTCACCTGGCCCAAAGGGCCAAGTGAGCTTTTCTCACCCCTTTGCGTCCGGCGTCGTTAACTTTTACAAAAATCTTCTCCTCTGAAACTACTGGGCCAAACTAAACGAAACTTGGCCACAATCATCATTGGGGTATTTAGTTTAAAAATTGTGTCCGGTGACCCGGTCAACCAACCAAGATGGCGGCCATGGCTAAAAATAGAACATAGGGTACAATGCAGTTTTTGGCTTATAACTCAAAAACCAAAGCATTTAAAGCAAATCTGACATGGGGGTAAAATTGTTTATCAGGTCAAGATCTATCTGCTGTGAAAATTTCAGATGAATCGAACAACTTGTTGTTGGGTGCTGCCCCTGAATAGGTAATTTTAAGGAAATTTTGCTGTTTTTAGCTGATTTTTCCTAAAAGGAAATGTGAGCTTTTGCCATCACTTGGCGTCCGTCGTCGTCCATCGTCGTCGTCATCGTAAACTATTTCAAAGATCTTCTCCTCTGAAACTACTGAACCAATTACAACCAAACTTTAGCTGAATGATCCTGGTATCTAGAATAAAGATTGTGTTTTATTTTCCATTTTGTGAAAAAAACATGGCCGCCATTGCTAAAAATAGAACATGAGGGTAAAATGCAGTTTTTGGATTATATCTCAAAAACGAGAGCATTTAGAGCAAATCTGACATGGGGTAAAAATGTTTATTAGGTATAAGGGGGTTCGCGGGTCTAAATTATTTATATAGGATTTCTCTATATTTTTCTATAAATGAACTTTATCTTATAGTTAATAGAAAAATAAAATAAAAAAGTGGGGTCACCGTTCATTTGCGCTCACAATCTTCCTTCGAAAGAAGCATACATTTTTGTATAGATGTTTTTTTTCTGTTGAACTAATAGAAGAAATAAAGGTAAATATCGAAATAAAAAAAGAAATTTATTACAGAAATCGCAAAAATTTTACAATAATTTAGTTCAAGTACAGCTTATATGGAAATTATATTAAAAAATATAGGTCACCGATGAGTTAAAATAGATATTTCAATTTTAAAGCCAAAAAATGGCATTTTTCCACCAAAGGGAGATAATTTGGAACTTTTTCAATGATGTATATAGTTTAAAAGTCATCTGGGACCAACACGAATTGACTGTTTTGAATGAATTTTGTACCATATAATAAAGTAACAACTACAAAAGGTAATAAATAAAATTTGTAATGAAAAACAAATGTTTAATTTTTTTCTGAAATTTTTATACCCTCGAGCCTCCTTAATTAGTAATTTTAAGGAACGATTTAAACGGGAAAACCAACGGGGGTAATTTTAAGGAACCATTTAAACGGGAAAACCAACGGTCTAATCTATATAAAAACGAGAAGCATGGTTGAGCCGTTAGAGCAAATGGATAATTACATTCAAACAAACAAAATCTAGGGAGCTTTTTTTATATATTTTATGTGAAAATGACAATGAGAATGATGGTCGTAGTGTGAACGTATTCAGGTCGTAAGAAGAGCGTGGCGAGGACGGCAAAGGCGTGCTAGAATCGTACTATGGTCGTGAACAGCGTGGTATTGTCGTAGTGGAAGCGTAGTTGGGTCGTGGTGTGACCGTGATGGTCGTAGTGAGGTCGTGACAACGTCGCTGTACGATCGTACCGCAGTCTCTCCGAATAGAATCACGCTCTCGCTACGATTGTACCGCGACCTTTGCGATCTTACTACGATCTTAGTGCGCTCTCACTACGCTTCTACTACGACCTGATTTCGCCACGACCGCACCACGATTGTTTTGAATATGTTCAAAGTTGGCCACGCTCTTCACGATCTTGAAGACCTCACCACGACCGTGATACGACTTTACTGCGATCTACACGATCGAACTACGATTATCAAAATTTGCATTTTTACAAAGATCGTAGTGCGATCGTGGCCTAGTGGGACTGGGGTATTAGAGCAAATAAGACAAGAAGTTAAAGTATTTATTAGGTCAAGGTCTACCTGTCCTGAAATTTTCAGCCGAATTGGGTAACTGGTTTTTCAGGTATAATGCCCCTGAATTGATGATTTTAAAGAAATTTTGCAGTTTTTGGTCATTATCTTGAATATTATTATAGATAAAGATAAACTGTAAACAGCAAAAATGATCAACAAAGTAAGATCTACAAATAAGTTAATTTGACCAAAATTGTCAATTGACCCCTTAAGGAGTTATTGTCCTTTAATGACAATTTTTCACAATTTGTTCATCATATTTGCTAACTTTAAAAAATCTTCTCCTCTAAAACTACTCAACCAATTTCAACCAAACTTCAACCGAATGATCAGTAGGGTGTATAAAATAAAGTTTGTGTTTTATATTCTATTTCGTCAAAAAACATGGCCGTCATGGCTAAAAATAGAACACAGGGTAAAATGCAGTTTTTGGCTTATATCTCAAAAACTCCAGCATTTAAGCCCCAGTCCCACTAGACCACGATCGCACCACGCTCACCGCGATCTAAAATAGATTTAGGTCGCGGTATGAGCGGCATGAAAATGTAAATTTTCGTTGCTTTCACGATGCTACTACGTCGTCTCTACACTTCTACAAAGATCCCGCTACGATTATACCACGTTCTCACCGCGCTTATTCTGCGACCTCACTACGCTTATCAAGATCTTTCTTCGCTCCTCACGTTCTCACTACGACCATATTACGAGTTATCCGATTGCAACACGATCTTACTGCGATTATAACACGTTCTTACCACGATTATACTACGTTCATAGCGCGATCTTACTACGTTCTCAGCAATAACGTCAACATCGTGTTCCATATCAATACAGTTCAATTCCTTCTATTTCTGATTAAATCGTAGATTTCTCGAAAACAATACAGTCATGCCACCAAAATCTACCAGAACACGTGGGCATGGTGGTAGGAGTTGATGTAGAGGCAGAGTGAGCAAAGTAACGAATCCTGATCAAGCAGAGATGTCGGACCGACCAATCCAACCTAAATTACAACCTATTGCTGGTCCATAAAGCTCAATGACGATATTTTAGTGACCGATAGCAGAGATGACATAGATGTACCAATATATATATATATATATATAGGAAGATGTGGTATGAGTGCCAAAGAGACAACTCTCCATCCAAGTAACAACTTATAAAAGTAAACCATTAAAGGCCAAGGTACGGCCTTCAACACGGAGCCTTGGCTCACATCAATCAGCCCGTTATAAAGGACCCAAAATTCTTCTAGTGTTAAACCATTTAAACGGGAAAACCAACGGTCTAATCTATATAAAAACGAGAAGCATGGTTGAGCCGTTATAGCAAATGGATAATTACATTCAAACAAACAAAATCTAGGGAGCTTTTTTTATATATTTTATGTGAAAATGACAATGAGAATGATGGTCGTAGTGTGAACGTAGTCAGGTCGTAAGAAGAACGTGATGAGGACGGCAAAGGCGTGCTAGAATCGTACTATGGTCGTGAACAGCGTGGTATTGTCGTAGTGGAAGCATAGTTGGGTCGCAGTGAGAACGTGATGGTCGTAGTGAGGTCGTGACAACGTCGCTGTGCGATCGTACCGCAGTCTCTCCGAATAGAATCACGCTCTCGCTACGATTGTACCGCGACCTTTGCGATCTTACTACGATCTTAGTGCGCTCTCACTACGCTTCTACTACGACCTGATTTCGCCACGACCGCACCACGATTGTTTTGAATATGTTCAAAGTTGGCCACGCTCTTCACGATCTTGAAGACCTCACCACGACCGTGATACGACTTTACTGCGATCTACACGATCGAACTACGATTATCAAAATTTGCATTTTTACAAAGACCGTATTGCGATCGTGGCCTAGTGGGACTGGGGTATTAGAGCAAATAAGACAAGAAGTTAAAGTATTTATTAGGTCAAGGTCTACCTGTCCTGAAATTTTCAGCCGAATTGGGTAACTGGTTTTTCAGGTATAATGCCCCTGAATTGATGATTTTAAAGAAATTTTGCAGTTTTTGGTTATTATCTTGAATATTATTATAGATACAGATAAACTGTTAATAGCAAAAATGTTAAGCAAAGTAAGATCTACAAATAAGTCAATTTGACCAAAATTGTCAATTGACCTCTTAAGGAGTTATTGCCCTTTAAAGACTTTTTTTCACAATTTGTTCATCATGTTGACTTACTTTAAAAAATCTTCTCCTTTGAAACTGCTGTATCAATTTCAGCCAAACTTAGGCTAAATGAGTTTCAGAGTATCTAGTATAAATTTTATATTTTATTTCCTTGTATGTCAAGAAACATAGCTCATATGGCTAAAATAGAACATAGGAGAAAATGATTTTTTTTTTGCTTTTGAAGAAAATAGGACGATTCAAAGAACATTTAAATAAATTGAAAAGCCAAAATAATCATTGATGAGAGATTTAACCAAAAAAATCAAGGTGAGCGATTCAGGCTCTTGAGAGCCTCTTGTTCGTTCACCTGGCCCAAAAGACCAAGTGAGCCTTTCTCGTCACTTTGCGTCCGTCGTCGTTTGTCACCGTCTTTTTCTTTTTCTAGAGAACAACTGATTTGAATGAAACCAAATATGGCATAAATGTTCATAAGGTGCTCATCAAGTGTTTTTAGCTTGTAACTGACTATTGAAGTATTGTTACTTTGAGTCCGATCCATCATCCAAGATAGCCGCTAGAGGGGGACTTAAATTAGTTTAACTTGATACTTCTACTTACCTAATTGGAAAATACATACAAATTCTTCTTTTAGACAGTTACTAAATTGAATGAAATAAACATGGCATGAATGTTCCTTGTGAGGTGCTGACCTTTGAACAATACATACAAATGTCTCCTTTTAGAGAACCACTGAATGGAATGAAAACAAACATGGCATGAATGTTTATTTTGAGGTGCTGACCAAGTGTTGTTACTTTATAGCTGATTTGTTATCAAAGATGACTGCCAGCAGGGGAAGTAAGTTTAACATAAGATCTTATAGGAAATAATAAATGTGTTCTTCTAGATAGCATCATATAGAATGAAACCAAACACGGCACAAATGTTCCTAATGAAGCGCTGACCAAGTGTTGTTTCTTCGTAGTCTAACCATCATCCAAGATGGCCGCCAGCAGGGGGACTTAGTAAGAAACCACGTGAAATACATAATAAATGCTTCTTCTGGAGAAGCACTGAATGGAATAAAATGAAAAAATGCAACAGTAGTATACCGGCGTTCAAATGTCATAACTTGATAGGTTTAGAGAAAACAAATCCGGGTAACAAAAAAAAAAAAAAAAACACGAGGGAAACGCATCAACTATAAGAGGAAAACTAAGGAACAACAGGAACACTGAAGTGCAATTTTTATAAATTGAGATATACTGTAAACTGAAGGGAAAAAAAATATCAAGAAAAAAATCGAAAATCGAAACATAAGTAAACATGAGCAAATTGTCTTTTGACATCTTGTTGGAAATGTTGGAGCTATTGTCCCTGTAACGTCATTTTCTACAATATCAATTTACTGGTAATTGCTGGATACTTTACAATATTCTTCTGTAAACTCATCGAACCTTTAAACAAACTTATTAGTAAAGCCTTAAAGATTATCTTTATTACCAATGTTGCAATTAATAGATCTTTGAACGTAGTTTTTTTCCCCGTACACAAATGCCTGATAAATGTACAATAATTAAGATAAGACAAATTAAAAGAAATAGCGAATGTTAAAGTAACCAATAAAATTGAGAATGGAAATGGGGAATGTGTCAAAGAGACAACAACCCGACCAAAGAACAGAAGCAAGTCTATTTAGATATCCTCCACTGCGTTAAGCATCATTGATTTGAAGTTTTGTCCTTGTTACAAATTTCCTTCAACGTTTGAAGGTTTGAATTCATTAAGGGTAAGATGTTATGTGTTTGACTTATCAGCAGATAGGGTTAAGTATGCATGCATATATATATATGATAGACCTCCTTGTAGGAGCTAGTTTTAGAGCCTTTTTTTTTTTTTTATTAAATTTAGTTATGGACCGAGTGAACACACCCTTTAAAAAGATGACCGGCAGACGTTATCATTGCCAGTCCAAAACAAGATATATACCCATCAATAAACATACAGACAACGCCATTGCAACAAAGACAGTACTAAGTTCTCATTCTTAGGGAGCTACCATTTGATTTTTATGGGGGGGCTAGGATGAAAAATTTTGTCCTGCATTTTTTTTAGCTGTAATCTCTGTCCTGCCTTTTTATTTTTCACTGTAATCTGTCCTGCCTTTTTTTTAAATGTTTATCCTGACTTTTTTTTACCTAAATTGTCGTCCTGACTTTTTTTTTGTGCAAGTGTCACATCCTGCCTTTTTGTTTACTCAAAACTCCTGTCCTGCCTATTTTTTTCAAATTTCATCCTAGCCTCCCCCCATAAAAATCAAATGGTAGCTCCCTTAGAAAAACAATTAAAGATTGAAATAAATTACCACCTGAATTCAGAAATTTCAAACCAAACCTCTACACTACAGACAACTTTAAGTTTCTGAACTCCTTCCGCCTACAGTGTCCCGTGGTCGTTAAACATAATCCTCTATCATAAATCTGATCATAACCTACAATGTTACACGTGCTCCTATTACAGGAGGAAGAAACTCAAGAAAAAGAACGAAGGTGATACATATAGTTTCGGATATATACAGTATTCTCCTTGGGTGATATTACCTACATCTGTTTAAATATTTAATTGAAGTTTTTGATTCAAAATTCTTGATAAGTCTGGTCTAAAGAAAAAAAAAATTTTAAGAAATATTCCATTATCTAATAGTTTCGTAAAAGTTAAATGTTTCGTAATGCGAATAGAAGTCAGTGTTTTATAAGGGTTTTATAATAACAAAAAAATATGGCTCATAGATATATGGTGCTCGCTAAAAGAGGAGAAAGACTCTTACAAAGTACTTTATCCAGAGGATGTTCAGTTTATCAGGTAAAGTATACACAACGAATTGTACAATATGTTATATCAACATGCAATATATTTTGTCCCAAGTCTTGAACTTAATAACTTGCAAAAGTGTCATCAGCCGGCAGACTGAAATTAATTTATGAATAGGTCGATAAAGGAATTTCTTTCTGAACAGGAGATCAGCCCAAAATGATAAATCGTAAATATTTTTTTGTCTTTCTTGAAAGCTTGATCGAAGTTGAAAATAGCGTAAACGTTCCTCAAATTTCTAAAGCCAATGGTCAATCCTCAGTCATGAAATAACGCTGTATAATTAATTATAAACACCTTGACACAGGTAGGAAGTTGTCCCAGCACAATTTTCCTCCTTCCGACAGTTCTGTATCGAAACAAGTTGCCACCTCCATGACCTCATACATGTGATAAAAACAAAATACAAAAAAATTGATAATGGAAATGGGGAATGTGTCAAAGAGACAACAACCCGACCATAGAGCAGACAACAGCAGAAGGCCACCAATGAGTCTTTAATGCAGGGAGAAACTTCCGCACCCGAGGAGTCATTCAGCTGGCCCCTGATCAAATATCTTACTAGTTCAGTGATAATGAACAAAGACGAAATTAAATCGTTATTTCATAAACAAGAAAAACAGATTCTCGAAGCTCTTAATCAATTCCTGAAAACTTGGTGAATAATGATCTTCAAGCATGAAAACTGATAAAGAAAAAAATGTAAAAACGTCGTAGAAAAATAAGTTTCAACACACGTGTCAAAAAACGTAATAGACCCGTCCACTGGAAAACGAGAATATTGGGATAATCTGATGTCATGCATTCCCCGTTTTTTATCCAAATGGCCGATATTTTTTTATTATCTATGAAACAAGAAAATTCCAAATGATTTGTTAATATTCAGTACTTTAACTTGATGTAGTCCACCTGTCCACATTTGGACAAGTCTATTTCTATGAGATGATGCATCTTATGGACTGATGATAAATAAGGGAAACAAACTTACTGTGTAATTGGTTAACACAGGTTTCGTTTCGCAAAATTATTTGCGTAATATAGGTCAGTTATAATTGATTTGTCTATTTTTAGAAACGTAAACTGGACGTTTTATTTTTTCATCACAGAAAGTGTTATCAATTTTGTTAGTGATTAATGCATTTCATTTCTTAAAAAAAGAACATTTCAATTATTTTTCAGGGATAATGCATTTGTTAGTGTCGGCGGGAATAAAAAAGCATGAAAAGTTCAATTTTATTTTTATTCTGAAAATCGGCAAAATCGGGTCGGCGGATCTGTAAACCAACAACATGAACAAATTAAAAAAATGTGGCCTTGGTTAAGTAATTTAAAATTTTATTAAGTATTTTTCCATTGCACTTTAAAAAGCTTTTGATTCATTTGTGTTACACTAGATAGTGTTCTTCCAGCCTCACTTATCAACACAAAAAAAAACATTCTACAGTTGAAGTAAAAGTAAGAAATTGGCTATTTAGCCTTACAAACATCAGATGAATAGGTTGGGTTGAAATTAGAGTATAGTAAAATAAAGTTAAACAGTTAAAGGAAGTATAGATCAATAAAATAATTTTCACAATTTTTTTTTGATACATTTGTAATTGTATAAAAGGTATGAAAATAATGAAAAATTATATTTCAATATGTATTTGAATTCGATTCGTTATAGATTTAAACTTTTTTTTACCACAAAAAAACGTAAACATAAGGAACAATTTTGAATGGTGACAAAAAAGGGGAAGTAACTCGAGTTGAAAAATGGTTATAAACAACAAAACAACAGTGAAATTTATTTACGACCTAAAGCTAAGGTACAATGTAATTGATGTTAATTAACAGTGTGTTTGACACCAAAGCTATCAAGTGAAGCCATGCACTTAATTTGACCGTTTACACAGCTAGCTGAACTTCCTGTTCATGGAAGAATTACGCATTTGTCGGTATTTCAAAGGAAAATCACTTATTAAATCAATCTCAAGGCTAAGAAATCCAGGTGAAAACGGGTCATTTTCGGAATTCCCGGGTTAGTCAATAACCCGGTGGGTGTCCCGGTTGATCCCTCAGAATCGTGAAAATCTCGGGTCACACCCGCAGAATATGGGTCAGTTGACAGGTATGACAATATGCTTAGTAAAACTCGGTGAACATGAATTTGGCAGCTAGTGCTCCTTTAAATAACACAAAAGTAAATATGAAATAATAACGAAAATAAGGATGCTTTCAAGAAAAATATACTCACCAAATTGCAGTTTCCGGTCAAAAATATTGACAGTTTTAACTAGCATATTTTGAGGGCATATTTTCTATGCAATAAACCAAAAGGCCACTTGTAGAGCTATGCATATACATGAAACCGGACAATTTAACATAAGATGAACGGGAAATGGTTTTGTGCAGGACAAAATTATGCAATTAACCGAAATTATGCTATTAAGCGGTATGCAATTAAGTGGAATCTACTGTATTTATTACCGGTAATGAAAAATTTCAAGAATAAAATATTACAATACAATGTTACACGAAGTTCAAATATTGGATTCGGAAATAAGTTTGGAAAAACTTACATGTATATAAATCTGTCTTCCAATTAACTGTTCTACATGTTCTATGGGTTCTTTTGTTATCAATTTGTGTATATAGATGTATAAACATATTTATCCTTGTGGATGAAGATGAAAACAATATATTTAGGTGTGTTAGATGGTATTTTAATGTGTTGGATGGTGTTTTTTGGCGGTGTGCAGTGGTGTTTGTTGGTGAAAAGACCTACCGGCTGTATACTCACAGGTCCTTAACTCGCATTTTTGAAAAATGTCACCTGGTTAGATTTCCCCTACCTTTGTTGTCAAAATTATTTGTAGCAGTCCTACCCAAGTATGTCGACAGTAATCTGGTAATTATTTTTTCCATAAACACCTTTAAAGCAGGGGAGATACTTCAGCGTGTGCACTATTGTTATGTTTATATACATGTACTTACAATTTATGTATGATTTGCAATATTTTTAAATGTAGACTTTCACACATCATGTATAAGTACATGAAGTAAGGTATGTAACTTAATGCATAAAAATCATTATTGTGTATGTAAACTTGTCAGTTAATAGTATAGAATATTTCTTTCTTATGTATTACAGTTAAGACGCAGCATTAGTTTGTTCACAAAATTATCACGTTCAAAAGGTTTCAGAGGTTTATTGGAAGAATTTCAACTCTGGAACAAAGATGTACCAAAAGGATTTGAAAAGTATTTCAAAGAGGGCAAATCAAAGGCTCCACCAAGAAAAGAAACAAAGGTTGAAAATAAAGGTAGTATTTAAATCATTCTATACTGAAAATTCTGAAATTTTATCATGCATTGCTATTACTTAACAAATGGGGGAAACATTGAGAGATTTACTAATGCCATTAAATAAAAAAAGTATAATGCTATCAAAATTTGAAATGGAAATATTTATTGTTTTTGCTAACTCTATATACATGTATATCTCATCCCAATTATCAAGGATTTTAGCTACATCACAAAATTTGTGATTTTTCAGTATTTTTTTCAGGTACAGCTTAACTTACAAACCAAATGTTTATATGCATGAAATAATTTAGTAAAAGTTTAAAGTTATTTGTGATAACGAAATCCTTGACTTATTTATCAGTTGTTCATAGATTTTGTAAATTGAAATAAAATAAGTCACTACAGACACTGGCATAACAAACACATTGGGATATATATATATAAACACCATAAGATGGTGCCAGAAGAATGTCCCTGTCCAAGAAAAGGAAAATTAACAATAAGGACCAAAACACAAATAAAAACATAATCATGTACACAGAGAGAATCAGAAGATCAAGGACTGCTATATATATATATATATTGAACAAAACATAAACAAAAGAATAGAGTTGGGTTAAAAAACATACACACAAACTCAAGAACACCTTGAAAATTAAACCCTTTAAAGAGAAGAAAACTGTATCATTGATATAGTTAAAATGGTTAAGTCATGTGTAAGTAGAACACTGTTAAAAGAATTTGATTATTTAATTTTTTCTTTTTAGATCCTCCTTTACCTCAGCGTTCTTCAAGATCCTCCAGTAAAAAGACATCTAACAACCCATTTCCATTTCTAGAATTCAAAGCCAAATTTGATCCAAAGTAAGTACAGGTATCCACCCAGATCTTGGAGTGAAAGGCTTTTAAACAACCCATTTCCATTCATAGAATTCAAAGCCAAATTTGATCTTAAAAACGAACAGGTATCCGTTTTGATCTTGGAGTATGAAGCCTCACAACAACCAATTTCCATTTCTAGAATACAAAGCCAAGTTTGATCTTAAGTAAAACCTAGGACACATGATTAGAATATGTATTATTTAATAGGTCTAAAAGTATATCTGTTGTTAATTGAAGCATGACTTATCAGTTTATTACCTGTCTTGTGTATTGTAGAAGACCTAGGACACCCGATCAGAATATGTATTATTTAATAGGTCTAAAAGTAAATCTGTTGTTAATTGAAGCATGACTTATCAGTTAATTACCTGTCTTGTGTATTGTAGAAGACCTAGGACACATGATTAGAATATGTATTTTTTAATAGGTCTAAAAGTATATCTGTTGTTAATTGAAGCATGACTTATCAGTTAATTACCTGTCTTGTGTATTGTAGAAGACCTAGGACACCCGATCAGAATATGTATTATTTAATTGGTCTTGGAGTAGGTCTGTTGATGATTGGATCTTTTCTGAACTCCTCTCGCTACAGAGAAATAACATGGAAAGAATTTATAAACAATTATTTATATAGAGGCATGGTATGTATTAAATTTAGGTTATATTAACATACCAGATGTAGAGTTATTGATTATCTATGGTTTTTGAAACTAGAGAAAGTTTCTCAGCTACAATCTCATCAAAGGGTGGCAGTATCCTTAATTATTCCCCAACCCACCAAGTAGAAGGGGACTTTAGGTTTGCAATCTGTCTGTTCATCTGTCAGTCCTGCAAATTGGTTTTCCACACTTTTTTTCTTCATACTTAAAGATGTTGATTTGATATTTGGTATATTATTTTATCTTGACAAGTTACATATCAAGTTCGAATTTTGTTGCGGTCTGATGATATTGTGCAGAGTTATGGTCCTTGGACTTAGAAAATTCACTCAAATAATCAGTTTTCAGCATTTTTTTAGTCATGCTTGAAGGTATTGGTTAAATAATTGGTATATAGTTTTATCAAGACAAGTTACAGATCAAGATCTAATTTTGTTCCTGCCTGGAGGTTTTGTGTAGAGTTATGGTCCTTGGAGAAAATTCACTCAAAAAATCAGTTTTTCACACTTTTTTTAGCTCACCTGGCCCGAAGGGCCAAGTGAGCTTTTCTCATCACTTGGCGTCCGTCGTCCGTCGTCGTCCGTCGTCCGTCGTCGTCGTCGTACGTCGTCGTTAACTTTTACAAAAATCTTCTCCTCTGAAACTACTGGGTCTAATCAAACAAAACTTGGCCACAATCATCATTGGGGTATCTAGTTTAAAAAATGTGTGGCGTGACCCGGTCAACCAACCAAGATGGCCGCCACGGCTAAAAATAGAACATAGGGGTAAAATGCAGTTTTTGGCTTATAACTCAAAAACCAAAGCATTTAGAGCAAATCTGACATGGGGTAAAAATGTTTATCAGGTCAAGATCTATCTGCCCTGAAATTTTCAGATGAATCGGTCAATCGGTTGTTGGGTTGCTGCCCCTGAATTGGTAATTTTGAGGAAATTTTGCTGTTTTTGGTTATTATCTTGAATATTATTATAGATAGAGATAAACTGTAAACAGCAATAATGTTCAGCAAAGTAAGATCTACAAATAAGTCAACATGACCAAAATGGTCAGTTGACCCGTTTAGGAGTTATTGCCCTTTATAGTCAATTTTTAACCATTTTTCGTTAATTAAAGTAATCTTTTACAAAAATCTTCTCCTCTGAAACTACTGGGCCAAATTAATCCAAACTTGGCCACAATCATCTTTGGGGTATCTAGTTTAAAAAATGTGTGGCGTGACCTGGTCAACCAACCAAGATGGCCGCCACGGCTAAAAATAGAACAAAGGGGTAAAATGCAGTTTTTGGCTTATAACTCAAAAACCAAAGCATTTTGAGGAAATCTGACGGGATAAAAATGTTTATCAGGTCAAGATCTATCTGCCCTGAAATTTTCAGATGAATCAGTCAATCGGTTGTTGGGTTGCTGCCCCTGAATTGGTAATTTTGAGGAAATTTTGCTGTTTTTGGTTATTATCTTGAATATTATTATAGATAGAGATAAACTGTAAACAGCAATAATGTTCAGCAAAGTAAGATCTACAAATAAGTCAACATGACCAAAATGGTCAGTTGACCCGTTTAGGAGTTATTGCCCTTTATAGTCAATTTTAACCATTTTTCATAAATTAAATTAATCTTTTACAAAAATCTTCTCCTCTGAAACTACTGGGCCAAATTAATCCAAACTTGGCCACAATCATCTTTGGGGTATCTAGTTTAAAAAATGTGTGGCGTGACCTGGTCAACCAACCAAGATGGCCGCCACCGCTAAAAATAGAACATAGGGGTAAAATGCAGTTTTTGGCTTATAACTCAAAAACCAAAGCATTTTGAGGAAATCTGACATGGATAAAAATGTTTATCAGGTCAAGATCTATCTGCCCTGAAATTTTCAGATGAATCAGTCAATCGGTTGTTGGGTTGCTGCCCCTGAATTGGTAATTTTGAGGAAATTTTGCTGTTTTTGGTTATTATCTTGAATATTATTATAGATAGAGATAAATTGTAAACAGCAATAATGTTCAGCAAAGTAAGATCTACAAATAAGTCAACATGACCAAAATGGTCAGTTGACCCCTTTAGGAGTTATTGCCCTTTATAGTCAATCTTTAACCATTTTTCATAAATCTAAGTAATCTTTTACAAAATCTCCACTGAAACTACTAGGCCACAATCATCTTTGGGGTATCTAGTTTGAAAAATGTGTCCAATGACCTGGCCATTCAACCAAGATGCCCGCCACGGCTAAAAATAGAACATAGGGGTAAAATGCAGTTTTTGGCTTATAACTATGAATTCAAAGCATCTAGAGCAAATCTGACAAGAAGTTAAATTGTTAATCAAGTCAATATCTATCTGCCCTGAATTTTTCAGATGAATTGGACAACTGGTTGTTGGGTTGCTGCCCTCCAATTGGTAATTTTTAAAGAAATTTTGCCGTTTTTGGTTATCTTGAATACTATTATAGATAGCGATAAACTGTAAACAGCAATAATGTTCAGCAAAGTAAGATCTACAAATAAGTCAACATGACCTAAATGGTCAATTGACCCCTTAAGGAGTTATTGCCCTTTATAGTCAATTTTTAACAATTTTCATTAATTTGGTAAATATATGTAAATTTTTACCAAATATAGTTCTCTGTTACTAATGGGCAAAGTTCATTATAGATATAATTGTAAGAAGCAAAATCGTTCAGAAAGTAAGAACTTCAAACACATCACCATCACCAAAATACAATTTTGTCATGAATCCATTTGTGTCCTTTGTTTAATATGCACATAGACCAAGGTGAGCGACACAGGCTCTTTAGAGCCTCTAGTCTGTCATGCTTGAAGATATTGATTTGATAACTAGTTTATAGTTTAATCATGATAAGTTACAGATCAAGTTTGAATTTGGTTTCAGTACAAAGAAATTTTAACCTGTAGGGGACTATGTATTGCCATGCAATACTCTCAGAATGCTTGTTTCAATGATAACTTATAAGATTTCAGTTATGATGTACTCAAAACAAAGTTAAACACTGCACAAGTTCAAAAGAACTGAAGATGAATGGTACAAAATTAATCAAATGAAATCATTAAAAAATTACAAAAAGACCAAGGCATATTGAAATAAGTAATATTTTAAATACAAAATCCATAAGAAATAAGGATATGACCCGAACTCACCAAAATGTTTAGCTCCTCTATGATAGAAAACGAAATTGTCAAAAATATTCCTCTTAATTTTATCATGTAAGCTTTAGTTTTAAATGTAAAAGAACCCAGCTAAAAGCATTAATTTTAAGACTGATACAGTTTTCATTATGTCAAGTCTTTATTGCATGTTATTAATATCACAACATTGTATTTACAGGTAGAATTATTATCACAACATTGTATTTACAGGTAGAATTAATATCACAACATTGTATTTACAGGTAGAATTAATATCACAACATTGTATTTACAGGTAGAATTAATATCACAACATTGTATTTACAGGTAGAAAAGTTAGAGGTCCATGATAAGGAGTGGGTAAAGATCAAGTTACTCCCTGGATCACAGGTGGACCCGGGGGTAAATATAGGATAATTATTCTTATAGGATATATATCTACAAATACTTCAATCAAATTGGTCAGTTAAAATATTTTGCTATTGCTTACGCTTCAATAAGCTATGTTGCAGGAACTACTTTCTTAATCTTCACACTCTTGCATAGGATCCAGTAGTTCTAAAATAATTGAGATTAAAAAGCAAATACATAGCTTTTATTTCTTTTTTAAAGTATGAACAAAGAAAATTTTGTAGTTAAGCTTGGAAATTAAATTCCTTGAAATATCAATGATTATAGCTTGTTAACGTCATGGCAAAACATGGGGTGACCTTTCACAGACCAAATGAAAACTCTGAAGCTTATGATTATTACCATGATTATGTTACTTGTATGCTTCAAATTCAGATAATATCTCATTATAATGAAATTTTTGAGGTAGGTGTTAAATTTCATTTTAGATTTTAAACCATTAATCAAACAGTTATCATAGTTTAATTTTCCTGACTAATAATTGTATGTTATTTTACAGTCTGTTTTATGGTTCAGTATTGGAAGTATTGATTCATTTGAGAGAAACTTGGAAGCAACACAGATAGAGAATAATGTAGAGCCAGCTAATTTTGTTAATGTTATATATAAAAATGAACCAAGCAAGTAAGTGTTGTAGTTTATGATATGTTTTATACAAACACTGTTTTATCTGTTTCTAAATTTCAGGAAAAGATCATTTAGAAATAATGGACATATTGACAACAGATAGCAAGACAATTATTCTTTGATAAAATGTTGTTTATATCAGCCTATTTAATAACACATTCAGGCTCTGAACAAAAATTGTAAAAATTACAAGGGAACAAATGTGACAAATAGAAAAAAAGACATAATAGAATTTTGAAATTGCTCATGTATGAAATGCTTAAAGAAAACATGGGGTTGCTAAACACAAATTATAAGATTAATTTTCTGGCTGTTATTATTTTCTTGTCACAATATAGCTATTTCAACCATTCATAAATCATTAAACTTACGCTAGGATATCTACCATTATACATGATATAAAACAATTGACTGTAATTTGAAGAAGCAAAATATAAGTTCTATACAAGTAAAAAAAATCTATACCAGCAAAATATTATGAACATGGTTGCTAATTGTAGTCAGAGATATAAGTTGGGTAAAGATTGATTACTGCCTTTTCTCAGCTAGGGGGGGAGAGAAGATTGTTGTTAAACTACAATTACAAAAGAATGCCATTTAATGTTCTGATTTTACTTATTGCTTTTTCAGAGGAACAGTACTAAATATTCTTTTGACCACAGTTTTACCAATTGCAATTTTGATTTACATGACCAGAGGCATTTTGAAGGTAAAATAAAAAATTGCTTCACTTATAAATTTGTTTAGTAGAATGATAAATGCTGTTGGAAGCATTCTTACTAAGTTGTGCACATTACATAAAATACTTATGTTACAATTCTGCAGTGTTCTCCCCAGAAATTTGGGATAGCATCACATATGGCATAAAAAATAAATTGTATTTTTTTCAATGTAATTTGTTGCGTCGGAGCAATGCTCTATTTCCTTTATGTTATATACGTTATTGTTTATTACAAAACATATTATATTGTTTGTATGCTATAGTCCCTTATTTGATGAATATTCTATTCTATTCCATCCTATTCTTTTTGTCTATAATGTTAAATTCATAACTGAGAATACAATTAAACTATAACCATGATAACAGTTTTTTCAGTTTATGTTTTCTATATTCATTTGCAGTTCCAGAATTATTTTTTTTCCTCTTGGGCCAAATAAAAATATATGTGTGGTTCCAGTTACCCTACCTACCCAGCTAGATGAATTAATGGTCTATTATAGTGCAACCTGTATAAATACAATTTCACTAAATATGTTAGAAAAAAAACCAATGGTTCTTATAAAAAAAAAGGGAAGAGAAAGTATCATGTAGCAATAAAATTTAAATTAAAAAACTTTTTCTTAATCATGTCTATGAAAAATATTGGTTCATGGTACTCAATTAAATAGTCCCAGTTGTTTCTTTTTATCAAAATGATATATATATCTATTTAACAAATAGTCTGTTAATACTTGGTTTTCTCTTTAGATATCATTGTTTTCTGTCTACTGTGTCATTTGTGCATATGTAGTTATTAACGTAAAATGTGGATTTTTGTCATATCTGGTCTGGTTCCGATCGTTAGTTTACACTAAAATATTCAAGGCTGCCCAAAGCAATAAAAAATATGAAAATAAACATTTTTGACAAGCGATTGGGAATGAAAATAGCGTTTTTAATGCAAAACTAAAGCCAATTATGATCACTTTTTAAAGAAAGTTCAAAACTTATTTAGATCAAAATCAAAATTTTCACTCTCGATTTACAAAAAGTAATAGGAAGAGAAAGAAAGTAATACTAATATTTTGAAAGTCATAAATAGATACAACTCAACCTCTTTTTAAAAAAGAAAAAATGTTTGTTTCTTTGATTTTTCATTTTGCGAACATATATATTTCGATTTTTTTTAATGATTTTTTAATTACATTTTCTCCTTGTCGAAATTTGCAATTGCAGACCATGTGGTATTAATCATGTCACAAGTGACAGCTTGGGGTATTTGTATCCAAATAGTTATCACCCAAAGGGCAATTAACACCTATTTAATCACTCTAAATTGCTTCTATTGTCCGACTTGAGGGATAACAACTAAAGGTGATATATATTTTTATGATCATAAGCAGTAATTAGATGAAAGTTCAAAATTTAGGACATAGCTTTGCAATATAGAAACGAAAAAAATAACATCCTGAAAATAATTATAGCCTCGCAGAAATTATTATAGCGTCACGGGAAGAAAATATAGCGTCATGGTACCGCGACGCTAAAAAGGCCTGGGGAGACCACTATATTCTGCCTTTAACAATGAGCAAAACCCACACCACATTGTAAGCAAGAAAGACCTGGACATGACAATTGTTAAGCAAAGCTAACATGAAAACTAGCAGCCTAATTTATGTACAAAGCAATTAATGAAAATTAGATATGATGTACAGGAAAAAACCACAACTACTTAACTACATAAGCAAATGATATCAGAGGACAAGACTTACAAATTGTCAAGCAAGACCTAGATGGTCTCTCTGATCTTACTGAATATATACCCCATTTTCACAAGAAGAATATTGTGTCTTAGCCTATAGAATATTTGGCCCATTTTTTCAACAGAATATTTGATTATTTCTTTATTTATAGAATATGCAGAAAGGTGGTGGTCCAGGTGGAATGTTTGGATTTGCAAAATCTACAGCTAAAGTCATTGAGAAAAATATTGGGGTTACTTTCGCGTAAGTTTTATAAGAAATCTTTCTGCGAAAAAAAGTTATCTTTCTTGTCTATGAATGAAAGGCAAACTTCAGGGTGTTTCACAATAAGACTGCAACCGAATTATGATGTAAAACTTAAGAAAGATATCTGTCTGTTATAATCAAGGTTGTAATGATGTAACAATGGCAGAGCTGACAGTGAAGAATTTTAAACTTATTTACCTCCCTTTGATTTTACAATGATGTTACAAGCCATTAATTTAACATCAATTTATTTCACCTTGATTTTACAATGATGTTGCAAGCTATTAATTCTATTTGATTTTACAGGGATGTAGCTGGCTGTGAAGAAGCTAAAATAGAAATAATGGAGTTTGTCAACTTTCTTAAGAACCCTAACCAGTATCTAGAATTAGGAGCTAAGATCCCTAAAGGAGCCATCTTAACTGGTCCCCCAGGAACTGGTAAAACCCTGCTGGCTAAAGCTACAGCTGGGGAAGCTGGTGTACCTTTCATTACAGTGTCAGGCTCAGAATTCCTGGAAATGTTTGTGGGTGTTGGTCCTTCTAGGGTAAGCATGTAGAACAAGACAAGCTTAGGATATTTTGAAAAATGTTACTTGATGAAATTCTTCATATTTCTCCTTTTCTTGACCTATTGATAATTTTTATGTGATCAACATGTGGTTCGTTTGATCTATGTTTTCATTGGTCAGAATTAAATTATGACGTCACTTTTTCTTGCTTTCCTATGAATTTCCTATTGTGACGTCATGTAAAAAGGCAACCATGTCTGATGACCTCACATAGAAAGAATATCTTTTAAGCAGATCACTTAAAAAGAAGGATTGAGTTTGTCTGCATAATGTTTAAAAGTCATTAGAAAAACCACCACCAAATCTTGGCAATACAAAATTTATCCACTCTCGACAGTTAAATTTTATTTATTTACAATGCTATTTCTAACAATTTCATAATACAGAAATTTAAAAGTCTGCATTTCCTACTGTATTAACTACCTTGACCATTGGGCCATTCAGCTAATGTTTTGTTTTTATTGTAGGTCAGGGATATGTTTGCTATGGCAAGGAAAAATTCTCCATGTATATTGTTTATAGATGAAATAGATGCTGTCGGTCGTAAAAGAGGAGGAAAAAGTTTTGGTGGTCACAGTGAACAAGAAAATACATTAAATCAGTTATTAGTAGAAATGGATGGTATGTTAAATCAGTTATTAGTAGAAATGGATGGTAGGCTAAATCAGTTATAAGAAGAAATGGATGGTATGTTAACACATGTTAAATCAGTCATTAGTAGAAATGGATGGTATGTTAAATCAGTTATTAGTAGAAATGGCTGGTATGTTAACCATAGGGGTACACTAAATCAGTTATTAGTAGAAATGGATGGTAGGTTAACCGTAGGGGTACACTAAATCAGTTATTAGTAGAAATGGATGGTAGGTTAACCGTAGGGGTACACTAAATCAGTTATTAGTAGAGATGAATGGTATGTTAAATCAGTTATTAGTAAAAGTGAATGGTATGTTAAATCAGTTATTAATAGAAGTGAATGGTATGTTAAATTAGTTATAAGTAGAAATGAATGGTATGTGAATCAGTTATTAGTAGAAATGGATGGTATGTGAATCAGTTATTAGTAGAAATGGATGGTATGTGAATCAGTTATTAGTAGAAATGGATGGTATGTGAATCAGTTATTAGTAGAAATGGAAGGTATGCTATATGTACTGGTACACAGATTTGAATCAATGTAAAAAAAACAAAAACTACAATTATATCATATAAAAAAGAAGATGTGGTATGATTGCCAATGAGACAACTGTTCACAAGAGACCAAAATGTCACAGACATTTTAAAACAACTATAGGTCACCGTACGGCCTTCAACAATGAGCAAAGCCCATACCGCATAGTCAGCTATAAAAGGCCCTGATATGACAATGTAAAACCATTCAAACAAGGAAACTATTTAATAACGGCCTTATTTATATAAAAAAATTAACAAAAAAACAAATATGTAACACATAAACAAACAACAACCACTGAATTACAGGCTCCTGACTTGGGACAGGCAGATACATAAATAATGTGGTAGAGTTAAACATGTTAGCGGGATTGCAACCCTCCCCCTAACCTGGGACAGTAGTATAACAGTACAACATAAGAAAAACTATAAAATATAAAAATCATTTGAAAAAGGCTTAACTCATCAGTTGTTTAATAGAAGATGGTACCTATACTTTATGTGTACTGTAGTGAGAAGTTAAGGTAGAAGTCATTGATAATACTGAACAAATTTTACTTTACCTTTAGTCACCAGCTTTACAGAGATAAGATGTAAAATACTTTTAGAAATTGTCCCCCACCTTATTCCTGTTTGCTGATACTTTGAATTTTTCAATATGTTGACTGTTGAGTCAACCAGAAAATTTCTACATCACATTTCTTGAGTACTACAAATGAGAAGAACTATTGAGTCAGTAGCAGTTATAAGATACAACATACGCAGTCTTGATAGACCTGTGAGAGATCTGGTGCCTGTAATCTGATACTTGTTTTACTAGTGATGATATGCTTAGATTGACCATGCATGTTTTCTTGCTTTGCTAGCAGTGGACTAAAGATATAAGTGGCAGTAAGTGAGTGATCATCACACATCCCAATATAGGTACAAATCACATTATTTCTAATTTGATATTTTTTTAAGAGATTTATGATCTTACAAATAAATGCATCAGAAAGGTTTATCTTTATGCTTATTTTATGATATTTAATAATACATGACTTTTACATTTCAGGGTTCAACACACAAGCCAATGTTGTGATATTAGCAGCCACAAACAGAGTAGATATATTAGATCCAGCTTTATTGCGTCCTGGTAGATTTGACAGACAGATTTATGTTCCATCCCCAGATATTAAAGGGAGGTAAGTAGATATATTATATTTAGCTTTAATTCATCCTGGTAGATTTGATAGATTTATGTTCCATCCCCATATATCAAAGGGAAGTAAGTAGACAATTGCAGGGTTGTATACACAGAATTAAGTGAGACACATTAACCTATTCATAATGATGTGAAATTTTGAAAGATACATGCCTAATTAGGATCCTGGAAAGATTTGGCAGCTCAAAAAACATGGAAATAAGATCGAGAGATGAGCTATGGTGTCCTATTAACACATATTTTTATGGCCCCGCAACAAAGTTGTCAGTGCCATATAGTTTAACCCTTGTCCAAAATTCCGTAATTCCAAAATTCCATAATTCCGAAATTCCGTCATTCCGTCATTCCGCAACAAACCATTATAATGATGCTTTTCTAAACGCCTTCAGATATTGGGCTAATTTTTGGTATGTGAGTTAACCATGATGAGTAACAGATCAAGTTTAAGTTTTGTTCCGCTCCGCTAATTTTTGCGGAAATTATGGGCTTTGAACTGATAAATTGTTGAAAATCACAGTTATACAGACTTTTTTTCTCAATGCCTTCAGATATTGGGCTGATTTTTGGTATGTGAGACTACCATCATGTTTTGTCCACATGTGTTATTCAAATTGCACAATTTTCAACTTTTTGGGACGGGGCCATTTATGTCGCTTTGACACATCTAGTTTCTTTGTTTTATTTTGATATTCTGTTAATATATTAGTAGATAAATTAATGTGAAAGGCAGTACTTTTTCCATTTCTGTAAATGTAAGTGAATAACAAACATATACATAGAAACAAGATGAACTAATACCTTCTTGTTCAAGACTAAGGGGTTCACAGGTATAAATCCATTTTTAACCGGATTTTTGTGACAAAAATGTCGGTTATTAATTTGGGGATGTACAGCGGCCGGTCGGGCGGGCGTCAATCAAATGTTGTCCGTGCATTAACTCATGAACCGTTCAACCAAAGCTTTTAAAATTTTTATATGTTATTACTGACAACTATACGAAGGTCAAGTTCAATAATGGCGATTTTGACTTTTACCGTTCAGGAGTTATGGTTCTTGAAAGATTGAAAAATGGAGTTTCCAGTCGTGTCCGTGCATTTACGCATGAACTGTTCTACCAAAGCTTCACAAATTTTAATATGTTGTTACTAATGACAGAATGGAGGTCAAGTTCAATAATGACGAATTTGACTTTTACCGTTCAGGAGTTATGGTTCTTGAAAGATTGAAAAATGGAGTTTCCAGTCGTGTCCGTGCATTTATGCATGAACTGTTCTACCAAAGCTTCCGAAATTTTAATATGCTGTTACTGATGACAAAATGGAAGTCAAGTTCAATAATGACGATTTTGAGTTTTACCGTTCAGGAGTTATGGTTCTTGAAAGATTGAAAAATGGTGTTTCCCGTCGTGTCCGTGCCTTTTCTCATGAACCATTCAACCAAAGCTTTTGAAATTTTAATATGTTGTTACTGATGACAAAATAGAGGTCAAGTTTAATAATGACGATTTTGACTTTTACCGTTCAGGAGTTATGGTTCTTGAAAGATCGTAAAATGGCGTTTCCATTCACGTTGTTGCATTTACTCATGAACCATTCAATCTAAGCTTTTCAAATTTTAATATGTTGATACTGATGACAAAATGGAGGTCAAATTTGATATTGACGATTTTCACTTTCACCATTCATCAGTAATGGTTCTTGTGATATTGCCAGGACACAAATAAATGTTAATAAATCCGGTTTGCTGTCGTTGTGACAGCCTCTTGTTTTTTTAACCGGATTTTTGTGACAAAAATGTCGGTTATTGATTTGGGGATGTACGGCGGGCGGTCAGGCAGTCGGGCGGGCGGGCGGCAATCAAATGTTGTCCGTGCATTAACTCATGAACCGTTCAACCAAAGCTTTTAAAATTTTAATATGTTGTTACTGACAACTAAATGAAGGTCAAGTTCAATAATGGCGATTTTGACTTTTACCGTTCAGGAGTTATGGTTCTTGAAAGATTGGAAAAATGAAGTTTCCAGTCATGTCCCTGCATTTACGCATGAACTGTTCTACCAAAGCTTCCCAAATTTTAATATGTTGTTACTGATGACAAAATGGAGGTCAAGTTCAATAATGACGATTTTGACTTTTACCGTTCAGGAGTTATGGTTCTTGAAAGATTGAAAAATGGAGTTTCCAGTCGTGTCTGTGCATTTACGCATGAACTGTTCTACCAAAGCTTCCCAAATTTTATTATGTTGTTACTGATGACAAAATAGAGGTCAAATTTAATAAAGACGATTTTGACTTTTACCGTTCAGGAGTTATGGTTCTTGAAAGATTGAAAAATGGTGTTTCCAGTCGTGTCAGTGCATTTTCTCATGAACCATTCAACCAAAGCTTTTGAAATTTTTATATGTTGTTACTGATGGCAAAATAGAGGTCAAGTTCAATAATGACGATTTTGACTTTTACCGTTCAGGAGTTATGGTTCTTGAAAGATTGTAAAATGGCGTTTCCATTCACGTTGTTGCATTTACTCATGAACCATTCAATCTAAGCTTTTCAAATTTTAATATGTTGATACTGATGACAAAATGGAGGTCAAATTTGATATTGACGATTTTCACTTTCACCATTCATCAGTAATGGTTCTTGTGATATTGCCAGGACACAAATAAATATTAATAAATCCGGTTTGCTGTCGTTGTGACAGCCTCTTGTCTAATATAGGATTTCGCTATTTTTTCTATAAATAAACTTTATCCTATACCTAATATAAAAATAAAATAAAAATATGAGGTCACTGTTCATTTAAGCTCACAATCTGCCTTCATAAAAAAGCATGGATTTTTGTTTAGGTAAAAATTTTTCTGTTGAACTAATAGGAGAAAAAAAGGTAATATTGAAATGAAACAGAAGTAAATTACAGAGATCACTTAAATTTTACAATAGTTTTGTTTAAGTACAGCTTATTTGAATAAAATAATAAAAAAAAATATAGGTCACTGATGAGTTAAAAAAAGATAATTTTAATGTAAAACAAAGGCATTTTTTCACTTAAGGGAGATAATTTGAAGCTTTTTCAATGATATAAACATTTAAAAAGTCATCTGGGGCCAAAACAAATTGATTTTGTTTGTTGATTTTTGTACCATATCATTAAAGACAAATCCTTCTATTCAGATCTACCAATAATATCTTCTTTATATTTTATTTTTACTTTAGGCTAGGTAAAAGCTTTAAAATAAGCAAATAAAAAAATGGGGTCACCGACCTCGTTTTCGATTTAAAACGCCATATTTTTCACGGAATTTGGAAATTGGGACTTCTACTCAATAGCAGTGTAATATTTTTTTTAAAAGTCCGTATCCAATAAAAACTTGTCTGTTTTGTTAACCTAGTTGTTAATACAAACTATTTTAATAATATCACCCTTTTCTGAGTGGAAAATAATAATGATAAGTTGCTATAATAGTTTTCCCGCCTTTTTTATTGTGAAATACCTATCAAAAAATTAAGTTTAAAAAAAATTGACCAATAATTTCTCCATGAGTCTTCAATAGAATATGCGTTGTTTATATCTTAACAAAATAAGGAAATAAAGAGATGGGGTCACCGTAATGGAAAAAGAGATATTTCTAAAAAGGGGATAACAATTTGAATTGGCGGGAACATATTGCGCCAATTCTAAAAACAACGTCGAAAGACGTTCGGCCGGTTTAGGCTATATTCTTACAAATTAGGGACAACCCAGTTCTCGTTATTTGCTGATTTGTTGTTTGTTTGTTTTAAACTACGATAAATTCAAATTAATCTACACATGATAGTACTTAGTTTTAAGTCCGTATATAATCACAGACACGTAATATAAATGCGGTGGTTGGAAAACAATGCGTTGTACAAATGTACACACGAATGCTTCTATGAACATTTCATTTCAGGTTATTCATAGTGCTTATGTGTTTAACAGAAATTCTTTTTAAAATAGTGAAGACATTTTTATATAATATCATTGTTCAATCAAAGTATATCTGAAAGACAAGACAGAATTTAGCTTCAGGTATATATCATGAATTTTAATTTCGTTTAAGAATGTTGTTCCTTTTTATTTAGATGATAATTACTTAAAATCATTAGAAATATAAGACTCCATTTCCACTAACAATAAAGATCGATCATTTCTGAGATCGCCGATCTTTAGTATTGCAAAAATGAAAAAGATTGATCTTCAATCGGACGTAAACATTCCATCTCCAGATGTAGTTTTAAAAGACCGATTTTTCTTCAAGTGAAAACGTTTTATATACATCGCGATCGACTTTTCAATCAATCAATCGATATAAAATTCCAAGTGTTTTATGTAGATATGAAAATAAATCTGCGCATGGTCAGTTTAAAAATGTTCTTAAAAAAAGCTGATTTCAGTGTTTATTCTCAAATGAGTTGACAGAACGTGCCATAGAGATAATAAAAACCAAATAAATATATTCGACGTTTTGTGCGTCATTCTTCCGAAAATATATAAATAAAAAAAGAAGATGTGGTATGATTGCAAATAACACAATTCTCCACAAATGACCAATTGACACAGGAAATTATTAACTATGGGTCAAAGTACGGCCTACAACATTGAGCAAATCCCATACCGCATAAACAACTACAAAAGGTCCCGAAAGGACAAATGTAACACAATTCAAACTAGAAAATAACAAAACAAAATTAATGAAAACCTAATAGCTGTAGTTCTTTTACAAACAACAACCCCTTAATTACCGACTCCTGAGTTGAGACAGGAACTGTTTCAGCGCTCGACTGATACCATTACTTATTCGTTGAAATACGTTGCACATATTACGAAACAAATCTTTTCAATTGTTTTCTTGTCTCTGGTGTTAGGTATGGGTTCTTAAAAGTGAAATATACCTATTACCGTGTATGTACCAGTTTTAGCGCTAGACCGATGACCTGCTACTTATTCGCTTACAATATGTTTGTTAAAGGTAACACCTTTTTAAACATATCTTTTCCACTTTTTTTCTTGCCTCTGATGCTATATATTGGTTCTAAGAGGTAAAATAACCCTATACTAAGGCGTAAATACTCGTTTCAGTGCTCAACTGATGCCCTGTTACTTATTCGTTCCATATTCGCTTATTATACGTGTGGTATTCGGTGCACCTTTTAAAAAATATCTTTTCAATTGTATTTATTCATTATTATTTTTTATTTTCTGTAAATTACTCATCTTCCGTTATACGTAATTCTTTTCTGACAATTCTTTGTTTATGATTACTTATGACATGTTAATCAAAAATAAAATTAATAAATGCAGAAGCATATAATTATCTCATGAACCAAATATTTCCTTATTCAATTTTCTACGATTTTTTGTTATCGAAATGGTTAGACCGATTATTTTAGATATGCAATGTATACTAAATGTAAACGCATAAGTTCTTAAAAGATCGAAAACGAGAGATGCTCTTCAGATATAGATTTTATTTCAATTCCGTGCAAGTGTTAACGGGGTCTAATTAACATCATATCTGTTTTGATCATTCATCCTTAGGCATCAATGAATGTCGAAATATTCCGTAATGTTGCTAGAAACTCAGTCTAAGTATACTCATACAGATGTCATACCGTGAGTATGGATAAAACCTAGTCCGACCTCTTTTCTCAAATCTCCTTTTAATTGATTTTTTTCCATATGCATTCCTCTGTACGGATTTGGCTATACTTTTTGGACCTTTTGGATTATAGCTCTTCATCTTTTATATAAGCTTTGGATTTCAAATATTTTGGCCACGAGCATCACTGAAGAGACATGTATTGTCTAAATGCGCATCTGGTGCAAGAAAATTGGTACCGTTAATTAAATTCTTAATGATTTGTAAAATATCGATATAATTAAGAACCTACGAAAGTCTATACATATAGAAAATTAAGGAAAAAAGTATTATATTATAATTTGATTGGCTCATCTTTCTGTCGAGTATCCAGATTCTGTATCGTTTCTTTGCAGTCATTTTTGTGTATTTGTTGTTGTTAGATTGCTGTATAGTTGACTCTCTTTTCATTCTCATATTTTATCCAATTCTGGAACATGTTTATAATATAAAAACAATTTTCATTTTTTTTCTCGGAAAATTAACCTATCAAAACGATTGTCACTCTCTCCATCGGCTCAAAGAGAATAACTCTAATAAACGTTTCCAGTTCGCGGAAACCGCGACGTCATAAACCGCTGACGGCATAGTACTGTTGCGCTTGTATATGCGCATAAACAATAGAGGGATTTGTCTTTAAGTAGCAACTAGGAATGTAATAAATAAAATTTGCAATGAAAAAAAAATATTTGCTGAACTTTTTGTACCCGCGAACCTCCTTAAGGTTGTATATAGTTGTATAAAAAATGCTGAATTGACATAAATATATTATGTTTTTTTCTTTTTAGTTGAACTGATTTTGAGTTTTGACCCTTGTTTTTAATATTTTACAAATTTTATTTTACAGAGCATCAATATTTAAAGTTCACTTATCTAATTTAAAAACCACTCTGGATAAAAATGATCTGTCTAGGAAGATGGCTGCCTTAACTCCAGGATTTTCTGGTAAGTCTGTTATATGATATCTGTAATGGTCAATGTGACAGTCATCCACCATAGATTTAACAAGGGTTTAGAATGTTGATAGGACAACATACGTTTTACATAACAACTATTTATAATAGCTTCTTTAATTTAAGTTTAGATAACTGGTGATTTAAAAGTCAATAATGAAAAGTATTGTGGCCATGTATTAATACAAAAAGTATTGTGGCCATGTATTAATACAAAAAGTATTGTGGCCATGTATTAATACAAAAAGTATTGTGGCCATGTATTAATACAAAAAGTATTGTGGCCATGTATTAATACAAAAAGTATTGTGGCCATGTATTAATACAAAAAGTATTGTGGCCATGTATTAATACAAAAAAAACAGCAGTTTACAAAGGCAACAAGTGAGAAGAATTAGCACTAATGTATAAAAGTTAATTGTATTTTCCTTTTTTAAAAGCAATGATTTTTTTTGGTCTGTATAGGAGCTGATATTGCCAATGTTTGTAATGAAGCAGCGTTAATAGCAGCCAGAGATCTACAGACCACAATCATACAGAAACATTTTGAGCAAGCTATAGAAAGAGTTGTAGCAGGTAAATATTCAGACATGAAATGCAGTAGATCTCTATTTATACACAAACATTCATTAATAGCAGCCAGAGATCTACAGACCACTATCATACAGAAACATTTTGAGCAAGCTATAGAAAGAGTTGTAGCAGGTAAATATTCAGACATGTAATGCAGTAGATCTCTATATATACACAAACTTTCAGATATGGAAATCACATGAAGTAGAACTCTTTAATACAAACATTCAGACTTGAAATACTAAATAAAAAACAAATTGTGCAAATAAATGTTTAGACTTGTAATGCAGATAAGAATGTTTTAACACAAAATGCTTTATGACAAATTTTAGAAAGAGACATAACAAGTAGATAGATGATGCAGATAAATTTTCTGACTTTTGACAAGTCAGAAAAATCTTATCATACAGAAACCTATGGAAAGAGATGTTGTAGGCAGGGCTACCAAAAGAGTTGAGTCTGCTGAACCTTTTCAATTCTGTTTGTAATCTCTTTAGATTTTTAAACTAAAGGCAATCAAGGTTATCATTGTACAATCAAAGACAATCATGATTGTGTTCATGAATATGATAACTTCATACTTATGATACGGATTTCATGAATTGACATTAGTTTGTACATAGATAGTTCAGTTAACTGACAGTGCATAATTTCATGTATGGAACTTCAGCCCATTTTCATTTGTGCTTTACTCATTTGGAAAGAACTCTCAACAGCGATATAAATTGGGGAAAAAAACCTGGAAAAACTTAAATGCTTGATTAGTTTTTAAGCATAATCCACTTTATTTCTTCAAGTAAATATTTTAAATAGAAAACAGATACATGGAAGAATTTTGTTTTCTATTATTTCAAAAGCATGCATAATTAAATGTTACACTTGTGCCAAATTCAGACTTGTACAGATCTTTTCATTTGAGATTTATTTATAAAATATTTCTGTATTATAGGTTTGGAGAAAAAAACACAGGTTTTACAACCTGAAGAAAAGAAAACAGTAGCCTACCATGAAGCTGGTCATGCAGTGGCTGGATGGTACTTAGAACATGCTGACCCTCTACTAAAGGTAAGAAGCCAGGTGTCAATGGTTGCCTGATTTGATGTGTCTATGTGATTCTTAGAACATGCTGACCCTCTACTAAAGGTAAGAAGTCAGGTGTCAATGGTTGCCTGATTTGATGTGTCTATGTGATTCTTAGAACATGCTGACCCTCTACTAAAGGTAAGAAGTCAGGTGTCAATGGTTGCCTGATTTAATGTGTCTATGTGATTCTTAGAACATGCTGACCCTCTACTAAAGGTAAGAAGTCAGGTGTCAATGGTTGCCTGATTTGATGTGTCTATGTGGTACTTAGAACATGCTGACCCTCTACTAAAGGTAAGAAGCCAGGTGTCAATGGTTGCCTGATTTGATGTGTCTATGTGATTCTTAGAACATGCTGACCCTCTACTAAAGGTAAGAAGTCAGGTGTCAATGGTTGCCTGATTTGATGTGTCTATGTGATTCTTAGAACATGCTGATCCCCTACTAAAGGTAAGAAGTCAGGTGTCAATGGTTGCCTGATTTGATGTGTCTATGTGATTCTTAGAACATGCTGACCCCCTACTAAAGGTAAGAAGTCAGGTGTCAATGGTTGCCTGATTTGATGTGTCCATGTGATTCTTAGAACATGCTGACCCTCTACTAAAGGTAAGAAGTCAGGTGTCAATGGTTGCCTGATTTGATGTGTCTATGTGATTCTTATAACATGCTGACCCTCTACTAAAGGTAAGAAGTCAGGTGTCAATGGTTGCCTGATTTAATGTGTCTATGTGATTCTTAGAACATGCTGACCCTCTACTAAAGGTAAGAAGTCAGGTGTCAATGGTTGCCTTATTTGATGTGTCTATGTGATTCTTAAAACATGCTGACCCTCTACTAAAGGTAAGAAGTCAGGTGTCAATGGTTGCCTGATTTGATGTGTCTATGTGGTACTTAGAACATGCTGACCCTCTACTAAAGGTAAGAAGTCAGGTGTCAATGGTTGCCTGATTTGATGTGTCTATGTGATTCTTAGAACATGCTGACCCTCTACTAAAGGTAAGAAGTCAGGTGTCAATGGTTGCCTGATTTGATGTGTCTCTGTGATTCTTAGAACATGCTGACCCTCTACTAAAGGTAAGAAGTCAGGTGTCAATGGTTGCCTGATTTAATGTGTCTATGTGATTCTTAGAACATGCTGACCCCCTACTAAAGGTAAGAAGCCAGGTGTCAATGGTTGCCTGATTTGATGTGTCTATGTGATTCTTAGAACATGCTGACCCTCTACTAAAGGTAAGAAGTCAGGTGTCAATGGTTGCCTGATTTAATGTGTCTATGTGATTCTTAGAACATGCTGACCCCCTACTAAAGGTAAGAAGCCAGGTGTCAATGGTTGCCTGATTTGATGTGTCTATGTGATTCTTAGAACATGCTGACCCTCTACTAAAGGTAAGAAGTCAGGTGTCAATGGTTGCCTGATTTGATGTGTCTGTGTGATTCTTAGAACATGCTGACCCTCTACTAAAGGTAAGAAGTCAGGTGTCAATGGTTGCCTGATTTGATGTGTCTATGTGATTCTTAGAACATGCTGACCCTCTACTAAAGGTAAGAAGTCAGGTGTAAATGGTTGCCTGATTTGATGTGTCTGTGTGATTCTTAGAACATGCTGACCCTCTACTAAAGGTAAGAAGCCAGGTGTCAATGGTTGCCTGATTTGATGTGTCTATGTGATTCTTAGAACATGCTGACCCTCTACTAAAGGTAAGAAGTCAGGTGTAAATGGTTGCCTGATTTGATGTGTCTGTGTGATTCTTAGAACATGCTGACCCCCTACTAAAGGTAAGAAGCCAGGTGTCAATGGTTGCCTTATTTGATGTGTCTATGTGATTCTTAGAACATGCTGACCCTCTACTAAAGGTAAGAAGTCAGGTGTCAATGGTTGCCTGATTTAATGTGTCTGTGATTCTTAGAACATGCTGACCCTCTACTAAAGGTAAGAAGTCAGGTGTCAATGGTTGCCTGATTTGATGTGTCTATGTGATTCTTATAACATGCTGACCCTCTACTAAAGGTAAGAAGTCAGGTGTCAATGGTTGCCTGATTTGATGTGTCTATGTGATTCTTAGAACATGCTGACCCTCTACTAAAGGTAAGAAGCCAGGTGTCAATGGTTGCCTGATTTGATGTGTCTATGTGGTACTTAGAACATGCTGACCCTCTACTAAAGGTAAGAAGTCAGGTGTCAATGGTTGCCTGATTTGATGTGTCTATGTGATTCTTATAACATGCTGACCCTCTACTAAAGGTAAGAAGTCAGGTGTCAATGGTTGCCTGATTTGATGTGTCTATGTGATTCTTAGAACATGCTGACCCTCTACTAAAGGTAAGAAGTCAGGTGTCAATGGTTGCCTGATTTGATGTGTCTATGTGATTCTTAGAACATGCTGACCCTCTACTAAAGGTAAGAAGCCAGGTGTCAATGGTTGCCTGATTTGATGTGTCTATGTGGTACTTAGAACATGCTGACCCTCTACTAAAGGTAAGAAGTCAGGTGTCAATGGTTGCCTGATTTGATGTGTCTATGTGATTCTTAGAACATGCTGACCCTCTACTAAAGGTAAGAAGTCAGGTGTCAATGGTTGCCTGATTTGATGTGTCTGCGTGATTCTTAGAACATGCTGACCCTCTACTAAAGGTAAGAAGTCAGGTGTCAATGGTTGCCTGATTTGATGTGTCTATGTGATTCTTAGAACATGCTGACCCCCTACTAAAGGTAAGAAGTCAGGTGTCAATGGTTGCCTGATTTAATGTGTCTGTGATTCTTAGAACATGCTGACCCTCTACTAAAGGTAAGAAGTCAGGTGTCAATGGTTGCCTGATTTGATGTGTCTATGTGATTCTTAGAACATGCTGACCCTCTACTAAAGGTAAGAAAACAGGTGTAAATGGTTGCCTGATTTGATGTGTCTATGTGATTCTTAGAACATGCTGACCCTCTACTAAAGGTAAGAAGTCAGGTGTCAATGGTTGCCTGATTTGATGTGTCTATGTGGTACTTAGAACATGCTGACCCTCTACTAAAGGTAAGAAGTCAGGTGTCAATGGTTGCCTGATTTGATGTGTCTATGTGATTCTTAGAACATGCTGACCCTCTACTAAAGGTAAGAAGCCAGGTGTCAATGGTTGCCTGATTTGATGTGTCTATGTGATTCTTAGAACATGCTGACCCTCTACTAAAGGTAAGAAGTCAGGTGTCAATGGTTGCCTGATTTGATGTGTCAATGTGATTCTTAAAACATGCTTACCTGCTTCTGAATGCGAGGAAAAATAAATCAACAGAAGTTTTGAAAATGAAGGGTAAAGATGACAAAATTTAAAAAAAAATATCACTTTTGTACAAAATAAGATATGGTATGATTGCCAATATGACAACTATCCAACAGGCTCTAAATGATGTGGACTTATATAATAGGTCACTGTACAGACTACAACAATTATCAAAAACTATACTGTATATACAGCTATAAAAGAACATGACAAAATTTGAAACAGTTAAAAAAAACAATTACTTGATTTATGGCAAAACCTAAATGAAAATAAGATACAATGGACAGCAACAAAAGACAACCGTACAACTACTGGTCAGACAGGCACACATACAGAATATGGACGAGTTAAACATGTTGTTAGTGCCTAAACCTCACCAAAACTGAAACAATAAAGTAAAAGCAAAACCTTACAAAGAACAGTAAAAATCAGTTGGAAATGGATTGACTTATCAGCACAGCACAAAAAACAACAAAATAACCAATAATACCAATCATAGAGTGCTGCAGTCACTACAATGGTTTTAGGTAAAATTTATTTTTTGCATTATTTCAGAAAACTTTGATTCATATCCTCATATAGAATGAGTTTTAGTTTATGAAAATTTGAAATCAATATCCTTATATAGTTAGGATTATAATAAGATTGTTGTTTATTGTAGGTGTCCATTATACCCAGAGGTAAAGGTCTAGGATATGCACAGTATCTACCTAAAGAACAGTTTTTATACACAACAGAACAGGTAAATAACTTTTACCTTTTGTCCTGTGTAACACGATGCAGGGGACATGGAAATACTGGGTGTCTTGTCTATCCATCAGTCTGGTCTTATTCGTGCTCTTACAGGTACAATTCTTGTCCGATTTTATAAAACTTATACTATAGGTCTAGTATCACCAATATCTCTGACAAGTTCTTAAATGGTGGTCGATCAACTTTTTTAAGCAGAGTTATGCCCCTTAGAAATATTTAATTTATAAAAAATGGTCTTGTTAGTCCTCTCACCAATAAAATTCTTGCTAGATGTTTATAAAACTTCAACTATAGGTTAATATCAGCAATACTTCCATCGTTAAATTTTCATCCGCGGAGATCCCTGATTTACAGTTTAGGTATACAAATGAAAGAGGTTTAAATCCAGTTAATTGATCTATGATATCACCATTATGATAATATACAGTATACAATATAAAACAATTCTCATTGTATTTATCTATAATCCACTTATTAGACAGAATGTGTATGGCTTTGGGGTGGAGATCTACAATTTCCATTGTTTTTATCTTTATTCCAGTTATTAGACAGAATGTGTATGACTTTGGGAGGGAGAGCTTCGGAGGACATATTTTTTGGCAGAATAACAACTGGTGCACAAGATGATCTGAGAAAAGTTACACAGAATGCCTACTCACAGGTACAAATTATACTGTATAATGGCGCTCTAATACTAATACCATTTATGTCAATAGTACCCCATTGATTCTTTTGACCACTCTGAAGGTATGTTTCCATCCTTTATCACTTTAAATTGATTTTAAGTGGGTGTCAAACAGTAACCAATCTGAAGTTTTCATATCCCTCCATTAGTATGTTATATTCGTATCAAAAAGATCCTTCTTGATACTAAAAATTTCTGAATTGTTATATTTTTCTTCAGGTCATGATGACATGTTTTTTTTATGCGCAGAGGGGGCATTAAGTTTTACCCTTGTCCGTCTATGTACGTCCCAAAGTTGGTTTCTATTCTCTAACTTTAGTTTTCCTCAACCAAATGTTATGACACTTATACACAATGCTTATTACCAAAAAATACAGTTCAAGTTTGAATTTTTGTGTTTCTGTTCTCTAACTTAGGTTTGCCTCAACCAAATGTTACGAAACTTATAACAAAACTAATTGCTACAAAACTCAGATCAATATCAAATTTGGGTAGCATCACTTTTACCGTTCTTCAGTGAAGTCCCTTTATGAATTTATATGATATGAAACTGGGGGATCATCTGTGTCTCCGGTGACACATTACCCATTTATATGATATGAAACTGGGGGATCATCTGGGTCTCCGGTGACACATTACCCATTTATTCTAATTATATGTTCTGTATTATCTATTTCTAATTTATGAAGTGACCGTGTCTAACCTCTCTACCTTGATTTAAATTCACATGATACATTCTAGTATATTATAGTTTATTGTAATTAATAGATCCAGTTATTATTTTAAATAGAGCCCACAAAGTATATAAATGATAAACTGTAATAATAGGTAGTCCATTTTGGAATGAATAAAGAAATACAGTCGACTCTCGTTATGTCGAAGTCAGCCGGATCAGAGAAATATTTCGAGATACACGTAGTTCGACTCAAACGAACACAGGAAGTTCGACAATCTAAGGGACACAACTCTTGCTTAGCTTGGTAAAGCTAAAATAAATCCGGGTGAATATGGCAAGGGGATCGATATTCTAGTATCAGATCGATGTATTTGTATGTCACAGTCTTTTATTATTATAATGACTTTTATTTTTACTTATTCAATTGTTTCAATTAGAAAAAAAATCCTCTGGCTTTTCCAAGAGAGTAATTTCCAATCGATAGTTTCGTAATTCAGGTCGCTAATAGCTGACAAAATTGTTTATTCTCGGATACAAGAGATTTAAGAAAATTTTGATTTCTATTCATTTTGTTTTATCTCACTCTTTCTTTTCAAAAGAATATATAACAAGATTAAAGACGCCGTTTGAGTAGTTTTTAGGTGATCATCAACGGAAGCCATAATCCTCACTTTATACACACCCAAGCTCATTAGTGTAAATTACAAATTAATTGTTTTGTAAATGATTTAAATACTTTTTCATGAACATTAACAATGTATCACTAATTATTTATAAAAATTCTATAAAAGATAATCTTAGGTAAACACTCTTGGAAATAGCATGTCATAAATCAATACAGTGGTCAGTGACCGGAAATTTAATTACACGTGTCATGTTTTGACATATGTGTATTAGTTCGAGATAAAAAATGAATTTTGTATGCTTTTGTTAACCTTGGGACCGTAAATTTAGTTCGACTCAACCGAAATTTCGACTCATCCAATTTCGACTCATCAGGAGTCGAATTACATACTTTTGTATGGAATAAAGTTCGGGACCACGTGAAAACTTCGACTCATCCGAAATTTCGAGTCAACTGAGTTTGAGACGACGAGAGTTAACTGTAGGTCAGTTATCTTTTATAGGTAGTCACTTTTGGAATGAATAAAGAAATTGGTCAGTTATCTTTTATACGTAGTCACTTTTGGAATGAATAAAGAAATCGGTCATTTATATTTTATAGGTAGTCACTTTTGGAATGTCGAAAGAAATCGGTCATTTATATTTTATAGGTAGTCACTTTTGGAATGTCGAAAGAAATAGGTCAGTTATCTTTTGAGATGCCTGAGGAGAGAGGACAGATGTCGTTTGATAAACCTTACAGTGAACAAACAGCTCAGATGATAGATCAGGAAGTCAGGGAAATAGTCAAGACCTCTTATAAACGAACATACGATCTACTCACAAAGTATAAAGATGATGTAGAAAAGGTACAAAGTATAGCTTATAAACGAACATACCATCTACTCACAAAGTATAAAGATGACTTAGAAAAGGTACAAAGTATAGCTTATAAACGAACATACCATCTACTCACAAAGTATAAAGATGACGTAGAAAAGGTACAAAGTATAGCTTATAAACGAACATACCATCTACTCACAAAGTATAAAGATGACTTAGAAAAGGTACAAAGTATAGCTTATAAACGAACATACCATCTACTCACAAAGTATAAAGATGACTTAGAAAAGGTACAAAGTATAGCTTATAAACGAACATACCATCTACTCACAAAGTATAAAGATGACGTAGAAAAGGTACAAAGTATAGCTTATAAACAAACACGTTAAATTAATATAAACAAATTCCCCTTCTTTGTGTATTTCGTATTAGGACATTGCATAGTTTTTTTGTAGAGGCAAGTAGATGTAAGTTAGAGGTTATCTTTGATAATGCCATATTTTCACATAATTTCAATATTTTAAGAGATTGTTGTCTAACTTACAGCAACCCATATCCATATTATTTCAATCAATTATAAAGGTAGACATTTTAGCTTTATTTGACATAGGTATACAGTCACAAACAAAATGGGATAAAATACAAGAGATGGTTATTGGCTTTTGTTCATTGAAGAAGGCTAAATGTTGACCTGTAGTTGTTTACACTGTAGGTTTTAAGTTAATAGTTGTCTCATTTGCAATCTTAAGGTCCATTTCCTTAATCTTGAAAGAAGAATTTTCACACCAAAACTTGTGAGAAATAATTTTAGAGTGAATGACAACAGTTGTTTACATCTTAGTCCTTTGGAAATATCTCATGGACATATTGAGGCTTAATAAATATAGATTCTACCATTTCATACAGTATTTTACAATATTTTTCTGCTCAAGACAGTTATAGTACAAATTGAGACCACAAGGCTTTTCAAGTGTTGCAAGTATTTTTAAAATTTAAATATCGAAGGAGTGAAGAAATGTGATGTAAAACTAGATGAAAGTTTTAGAATTTCTCTTATTATGTGACATTATTGGCCTTTTTTGTGATTTTAAAATCATCTGAAGACAGCAAGAAAATATGACATAAAAAAATTAGACTAATGAACAACAAAGATAAAATGAACCACATGTATGTTGATTAATAAAAATTATTCAACAGGTCAGGAAAAATATAAATCTAATCTAAAGAATTAGAGAAATATATAAAAAAAAAGATAAAGTTTTAAATTTCAATTAACATTGTTGTATAAATTTCTCCATTCTCAATTTTATTTCTATGATTAAGATAAAGAAAGTTTAGACTGAATCCTAGCAAAGATAATGTACATTATAGCTCTGTAGTTATAATATATAATTCTATCAACTGCAGGTGGCACTTAGACTTTTAGAGAAAGAAAAGTTAGATAAAGATGACATGGTAGAATTACTTGGTAAAAGACCGTTTGCAGAGAAATCAACTTATGAAGAATTTGTAGAAGGAACAGGTCTGTATATCAGAGAAATGTGGGAATAACAACCTTGCATTTCTAATTTGTCATTTATTATGTTTATAGAAAACATTTTTGATTCGGTTATTTTGTCAGTCAGGTTTCTCATATTTGATAAATTTTGTGCTGTCCAAGAGAGCACTTACAGTTGGAACATAAATGAGACATCAGATCAATTAGAAAGTATATAAACATAGCAGTTCATTGTAATACTGCATATATAAAAGTTGTATATAGAGAATAATACATGGCAAAATCCGTATCATATGTCGTATCATCCCGAGACATCAATATCAGCCCAAGGGCCTTTAGGCCCGAGGGATGATATTGGTTGAGGGTGATACGGCATGTGATACGGATTTTGCCATGTATTATACGCTTTATCCAGGGATGGGGTAATTGAAAATGTAATGGTAATTAAGTGTAATGCATTACAATTTTCCATGTAATTGAGCATTTTTTTAATTACTTGTAATGGTAATTTAATTAATTACAATGAAAAAAGCATGTAATGCTCAATTACTTTTGAATTACATTTCAATTACATGTACTTTTATGGTGTAATGGTAAGGATTGATGTTTAATAATATAAATTGTAAAAGTATATTAATTTTTCAAATATTGATATCAACATACTTTCTGCAATTTATTCTAAAGTTTTTATGTTACTTAATTGACCAACAGAATTTTTTTCTGAATAGTCTTATGATTTGAAAAAATACATATGTTTTTAAGAAAGATTTTTAACTAAAATAGATTGAAAAGTAATAAATCACCATGTTAAACATAAAGAAAAAAATGTGTGAAAAATCTTTATGAGAGTTCATTTAGAATTTAAATTTACTGCACACAATCATTTTGTCAAATTAGTATACACAAAAGGATAATAGAGATAAAAATTAACAGCTGTTAAAACAAACAGCAATTTATCAGATTAAAATGTCCAGGGGCAATGCCACTATTACATGTATTTTATCTAATTAGCAAAATATTGCTAAGATATAGACATTATACATTGTTTGTACTAAAAATTATTTTCAATGTTGTGACAAGCATACCTTTTAATAATTAATATATGTGATTTTTTTATTTATTTATAATTTCTTTATTCATGCTATGTTTTATTTAAATAACTTCATTTCTGAGATGTCAAAATACCCCTTAATGTATTGGCAAGTTAATAGGAACTAATTTCCTATTCTATCAACACATCTACTGATTATGGAAGTATAATACCTCCATGTTCTAATCAAGCGATATATGCCACATTAGCTCCTATAGAAATACTTTTGAGAATGGCTGTCAAAGTGTACAGACCAGAGAGATGCAGACTAAATGACAAAACATTAAAATTACTCATGATTATCAAATGCAACACTTAAACTATGTTTACATGAATATTTTACACATACATTATACATACATGTATAATATTGGTTAACAAATATTATGATGAAATGTAATGTGTAATTTAATTAATTACTTTAGTAAAGTAATTGTAATTTAATTAATTACATTTCAAAAACTGTGTAATGTGTAATTAGTGTAATTGACCATTTTTGCAATGTAATGTGTAATTTAATTAATTACATTCCAATGTAATTGACCCCAAGTCTGGCTTTATCATATATTTCAACAGAAGAGTATTATATTATATGAACTGTTTTCTGATCCCGATAGATTAGCACTGGGTTACCTTCAGTTCTGCTTTTGTCTTGGTTCAAAGCCTTAAAATAACTGCTTATACAAAGCACCTGGGTTACCTTACCATTTGCCTGCTGCTGTTTTAAAAATATTTTCTTTATTATTGTATTTATTTGAGTGTTTTGTATTTTTTATAGTTGCATTTAGTGTGCCAAAAAATATGCAAACTTGATGTTCGTGACGTCACATACAATATGAAAACTTGACGTTCGTGACGTTACATACCAAACAATGACGTCATTAAAAAAAAATGACCTATTTTGAGGAAATTTTTTCTTAAGCAAAAAAAAAACAAAAAACTTTATGTAAAAAAAAAAAAAAAAAAAAAGGTATGCGATACGGGTTTTACCATGCGATACGGGGTATGCGATACGGGTTTAGCTATGCGATACGGGGTATGCGATACAGGGTAGGTGATACAGACTGGAAAAACAACCTTTATTAGATATACAAAATAGCTGTATTTTGTACTAAATATATGATAAATTAGAGTAATGTTTGCCTTTTTGACTTTTGAACTATTACTTAACAAGTAAATCATTAATTGAGAGAAGTATTGAAAATATATGAGATTTCTATGTATAACATACCAATGCAAAGATTTAAGCCATAACAAAAAATAAATAAATTTGTATACTTATACTCTGCTTTGATAAATAAAAAAAATTCCATGCAACTTCCTGTTACCCTAATATTATCATAATATGCTTTGATGGTTAAAACAAACAAATCTAAACATTTAAATTAAAATTAAATCAAAATCTAAAATCCTCTTGTTCTCATTTAGGATCATTTGAAGAAGACACCACATTACCAGAAGGCTTAAAAAGTTGGAATAAAGAGAAACAAGCCCCTCCCCCTAAGACAGAGACCGAGCCAACACCATCTTCTTAACTAGTCATAATAGTTGTGTGATTCATTCATTATAAGTGTCACATGATAACCATGTGACCATTGGAAACAGTAATGATTGGATGATCTGTGATGACCTCAGATGATTCTTAACATAAATAAACTGCAAGAACTTGATACATGTCAAACATGTTATGTGATGTTACAAACTCATTTGTGAACTATGTATATTTATTCACTTAATTAATGAATTAATGTGGAGAATGAAGCTTATTCTTACAGATTATTGTCATACTATTGCAATAAGAGTCTGAAAACAATAGTTGTAATAGGCTGATTAATGTTCATCAGAAATTATAATGAAAACTGTTTTTCAAGACTCGTATCTTTCATTTGTTAAGGCAATAGTAAAAAAAATAAAACTTTTTTTGAAAAAAATCTATTTTTTTAAAATTATTTTTCAAACTCTTCTTTTCCTGTGTTTTATAAGTACAAACAATAAAGTACAGTAAGGTTTTTATTCTCTAGATATATCTACATCTAATTGAAAGAACTTATCAGATATCCAATGAACCAGATGATGTGTTATACATGTGTGTGTATGTTTTCTGAGGAACAAACCTGATTACACAAAACTCAACTAACCAATGATCCATCAAAATGAGGTCAGGGTCATATGAATCCTGCCAGACATCATATACATACTGCTATCATTCTATACTATATTTGACTTATTGCTTATAGTATCTGATAAACTGACAAAACCATGAAAGCTTAACATTTACTAATGAACCATAAAAAACTGTCCCCCTGCTATTTATAGTATCTGAGAAATCGACCAAATCACAAAAACTAAATATTGTCCAATGAACTATGAAAAATAGTTCAGAGGATATCTGCAAGACAGACATATACACCTTGCATTCACGCCACACATGAAATACATCCAATCTATTGCTTATAGCACCTCAGAAACAGACCTAACCAGACTTAACCACCAAAACTTATCATTGGACAATGAACCGTTGAAATGAGTTCAAAGTCAATGGAAACCTCAAAATCATTCTACACACCAAAAATATAACCTATTGATTATAGTATCTGAGATACAAGGTCATGAAAACTTAACCTCGATCACTGAACTAAAGACAAACAACAATATACAAAACACATTTTTGAAATCAAAGACTGAGCAAAATGAACCAAAACAAATTACCATCTGTGTAGAAATAGCATATAAACAGAGAAAAGGGATGAACAAAAAAATTATCTGTCTTTGAAATAAACTATTATCTTATGTTGTACTACACATGCTCAATTTCCATGCTTCTTTGTTAATTGTTTACTACAGATGACAATCGGTATACTAAGTCTTCAAAACACAACAACTAATTGGCTGCCATATTTTCACATCATAACAGACCAAGATTATTTTTTTTTACCATTATATGATATGGATGCATAAAAATGATAAAATCCTGCACAGATGACTTAGTTTATGATATATATGCATTGGTTCAAAAATTGGATAAACATTATTTTTCACCAGTCACTTATATGACTTAAAGAGCAATTTCTTATTTATTCAATATTCAAAAAAGGAGTTTAAATAATTGTAAATGATTGATCTGCACTGTTTTTCAAACTCTTCTGAGACATTGAGCACTGATATAAGCCTTAAGTATGATATAAGATTTATAAAAATCTCTCAAGAATTGTATATGTGAGAGTGCTAAAACGACAAGTGGAATGGACACACGCCCAGTAATTCTATGTCCTTAGCAACATGTTGCAAGGGAGACAACAACAAACCAAAAAATGATCTAGAATGGTATTATATCATTACAGTATAAAGTAGAAATATCATTTCATAAATTGCATGCATCTGAAATGCTTTCCTGGATTTACCTCTGTCAGGAATGTTCAGAGCCACAAATTGAAAAGGCAGTGGTGTGTAATAAAGACCCAAAACTGATATAAAGCTGTGTAAAACTGTAATTTATGACCATGAAAGGGCATCACTCATTTGCTTGGGCATGTGTCTGCTGTCATGGTTTAGATTTCAATGAATGTTATTGTTATCTATGTATTACTTGTGAATTTTAACTAAGTCCGCAATTTTATTATTGCAAATTACTTCCATAGATATAAAGATTTAGTTTAGAAGTTTGGTTTTACCCTTCAAAAATTTATTTCAAATGGGAAAGTGCATCCTAACTTTTACAGAGATGTTGTTTACTGAGCCAGTAAATTAAAAAATTATCATTTCATTCTACCATGGATCAGAATTGTATTGATTTGATTAAAAATTATATATTTAGAAATATTGCTTGTCTAGAACTATCAACTTTGAAGTCAACAAAAATGAAATAAATAAAAATCTAAAATTTAGAGTTGACACTATAAGTTGGAAGAAAATTAGTCAAGGAACAAAATTAGCCAGACAATTTTGGTAGGTGCTGACCTTTTTGAGATATTTCATTTTAAAAGAAATGCTTGGTTTAGCTAACTATAAAACCAGGTTCAATACAGCATTTTCTACAGAAGAAAAAACCTGTACCAAGTCAGGAATATGACAGTTGTTATCCATTCGTTTGATGTGTCTGAGCTGAATTTTGATTTTGCCTTTTGATTACAGAAGTTTCTTTTTTTTTTTTTTTTGTGTGTTTTTACTTTTTACCTTATATTGGCATTGGTATTATTTTGGTCTCAAATAGAAAAAAAAAGAAATGGTAAATGACATTTTATGAGTTAATGAAGTCATATATAAAAAGAAAAATAGGTGTTATGGCAACATATTTATATTTTACCCTGTATTAAAGGAAAAGAAAGAAGGAGTTTGAGCTTCTGACACAAATTCCTAATCATCACCTAATAGGGCTCTTCACGGTTACTTCGGCCATATTGGATAAGGAGCTGATTTTTTTGAAAGAGGTGGAAATAGTATGAAAGTTTGGGAAATCCTATGAATGTTTCCAAGCAACTGCTCTGTTTAGTGATGTTTCCTCGTATTTTTCACACCATTTTTACCTGCGTTATGAAAATCTACCCCTATCCAATATGGCTATTTAATTAACCGAGGAGAGCCCTATTTGATTTGCATCACGGTGCACAGCTACAAGTTTCAGTCGAAATACGTGTACTCCATCTTGAATAAATTACTTATCGCATATAGATTCTGATTGGTTGCATTATAATGAGGCTAAGATACAGCAATAGCTATTGTCTTAAATGAGAAAAAGAATTACAGACTTTTCTCGTCCAGGATAAGACATCAAATGCCGGAAAATTCACTATGTGTATTTCAGTTCTGATCAACTGTCATTAATTCATGTTTGTTTTATTATGCATACATTTCACAGATAAATTCAATATTGAAATATCAATTATTAATTCGTGTTTAATTGCTTTGTTACTCTGCAATTTGCACAATTTTCTTTTCTAAACAATGTTCCTATAATGTTTACAAAAATGCATTATCTGTATTTTGTAACTTCTGACAATATTGGTACACCTCCAGAAAGGCAGTCTAAATTTATAATTGTTTTAATTTTCAACAAGAAATTCATATAAATTTTTTAAAAGCATGGGTGTATAACGCACACTCTTAAAGTACATCCATTTTATATCAATCAATATCTAAAAATACCACATTTCCAATACTAATTTAACAACCACATGCACATATAACCTTAAATTAGTGTAGAGCGAAGCAGTCTATAGCTTTTTAGAAAGCTAAAACTTGTACATCTTTAATTTATCTTTTTAAAAGAAATGCTAGAATCTGGAACATATATATTAGATATACTGTTCCCATCTATAATCAATAAAACAATTGCAATTTTAAACAGTCCCTCACATTAATAATTTGATTAGTGGCACGCACAATAAATAGTGTTGGTTCGAGTTAATTAAATACCGTTCGCCGCCGGGACTCATGGTATCTTTTTAATGAACCAATACGAATCCGTGTGTCATTCATTGTTTCTCTTATGATTGCATTGCAATCGGAAATAGCTATTTTCGGATCTCTCGGCATTCCCCATATCGATTTCAAACGTTAATTCTAGAGAGAATAAATCAACACCGAATTTTCTACAACTTTCATTCTGTCCTTATTGAGTCAGAGATATCATTCGCTTTTGGGAAAAATGTAAGTCCGAACGCAAAGTTTTATTATCATCTCAATTTATTCATTTTCTTCCGGACTCAAAAAGAACTCAATGACAAAAGTAAGAGAATGATTCAAAATCATGCATTTTAAATTTTAGTCCGAATAAATATCATAATATGACGTCGTAAAATCGGCAATTTTATTGTGTTGAGGACTGAGTCTGGCTTCGATGGCAACAGTACTGAAGGTCCGGGTTTCCATCGTGACTCAGGCGCTGGAAATTACATTATTCACTGTCATCAGTTTTTCACCCTCCCACACACTTCTCTGGTACTCAAAGTGCAGTTTAAACTAGAATGGGGACTTTAGGGGGCCTCTGTTGGTCAATGTTATCCCCTACTCTAAGCTGAAGATCAATCTTCTGACATATCTCTCTGATTTGTCTGTTTAGGCCAAGTGGCCCATTGGTTCTCTCCGAGTACTTCAGCTTCCTCCACCATAATAACAGACTTCTCGGTGTCCTAGCACTCCCTTTGTGTTGGGTGGGAATTGATTGTCCTTGTAATAAATTGTCGTATATGTGACTTGTAGTAGCCTGTACCTCATTTCATTGATCAGTGATTGAGGTTAAAGTTAGGTTGTCAAGTCCGTATCTCATATAGTTATAAAAAGTGAAATCAGATAAATACTGAACTATAAACAATTAAGCATGAATACTAGCTCAACTATATTTGGTTAATACAGTAAAATGTACACAACTGAATGGCAAGTTTTATCAGACCTTGACCTCAATTTCATGGTTCTTTGGAAAATGTTTAGTTTTAGGTATAAAACCACTAATTTATAGCCCCATTGCTTTCTATGTTAAATTCTGCAATTTCAAGAATTTATGGCTACTTTGTCTTAAGTTCAAATAAAGTGGCAGTTATTTCATGTCATAACTGTACCTTATCCTGACAACATGCCCTTTAATTGCATATTCTAAAGAGCGTACTGGTTCCCTGAAGTTTAATAGTACAAAAACAGGAATGTCTGATCTGAACAACCGGTCAAATGTGCCCTTCTTTCAAAATTTCATATACTTCTGTATCATTCAAATAAATCTTTCAACAACGTTTGTACAGTGATCCCAAGTCCCCAAGCTTTCATTTGATACCACAATTAACCAAATATACCCGCTATTGACAAAGATACAGCTATGTGTAGGAACTACTTTGTTTAAAATATGTACTACTTTCTTGTATGTTCTTTCCGACCGGGCCTAAATTAGTGGTTCTATACCTATAAGTGGTTTGGTCCATTTCTGGGATACAATTAAAGCAATTAATATGGCCACTATATGAGGTAAAATTGAGAATGGAAATGGGGAATGTGCCAAAGAGACAACAACCCGACCATAGAAAAAAACAACAGCAGAAGGTCACCAACAGGTCTTCAATGTAGCGAGAAATTCCCGCACCCGGAGGCGTCTTTCAACTGGCCCCGAAACAAATATATACTAGTTCAGTGATAATGAACGCCATACTAATTTCCAAATTGTACACAAGAAACTAAAATTAAAATAATACAAGACTAATAAAGGCCAGAGGCTCCTGACTTGGGACAGGCGCAAAAATGCGGCAGGGTTAAACATGTTTGTGAGATCTCAACCCTCTCCATCAGTCTGTAACTTTATTTACTGATACTTGTAGTTAAATCTTCAAACTACAGCCGTTAAAATAAAAATGTAGATTCAATTATAAGTAAACTGGTAGGTGTATGGAATGATAATCTGACCTTAACCACACTTTCATTGTTCATTGGACATTGAATGTTTAGTGTTTGTGTTTGGTCTATTTCCCAGATATTACAAGCCATAGATTAATTACATTTGGTGATTGTAAGGTGTGAATGTATGTTTAGCAGGTAAATATGACTTTGACCTCATTTTCAAGGTTCATTTTTTCAGTGATAAGCTTTCATGGTCTTGTTTGTTTATTAGATACTATAAAATCAATAGTCAAACTATACCAGGTGTACATGTCTGGCTGGCATGTATAAAAAAGAAGATGTGGTATGATTGCCAATGAGACAACTATCCACAAAAGACCAAAATGAAACAGACATTAACAACTATAGGTCACCGTACGGCCTTCAACAATGTGCAAGGCCCATACCGCATAGTCAGCTATAAAAGGCCCCGATAAGACAATGTAAAACAATTCAAACGAGAAAACTAACGGCCTTATTTATGTAAAAAAATGAACGAAAAACAAATATGTAACACATAAACAAACGACAACCACTGATTTACAGGCTCCTGACTTGGGACAGGCACAAAGATAAATAATGTGGCAGGGTTGAACATGTTAGCGGGATCCCAACCCTCTCCATCAGTCTGTAACTTTATTTACTGATACTTGTAGTTAAATCTTCAAACTACAGCCGTTAAAATAAAAATGTAGATTCAATTATAAGTAAACTGGTAAAACAGGTGAGACATTTATCTTATACAATGAATATTGATAGAAACCAACATCTTTACTAGCGAAGGATAACAACCAAGTCTCCTTCTCTCCACATCCTTGGCTAGCAAAGATGAGAGACCAAACAAAATGTAGGAGATAGAGACAATGTAAGTAAGTAAGTTACAGGATTGATACTAAGACAATACACATTGATTATACACAAACAATAGAGATGGAATCTTTGCTAGCCAAGGATTACCAACCAGTTCCCTCCTCTCCACATGGATTGTAATTATAGGCTATTAAAAATGAGAAAAATAGTAATAACATGTAATGTAGCAGGAGGTTAAATTGCCATATATCCCAAATACTAACATATCATATTAGATGAATTTTTTAACTTTTCCAGAAATATGAATAGTATTGTAAAAAGTGGATACTTGAAGAGGCATAGTAGTAAGTATAAAACAGACAATGCATTTATGTGTGTCCACACCTTTGTAGCAATTTTTAAACAGTTCAATTATTTGTTGTTTTCAAAAACTGAAACAAAAGATGTCGATATAGACAATTTGAACTAACAGCAGTAAACCGATGTTCCAATCTCAAAAACAAAATCTAATCTAGGGTAAAAAAAAAAACAAATCAGAGGGAATCAGTATTAAACTTTTTCTTTTTACCTTGATACTTTTATCCTGTAATTGTCAGGTAAAACAAATTTAAATTTGAATAGGATATAATTTTACTTGCAAGAATTTCAATCACTGAATTTGATCATAATATTTTTCTCAGAGTTTATATTTAGCTCCTTAATCGATACTGACACTGAGTATTCTGTTTGTTTGGTCATTTATATGCTATACAGAGTTTCCTGTGTGGAGGTTTCAATGATGCAGATGGTGCTACATGTTGGCACTAAATCTTCAATTATTTATTTTGTAGAAGGTTTCCTGTCTGGAGGCTGGAACAATGTATGGGTTGTGTTATACAATGACAGTAGTTTGTGTGTTTATAAACGACAAGGTGATAATGAGATTAAAGCAAAGGCTTACATGAAGGTAAGATTGGGTTTATGTTACTGATTATTGGACAAAAGCAAAAAGTCTTTCATCACATGGCACCATTCAACATTCATTCTACACATGAGTCTTTACACAAACTCATTCTACACATGGCACCTTACTCTTCAGGAGCACCTCTAGAGATCACCCCAAGTTTTGGTGGGATTAATGTTGCTTAGTCTTTAGGTTTCTATGTTGTGTCTTGTCTACTATTAGTACTAGTCAGTTTGTCTTTTATTTTTTTTAGCCATGGCATAGTCAGTTTATTTGCTATCTATGAGTTGACTGTCTCTCCAGTATTTTTGGCCCCTCTGTTACAAAAGTCATCCTACAGTACACATTAGACCAATTTAAGGTCATATTTGTGTTCCACACTTTTATTTCTCATTTAATGAAGTATGTAAACACTTTGCCTCTGGTAACTATACAGAAGGAATGGTTCATACTGCAGTCACATTTGTGTGTCCACACTTTTATTTCTAATTTTAGGAAGTATGTAAACGCTTTGCTTATGGAGACTATACAGAAGGAATGGTAGATAGACCTGACATACCTGCTGGGTATAGCTTTAAACAAATGTTAGCCATACCAGTCAAACCAAGTCATAAGGCTAAGGTTCTATGGTTTCTATGTAGAGATGAGGCAGAACTAAGGTGAGTAAATGTCAAACCAAGTCACTAGGCTAAGGTCCTGTGGTTTCTATGTAGGGATGAGGCAGAACTGAACTTAGGTAAGTTAATAGACAGATTCTCTAATAGTTTATGGTAATTATAACCCCTGCTTTAAATTATACCACTGCTCTAAAAAAGTAGGGTATTATTCTGTGTTACCTTTGTCTGTTCATTCAGATTGACAGAAACTTTTAAATTAGAAATGACCAGAGTAATAAGATTTTCAAATAAGTCAACATGACCAAAATAGACATTTGACCTCTTATAGCATGTATAGGAGCAGTTCCTTTTGTATGATTATTTTACCCTTTTTAGCTCACCTGGCCCGAAGGGCCAAGTGAGCTTTTCTCATCACTTGGCGTCCGTCGTCGTCGTCCGTCGTCGTTAACTTTTACAAAAATCTTCTCCTCTGAAACTACTGGGCCAAATCAAACCAAACTTGGCCACAATCATCATTGGGTATCTAGTTTAAAAAATGTGTGGCGTGACCCGGTCAACCGACCAAGATGGCCGCCACCGCTAAAAATAGAACATAGGGGTAAAATGCAGTTTTTGGCTTATAACTCAAAAACCAAAGCATTTAGAGCAAATCTGACATGGGGTAAAAATGTTTATCAGGTCAAGATCTATCTCCCCTGAAATTTTCAGATGAATCGGTCAATCGGTTGTTGGGTTGCTGCCCCTGAATTGGTAATTTTGAGGAAATTTTGCTGTTTTTGGTTATTATCTTGAATATTATTATAGATAGAGATAAACTGTAAACAGCAATAATGTTCAGCAAAGTAAGATCTACAAATAAGTCAACATGACCAAAATGGTCAGTTGACCCGTTTAGGAGTTATTGCCCTTTATAGTCAATTTTTAACCATTTTTCGTTAATTAAAGTAATCTTTTACAAAAATCTTCTCCTCTGAAACTACTGGGCCAAATTAATCCAAACTTGGCCACAATCATCTTTGGGGTATCTAGTTTAAAAAATGTGTGGCGTGACCTGGTCAACCAACCAAGATGGCCGCCACGGCTAAAAATAGAACAAAGGGGTAAAATGCAGTTTTTGGCTTATAACTCAAAAACCAAAGCATTTTGAGGAAATCTGACGTGGGATAAAAATGTTTATCAGGTCAAGATCTATCTGCCCTGAAATTTTCAGATGAATCGGTCAATCGGTTGTTGGGTTGCTGCCCCTGAATTGGTAATTTTGAGGAAATTTTGCTGTTTTTGGTTATCTTGAATATTATTATAGATAGAGATAAACTGTAAACAGCAATAATGTTCAGCAAAGTAAGATCTACAAATAAGTCAACATGACCAAAATGGTCAGTTGACCCGTTTAGGAGTTATTGCCCTTTATAGTCAATTTTTAACCATTTTTCGTAAATTAAAGTAATCTTTTACAAAAATCTTCATCTCTGAAACTACTGGGCCAAATTAATCCAAACTTGGCCACAATCATCTTTGGGGTATCTAGTTTAAAAAATGTGTGGCGTGACCTGGTCAACCAACCAAGATGGCCGCCACCGCTAAAAATAGAACATAGGGGTAAAATGCAGTTTTTGGCTTATAACTCAAAAACCAAAGCATTTTGAGGAAATCTGACATGGGATAAAAATGTTTATCAGGTCAAGATCTATCTGCCCTGAAATTTTCAGATGAATCGGTCAATCGGTTGTTGGGTTGCTGCCCCTGAATTGGTAATTTTGAGGAAATTTTGCTGTTTTTGGTTATTATCTTGAATATTATTATAGATAGAGATGAATTGTAAACAGCAATAATGTTCAGCAAAGGAAGATCTACAAATAAGTCAACATGACCAAAATGGTCAGTTGACCCGTTTAGGAGTTATTGCCCTTTATAGTCAATCTTTAACCATTTTTCATAAATCTAAGTAATCTTTTACAAAATCTCCACTGAAACTACTAGGCCACAATCATCTTTGGGGTATCTAGTTTGAAAAATGTGTCCGATGACCTGGCCATTCAACCAAGATGGCCGCCACGGCTAAAAATAGAACAAAGGGGTAAAATGCAGTTTTTGGCTTATAACTATGAAACCAAAGCATCTAGAGCAAATCTGACAAGAAGTTTAATTGTTAATCAAGTCAATATCTATCTGCCCTGAATTTTTCTGATGAATTGGACAACTGGTTGTTGGGTTGCTGCCCTCCAATTGGTAATTTTTAGGGTTGCTGCCCTCCAATTGGTAATTTTTAAAGAAATTTTGCCGTTTTTGGTTATCTTGAATACTATTATAGATAGCGATAAACTGTAAACAGCAATAATGTTCAGCAAAGTAAGATCTACAAATAAGTCAACATGACCTAAATGGTCAATTGACCCCTTAAGGAGTTATTGCCCTTTATAGTCAATTTTTAACAATTTTCATTAATTTGGTAAATTTATGTAAATTTTTACCAAATATAGTTCTCTGTTACTAATGGGCAAAGTTCATTATAGATATAATTGTAAGAAGCAAAATCGTTCAGTAAAGTAAGAACTTCAAACACATCACCATCACCAAAATACAATTTTGTCATGAATCCATTTGTGTCCTTTGTTTAATATGCACATAGACCAAGGTGAGCGACACAGGCTCTTTAGAGCCTCTAGTTGCATTTTTCAGAAATTATAGAAGATACAGAGAATCTTCAAATAGGTCAAATGACCAAAATTGTTTATTTATCCCGTATAGGAGTTATTGGTCGTAAATAATTATTTTACCCCTTTTGCATTTTATTCAGAAATTATATAGTACAAATAGAAAATCTGGTAAGCAGATAAAAATGATAAACAAAATAAGATTAACAATATTTGGTGAATTTCTTTAACAAAAACTGTACCAGATAGAAAGCAAATGAAATAAGGCGAAATGTTTGTATAAATTAAATCTACAAATAAGTCAACATGGCCAAAATTGTTCAACAACCCCTTCTATTTCCAGAGGCCTTTTGAAAGATAACCAACAATGTCTTATTTTTTCAGTGAATGGATGAAAGCAATTTGCAGTACTGTAAGTTGATATTAAACGGAATAATTTGCACTATGAATAAGAACACTATAGTAACAAATTACCCTACATCCATCATGAATGCAGGATGTACTACATTAAATTCAAATTTGATCAAGATTAATAACAGTTTACCTTACCGTTTATACTTGAGGCAGAAATGAAAAATGAACAAAAAATTTAAAAAAAACAGCATTAAAAATTGTAATTTAAGGGGGGCACACAATAGTTTTTCCATTTGAAAATTAACATGAAACAAAGCATGTTTACTTTTGTTGCAGAAAGCTCTACATAGGGATAGTGATCTGTTGGTGGCGGTGTTAGCTAACTTCTTACAAGCTTTTTATTTCAGAAGGTGGAATACCTGGATGCTTCATACTTTATATATAGATGCCTCATGTTAAGAAGTTTCCGTCAGTCACATGTCCAATGTCCTTGACCTCATTTTTTTTTCTCTTATTATAAGCAATAGGTCAACTATATTTGTTGTATGGAAGAATTGTAAGAGGTACATGTCTTCCTGGCATAGTTCATCTGACCTTGACCTCATTTTATTGGTTCAGTGGTCAATTTTTAGTTTTCTTGGTTAATATTAAGTTTATGTGACAGTTGTAATAAAGCTTTATATTTAAGACTATCAACATAATATCAATGATTAGAAAGGAAGGCAAGACATTTCAGCGTGTGCACTCTTGTTTAATCAAGATCTAGATGTTACAACAGCACTGTATTCAGTGCTGTAAGCCATATCTAACTCAGGCTTTGACTGTTACAAATATATGGAAATCGCAAGCAGTGCCATATACAATTTACAACTGTAGTAACAACATGTAAAGTTCTGATAATCTTTTAAAATAAAAAGTAACACAGAGCTGTACTATAAGATCACAGGATATAAATTACTAGTTGACTTTTATCGTTATTCTTTGACATCTGTAGGCTGCAGTTCCACTTTCTTTTCAATTTAGATACAAATTGTACATTTAATAGTCTGGTTCTTTTTGAGAGCAATTCATCAAATGATTCTTTTAGAGATAAACCTTCAATATTACAACATTTAATACTTCTTTACAGCTCCCACAACCAAGTTCTAATCAACAGGGTCCACCACCCCAACAGCCCATGCACCAACAAGCTCCAGTCCACTCAGCACCTCCGCCCTACACACCTGGACCAGCTCCATATCCTGCTCAGGCCCCAGGAGGTCCAGCTCCTATAGGATTTGCTGGTTTAACAGGTAAGACAACATGAATAGTTTAACCTGTTAGTGGTTTGTCTTCAGCAGCTTTGGTTTTATTAACAGGGGTTAGAGCACAGATTTTGTTTGCTTGATTGGTTATTCTTAGTCTTAATGGCGGTAGTGTTATCATTATTTTACAATTTCAATTTACAGTCGAAACCTCGTTTTGTCGAAGTCTAAGGAACCAGACCAAAGTATTCAACTCATCCGAGGTCTAGTGTGTCGTCATAAATTTGGAATGCATGAAATACGGTATGAGATTTGTGTCAACTAGATACTATGAACAGTGTGCCTTTTTTCGATATGACACGTTATGATTGTGTATTTAATCTTCATTTTTGGTCCTTTGTGATTATTAAACACACAAGTACATATACAAATCATGCACAAAAAAAATCAATAGTCTACACAAATATTTACAAAGGTAAGTCACTATAAATGATGAAATCACTCGTGGCACGAAATAAGTTCATAACGGTCTCTGATGAGGTCGACTGCTTTCATTAAATTATCATGAATTTATTATAATTGTCCTAATCCTTTTATTTATTGTAATTAATAAATTTTAAGTCTAATGATTCATTTAATCTTGGCTTGGGTCTTTTAAATTCATTTCGTTTTTATCTCAGGTGAAAAATGTTCAAAACACTAACATTCCGCTTAAACCATCAATAAAGGTATTAATTAGCTGTCACCATAAATATGTCATTTTAACTGTTATATAAACAAGTATGTTTACTCACCTTTATCTATCTCTTTTGAAAATGATTAGGTGACATAAGAAATACATCCGATTTGAATTTTTATCATTAGGTCTGCATCTATTGAAAATTTTTACTTTCGAACTTCGAGACATCAGGGTCAATTAAAATTAATTTTACTTCGACGGGACTATAAAATTTACTTGACTTAACCTAGTATTCAAGTCAAACGAGTTCGACTCATCAGAGGTAATTATGCATTGATCAAACGGGAATTTTACCAGGACCCAGTAATTACTTCGACTCATCCCAGTTTTCGATAAACCAAGTTCGACACAACGAGGTTCAACTGTATTTGTATCCTGAAATTTTGAAGTGGGTATACAGACTTACAGACTTTTGTGTTTAGATTTGATACATTTATAATTCTTTCTACCATTTTGCGGATTTTCAATTGAAAAATTATGTTCTCTTCCATTAAATATTAAGCACAAATATATTTTTTCATTACAGGTGGTCCTTCTCCTAGTGGATACCCTGGTTACCCACAGCAACCAATGGCTCAGCCTTATCCTCAGCAGCCTTACTCACAGGGATATCCACAGGGTTATCCCACACAACAGTACGCTCCTCCTCCACAGCCTGTATACCACCAGCAAGGGTATGCTCCACCACCACAGGGATACAGTCAGCCTCCTCCAGGTATGTATACAATCAGCCTTATCCTCAGCAGCCTTACTCACATGGTTATCAACAGGCACAGGGTTATCCCACACAACAGTACGCTCCTCCTCTACAACTGGTATACTACCAGCAAGGCTATACATTCAGGACTATAGTAAGCCTCCCCAATTTAAGTAAACCTTCAGCTGCAGATTTGTTAGTCTCCTTAGGTAACAGTTTCACAGGTTAAACTTCTCTGTCTCTGTAATACACTTTTAATCATACAGTGATTTTTTGATAAAATTTGGCATACTAGCATCCGTGCACTATGGACTCATTCTTGTTGGACATTTGTGGTCTTTGAGTAGAAATACTTAACTTTATTGTTGCACAGATATTAAAATACAAGCTGTTTTTATGCCCTATCTGTAACAATAAACATAAGTTTAACCAATGTCTGCCTGTGTCTATATGTCTTTCATTTTCTTGCTATTCTACTTGAAATCATTATGATATAATGTAAATAATGTACTATACAGAACGTGTTACTGTGAGCATCTCCATACACATTATATAAGTTTCAGACTTATGACTACAGAACCCCATCCATAACACTGCCTAAGAAATGCCTGTGCAGTACTACCCAAAAACTTATAATTGGATATTAATTAAACTTGTTCTACTAACTAGTTCCACAGTTACTAAAGATAGAAATAGAAAAGGGTAAATCCAAATATAACAAAATAGAAATAAATTTAATGAGGTTTATATATTAAAATATTAATACATGCTTGTCAATGTTTTATTTGATTATCAAGTTAGATAACAAATCTGCCTACAATATTTGGGGACAATAAATTATGTTTTTAGGTTAACTTCATTGAAAAGATATCAAAAGATTTGAATATGTATGGGGCTGTGCATTAAGTTGTTGTTGATGATTTTCAGAAGGTCACAAGGTCACACCTGATCTTTTGTCCTTGATTATCTTTTTTTCATTTCCAGATGATTGGTAAAATTATGTTGCAAGTGTATAACTAGGTAAATAATATTATCCAATTATAATTGTAGGAGCCTATGGTTACCAGCAGCAACCAGGCTATTACCAACAGCAACAACCAGTTGTAGTCCAACAACATCATAAGAAAGGGGGTCTAGGCAACAAAGGCAAACTAGCTGCAGGTAATTATACTCATCAGTTGTAGTCCAGCAACACCATAAGAAAGGGGTCTAGGCAATAAAGGCAAACTAGCTGCAGGTAATTATACTCATCAGTTGTAGTCCAGCAACATCATAAGAAAGGGGTCTAGGCAATAAAGGCAAACTAGCTGCAGGTAATTATACTCATCAGTTGTAGTCCAGCAACATCATAAGAAAGGGGTCTAGGCAATAAAAGCAAACTAGCTGCAGGTAATTATACTCATCAGTTGTAGTCCAACAACATCATAAGAAAGGGGGTCTAGGCAACAAAGGCAAACTAGCTGCAGGTAATTATACTCATCAGTTGTAGTCCAGCAACATCATAAGAAAGGGGGTCTAGGCAATAAAGGCAAACTAGCTGCAGGTAATTATACTCATCAGTTGTAGTCCAGCAACATCATAAGAAAGGGGTCTAGGCAATAAAGGCAAACTAGCTGCAGGTAATTATACTCATCAGTTGTAGTCCAGCAACACCATAAGAAAGGGGTCTAGGCAATAAAGGCAAACTAGCTGCAGGTAATTATACTCATCAGTTGTAGTCCAGCAACATCATAAGAAAGGGGTCTAGGCAATAAAGGCAAACTAGCTGCAGGTAATTATACTCATCAGTTGTAGTCCAGCAACATCATAAGAAAGGGGTCTAGGCAATAAAGGCAAACTAGCTGCAGGTAATTATACTCATCAGTTGTAGTCCAGCAACATCATAAGAAAGGGGTCTAGGCAACAAAGGCAAACTAGCTGCAGGTAATTATACTCATCAGTTGTAGTCCAGCAACATCATAAGAAAGGGGTCTAGGCAATAAAGGCAAACTAGCTGCAGGTAATTATACTCATCAGTTGTAGTCCAGCAACATCATAAGAAAGGGGGTCTAGGCAATAAAGGCAAACTAGCTGCAGGTAATTATACTCATCAGTTGTAGTCCAGCAACATCATAAGAAAGGGGGTCTAGGCAATAAAGGCAAACTAGCTGCAGGTAATTATACTCATCAGTTGTAGTCCAGCAACATCATAAGAAAGGGGTCTAGGCAACAAAGGCAAACTAGCTGCAGGTAATTATACTCATCAGTTGTAGTCCAGCAACATCATAAGAAAGGGGTCTAGGCAACAAAGGCAAACTAGCTGCAGGTAATTATACTCATCAGTTGTAGTCCAGCAACATCATAAGAAAGGGGTCTAGGCAATAAAGGCAAACTAGCTGCAGGTAATTATACTCATCAGTTGTAGTCCAGCAACATCATAAGAAAGGGGGTCTAGGCAATAAAGGCAAACTAGCTGCAGGTAATTATACTCATCAGTTGTAGTCCAGCAACATCATAAGAAAGGGGTCTAGGCAACAAAGGCAAACTAGCTGCAGGTAATTATACTCATCAGTTGTAGTCCAGCAACATCATAAGAAAGGGGTCTAGGCAATAAAGGCAAACTAGCTGCAGGTAATTATACTCATCAGTTGTAGTCCAGCAACACCATAAGAAAGGGGTCTAGGTAATAAAGGCAAACTAGCTGCAGGTAATTACACTCATCAGTTGTAGTCCAGCAACACCATAAGAAAGGGGTCTAGAAAATAAAGGCAAACTAGCTGCAGGTAATTATACTCATCAGTTGTAGTCCAGCAACATCATAAGAAAGGGGGTCTAGGCAATAAAGACAAACTAGCTGCAGGTAATTATACTCATCAGTTGTAGTCCAGCAACATCATAAAAAAGGGGGTCTAGGCAATAAAGGCAAACTAGCTGCAGGTAATTATACTCATCAGTTGTAGTCCAACAACATCATAAGAAAGGGGGTCTAGGCAATAAAGGCAAACTAGCTGCAGGTAATTATACTCATCAGTTGTAGTCCAGCAACACCATAAGAAAGGGGTCTAGGTAATAAAGGCAAACTAGCTGCAGGTAATTATACTCATCAGTTGTAGTCCAGCAACATCATAAAAAAGGGGGTCTAGGCAATAAAGGCAAACTAGCTGCAGGTAATTATACTCATCAGTTGTAGTCCAACAACACCATAAGAAAGGGGGTCTAGGCAATAAAGGCAAACTAGCTGCAGGTAATTATACTCATCAGTTGTAGTCCAACAACACCATAAGAAAGGGGGTCTAGGCAATAAAGGCAAACTAGCTGCAGGTAATTATACTCATCAGTTGTAGTCCAACAACACCATAAGAAAGGGGTCTAGGTAATAAAGGCAAACTAGCTGCAGGTAATTATACTCATCAGTTGTAGTCCAGCAACACCATAAGAAAGGGGTCTAGGTAATAAAGGCAAACTAGCTGCAGGTAATTATACTCATCAGTTGTAGTCCAACAACACCATAAGAAAGGGGGTCTAGGCAATAAAGGCAAAGTAGCTGCAGGTAATTATACTCAGTTTCATATTGTTCACACTTATGTTTCAATTTCTAAATTTTGATGACATGATCTACACGAAGGCTTGTCAGAGAATAGATTTACCCCTCTAACCCAATGCTAGAGTAAGGTTATCATTATGAAGCAGACTTTAAAACCACAGTGCTATCACATGTTAAAAATCCAACAAAGTCTTAGGGTGCATGCAGGGTTATTTTTGCTAGAAAGTCTTTTATTAAAAAAAATTAATTGGTAAATAAATCATGTTTTCTACAAGCTATGTTGAGGTTATAATTAGTTAATGTGATGCATTCCCCATTATTTTCAGGTGTATTAGGTGGTGCTGCTCTGGGATACGGTGCCAGTCGGATGATGGGTGGAGGACTTGGTGGATTCGGAGGTCCATTTGGAGGATTCGGTTTAGGTCACCATGGAAGTTGGAGTTCTCTAAGTAGTTTTGGTAGTTGTGGTAGTTTTGGAAGTTTTGGCAGCTTTGATTAACATTGAACAAGATACAAAACTAAATACTGTGTTATAAACTAGCTGTGCTTGATGATCTGCAAAAAAGAAATACATTTATGTAAACCCATGAAATTTGAAGGATTTGTCAAATATAGATCTATATGAATACAAAAAACCTAGTTGTAGGTGTATTTTTTGCAACTTATACATGATACAATATACAACTTGCTTCTCCAATAATGAAATTTCATTAAAATTATACAAAAAAATATACAAATATTTTTAATTCGTTGATTTCTTCAAATTTGAAATGGAATTTTGTTAACATTTAGGTCATATTGTATCTGAGTATTTGAAAAATGAAACATGTTGAATTTATACAACCAAATTATATTGTGTGAAAAAGATCTATAAATTGATAGAATATGTGTGAAAGTTACTATAAATATGCATATTTTTATTTAACTATATAAAATAACCAATTCTGTAAATCTTGGGTTGTACATAGACAAATGTTTGATTTATGGCTATGCAAGTTTATTGCAAGTAAACACAAAAAATTGACAAAGCTGAAATCTATTTATTACATTTGACTTTTTGTTTGTTTAGAATTATCCTGAAATCTATAGAAGAAAAAACTAAATTTACACATAAATAATCAAAATTGAAACTTTCCAATAAGTAATAAAATTAGCAAAGTAAGTATTTGCATTATTATAATCATTGCTCAGGGCTTGCTGTCAGTTTTGTGGTATTTTATTTTTATTTTTCTACACTTGATATTTACTGCATGTTATCATATCAATCTGTTAAAAAAATGTTGTTAGAATCTGTAACAATTTATTGTTTTTGGGTAACTTAGGTTCTCAATCTAGAGGTGTTAGGTTTAGAATGGACAACAAATCATCCACATTTTGAAATAATTCTTATTTCATTGCGGGTAAATTATGATTTTGTGATAGGTTTAAAAGTGTCATTTGATGACCCCCTAGGAATTCTTAGGGGGTTAGTATATTTTATATGGGGTTCATGACATCACATCTTCTGTTAATGATGGCTTCATCTTTTAATTTTGTCATGTTTCATTGTTTATTTTTTTTACAAGATGCAGCAGAAAATCCTTTGTGTGATAAATTCATTGTATGGTTTTCTACGTATAGTTATGGAAATTTTTAGGCACACCTTGTAAGGGGAAGCCATTTTGCACTCTCGCTGCACTCTCTTGCCAAAAAAAAAATCATTTTGTGGCTAGCAACTGATATTTAATGTGTAGAAAACCCAATAATCTAGTATACTTATTTGCATAATCATTTAAGTCTAGAAACAGTAGATAGGGATAGTCCTTTTACATTTATGTAAAGGTTAATTAACCCCTTTTTTTTATTACTGATTTTTTTAGTTGACCTCTATTTAAGTTTGTGTGTCTTCTTTTGTTATGTTACATTTATAGTTCATTTATTTTATTCAAATAGTTATGTAGTTTTGTACTTCATCAATATTATTTATAACTTTGTTTTCTTAATATATATTTTTATGTTAATTCAAAAGCAATACATGTATAGCAATAACAGGTTTTTATACGATTGATTTTGGGTGTTTTGGTTCCAACTGTTTAGGAATTAGGGGCCAAAAAAAGGGCCCAAATAAGCATTATTCTTGGTTTTTGCACAATAACTTTAGTATAAGTAAATTTAAATCTTTTAAATTTAAACACAAGATTTATGACCATAAAAGGAAGGTTTGGATTGATTTTGGGAGTTTTGGTCCCAACGAATTAGGGGCCAAAAGGGTCCAAAATTAAACTTAGCTTGATTTTAACAAAATTTGAATTCGTGGGGTTTTTTGATATGCTGAATCTAAACATGTACTTAGATTTTTGATTATGGGCCCAGTTTTCAAGTTGGTCCAAATCGGGGTCCAAAATTATTATATTAAGTATTGTGCAATAGCAAGAAATTTTCAATTGCACAGTATTCCGCAATAGCAAGAAATCTTCAATTGCACAGTATTGTGCAATAGCAAGAAATTTTCAATTGCACAGTATTGTGCAATACAAGAAATCTTCTATTGCACAGTATTGTGCAATAGCAAGAAATCTTCAATTGCACAGTATTGTGCAATAGCAAGAAATATCTTATTGCACAATATTTTGCAATAGCAAGAAATTTTCAATTGCACAGTTTTGCGCAATAGCAAGAAATATTCAATTGCACAGTATTGTCCCGTTTTCAAATTGGTCTACATTAAGGTCCAAAGGGTCAAAAAGTAAACTTTGTTTGATTTCAACAAAAATTGAATAAATGGGGTTCTTCAATATGCTGAATCTGACCATGTATTTAGATTTTTGGGATACGATTGCTTTCAAGCAATCTGTAGACTTTTACCGTTGACTCAGGGCTCATTCCCTCACGTCAGCCGTTTTATTCTAAACATTCAGCAACATCTCAGATTCTTATGATTGTCTTGCTTTAAAAGGTAAAAACAAGCAAAAGGATTGAACATAAACAACTTTCCTGTAATGTTCTTCTCATAACCTTCATGTTTGATATTTCCCTTGACTTATATGCGTGTTTTTAACAACACGGAAAATCAGAATTAAGCAGTATTTATATTTAGTTTTTTATAAATTTAGAAACACGTCAGAGGGAATTCCCCAGTTTTGATAAATGCGTGCTGAATTCCGATAATTCTATTTCTGTCATATAAGAACTGAATTGGAGTTTTCTATATTTTACCGTTATGAAACTGATACTGTACTCTCTGTATGAAATGGATAAAAGATACTTACTGTATGAAATGGATAAAACGGGAAAAAGCTGACAAAAAATCTTTGGACTCTTTTTTTAATTCAGTAATGAAGATAGTTGATATACGTATTCAACATTTTAAAGAACATTTTACTATAAACAATAACCACAATAAACCTATTTCTTGTATCAAACATAAACTAAAAGAACTAGCCAAGGAATTTGTTTTTGTCCCGGCAGATAAAGCTGCTAATAATATTATTATTGTTTGACGTAAATTTTACATTGAGGTTCTGAAAAAGGAAATCACCAATTCACCAACATTCCAACTGACTCTATTTTCAGAAAACGAAATCTGTAACAAACATAAACTTTTAGCCACTGCTTTACAAGCAGACCCAAATACAATGAAAGTCCCAACTATGTATTGGCTTCCGAAGCTACACAAAACCCCTTACAAATATAGATTTATTTCGTCTTCAAGCCATTGTTCAACTACTAAATTGTCTATTCTTCTTACCAGCACACTTGGTACAATTAAAAACCTGATAATAAATTGTTCAAATAAGGCCTTCGAAAATAGTGGAATAAATTACTTTTGGAGTGTCAAGAACTCGTTGGAAGTACTTGATAAATTGCATGCTTATATTGGTGATTTTGAATCTGTTCAAAGTTTTGATTTTTCTACCCTGTATACCACATTGCCGCACATTCTCATTAAGAAAAAATTCACACACCTAATTAAATGGGCATTCAAAAAATCAGAATGTGAATATATATGTTCAAACTCTTTTAGGTCATTTTTTAGTAGCAATAAACAAAAAAACTATGTTAATTGGACATGCTTTGATACTATATATGCCCTAGAATTTTTACTATATAACATTTTTGTTCGCTTTGGGGATTCCATATATCGTCAGATTATCGGAATTCCAATGGGGACTAACTGTGCACCACTTATTGCGGACCTGTTTTTGTATTGTTATGAGTTACAATTTATGACAAAAATAAGCAAAGACCCATCGAAACAACATCTGATAAACAAATTTAATAATACTTTTAGATATTTGGATGATATTTTGGCTCTCAATAATGACGACTTCAGTATGTATATTAATGAAATTTATCCTGTTGAACTTACTTTAAATAAAGCTAATACTAACAATGACCACTGCCCTTTTCTCGATCTTGATATCTATATCACTAATGGAAAGCTAAATACTAAAATTTATGATAAAAGGGATGATTTTTCATTTCCTATCGTTAATTATCCGTTTTTAGATGGTGACGTTCCCTTGTCACCATCTTACGGTGTTTATATATCTCAACTTGTACGATTCGCTCGTGTATGTAACAATGTTTTAGATTTTAACGAGAGAAATTTATGTATTACTGAAAAATTATTACACCAGGGTTTTCAATATCACAAACTAGTCAAAATATTTACTAAATTTTATCATCGGTATAAAGACATCATTCGTAAATATAGCTCAACATGCAGACTTCTAATACGTTCAGGTATTTCACATCCAATTTTTTATGGTAATATTCTTTATAAAGCACAAAGGTGTCAGTATTCACCTCATAAACTTACAAAACCTTTGAATAGACTTATTAAGAAGGGATATAATTACGATACTGTTGTCAAGTCATTAAAGATTGCATATTTTGGCGTTAATATTGAGTCACTGATAAGGTCTTTGCATCGGAACTAAACACATTTATTCTAAAAACAGTTGTTGGCATGACACGGGTTATGTTCTTCTCATATATGTTATGATGGTATGATACTAAACCCCTAACGGGAAGGATTGTGCCTGATGTTCATATGATGAAATCATAATCTTTCAGTCAGTTTAATTGAAGTCTGGAGCTGGCATGTCAGTTAACTGCTAGTACCCAGTAAACACATGACGTCCTTGCGACGTTATGTATTGGTCGCTGGAAGGTCATGGCTGACGTTACGTTAGTACGACGTTGTTGCAACGTTGTGAGAATGTAATTTTACGTCACGTCAGATAAGACGTAGAACCGACGTCAGGACAACGTAATTATTGTTTTTAATAACGTTTATATTACGTTGTTGCAATGTCATATTGCGACGCATCTGTCACGTATATGTGACGTTATAGCAACGTCGTCATATTTTTGGTCGATAAAGTGTTAAGTTGATTTTTACGCTATTATAAAAGAGGAACCATGTTTTTGTCATCAATAAAACATCGTAATAATAAAAAAAAAATAATTGCAATATGTACTGAACATCGATCAAATAAATCACGTAATTAAAACATTGTAGCAACGTAATTGTCGACATCCCTAAAATTTACAATAGCACAAGTTCTTCTTTTTTTATGTACTAGATTTAATTTGTCTTGTTTGTATTGGTAGAACTGATGAACAATATTTGATATGAGGCAGGCATTACCTGTGAAAGGGGACGAAGTCTGTTCGATTAATTCATGTTAAAAAAAGATACGGAAATACCGTAACGTTTCCGATTTTGGTTCCGTTGTTATGGCTTTTAGTTGTGACGCTATTTAAGTGATGACGTCATATTCAAAATAAACGCCATTCACCAAGCCACTGCACTAAGATCCAACGTAAGTACATTTATCTGTATTTTTTAACTGTTGTTTTTTTCTTCTTACTTTTTATAAAGTTTCTATTATAAAGTAACAGAATGATGTTCCCGTAAAGTTTTGACGTCATAAAACAAAACATCTGACGCCACAATGGAAAAGTGATTGTCAAAAGTTAGAGAGGCCGGTATACATGTCAAAATACAGGATTTGGTGTTTCAAGCATGATTTTTGTGCTCCAAGCATTATCACTACCAGCGACGTCACAATGTGCAAAATGATGTGAGAGGTGAAATTATCTGACAGCAACGTCACAATCGTGACAATGCGGGTTTTCTTCGTATATATGTCGGAAAATATCAGCCGCTTATCAAAAAGGTTCACATTGTGCCTCGGGGCTGATACTTTTACGATATCAGCATGTAGAAAACCCGATAATTTATCGCACCACTATTCTGGTTTTACAACACGTGCATGATGTAATACATAAAACCATTTTAGAAGAGAGACATGATCGATATGAAATTAAATTTTGTTGTACTCTTGCTTTATAAATTATTTTTACAAAAAACTTTTGCTAATTTCGTCTGCAGAAACCTTAGACACGTGTAGCTAATTTGATTCTAATTGAGGTCAGGATAGCGAGCTATCAGTGGTATGTATTTGCCATGTCATGTTAACTTTATACACAGACACAGTGATGGCATACCTTGAAAATAACTCAAGTGTATTTACAATATAAAGTCTTGTGCATTGAACTCATAAACTAAAGAACTGATAAAAATTTAGTATGAATAAATACAAAAGATTTTTTACAAAAATCAACTTTGTAGTTTTTAATTTCTGTGTCTTTGGTCTCTTGCGGAGAGTTGTCTCATTGGCATTCATACCACATCTTCTTTTTTATATTTATATTTCTGTTTTTAAATTAAGGTTATGTTTTTTTTAATTACATATTTTAATTTTTATCATTATTTGAAAAATCCGGATAATTTTAAACATTTTTGACATTTTACTATGTTTTACAATTTGTATTTGTTAAATAGGTATATATTTGTATATATATATAGTGTCTCATAAGCCTATGTAGGCTGGGTAAATGTCTTATCTTAGTACTATTGTGCAATGTATATTATATAATATTATCTGTATGTATAACATCAGTAGACGAGTATGTGACACTTTAATAAAATAAATTATTATCTATAATTATTTATTTTTGCAAGGGACAATATAATTTACCAAAACATCATACCACTACTCCTTTAATTATTATTATTATATGTATATAATGACTGAATAAATAGTCAACGATTAATCTGTATTATATAATATATGTTCCAGACCGTATCTATGAGTTTTTGGACCGTATGCTTACTTTTTCAAAATACTCATACGGTAGAACTAATATAAATGTAATTGAAATAAAAACTTTATATTTTAACTATTTAAAAAATTCGCGCTAAATAAATCTGTCAATTTCTTGTATGTCTTTTAAAACATGTCGACCAGGATATACATTAATTGAGTTATTATATGATCACTGAAGTTGAAGATATCTGAAGAAAACATAATGTGGGAGGACACTATTTAGCAATTTTAGAAACAAAAATGTAAATGCAAGGGAACATGCATGAACCGCACACATTTCAACGCAAAAAAAATATGTCCATCTAATTGTAATAATAACAATTTGTAATACTAAAAATAAAGATTGTGATAATGGTTGTCTAGGCCAACATTAAAAATATCTTTGTTTCCCCTCTCCCGACTGAGGTTGTTAGGGTATGGGTAGGTAGGTAGGCAAATTATTTTATTTTATTCCTTGATATGGTTTTCTATATTGAATTTGTACAAAATTCAACAGGTAAGGCTCAAGTCAAGAAAAGTGGGGTATTCCCTATATTCTAATTCAGTGTACACCACAGTTTTCTGGTGTTAAAAAAAACAGTACACAGGGACCTTCTTTTTTTTTCCTATTCATTTAATGTAATGAAATCTACAAAAGCACACATTCTACTTGTGATAACAATGCTTAATGATAGCAAGTGTTTTTTTAGTTAAAAAAACAAGCTTATTTCAAGTCTAATTTGATGCATAACTCACAACAAAACAATTCCTTTGTTCACCAATTCATACCTTGATCATCAATTATGAGATGACAAAAAGATACGTTAATCACTTGGGAATTAAAATTCAATGAATAAAAATTTTCAATAGAAGTGAACATAATTCAGTTATGTTCAGTTACACCTGGATCATGCAGCTTGGTCAATTGATTCCAAAACAAAGATTTGCATGTTTTTTTCTAGTTCTAGAAGAAACAAGGCTTCACTTTATATTCATGTTTTGTATTTCCTAAAATACTTTTAATAAGTATTTACGAATTCTACTGATGCAGTTATAACGTTAAAACGTGTCCTTTTGTAATTTTCATGCCATAACGGAGCTACCATTTGATTTTTATGGGGGGGCTAGGATGAAAAATTTTGTCCTGCTTTTTTTTTTAGTTGTAATCCCTGTCCTGCCTTTTTATTTTTTACTCTATTTGGTCCTGCCTTTTTTTTTTACTAGTTTATCCTGACTTTTTTTACACAAATTGTCATCCTGCCTTTTTTTTTTTTACCAAGTTGCTCATCCTGCCTTTTTTTTTTACTCAAAACTCCTGTCCTGCCTATTTTTTTCAAATTTCATCCTGGCCCCCCCCCCCCATAAAAATCAAATGGTAGCTCCCTAAATTGAAAAAGGAAATCCCATTTAAACTGGGTTTTTTTTACACCAGAAAACAGGGACGTTCCCTGAAAGCAGGGAATACATGTATCCCACATTTCCTGACTTGTGCCCAACCTGTTCAAAGACAAAGTAGATAGATTTTAAAGCACGAGTCAGACCATTTCTACTCAAAGTATTTAAGATTTTATCCTTTAAACAGGAGCAGAGGTTAGACACAAAGCAAATCAAGATGCAATCAGCAGGTTGAAAGATGCTTCAGTTTTTATTTTCAAAAAAAGATCACCCTTGCACACAAACAAATCGTGTGGAAAGCATTTGGAATAGGATCCCAGTTAGGGCAACCAGTCCGGTACCCACGAATGTAGTTCTTAAAAAAAATATATAACTTTTGTTATAAATTGTGTAGTGTTATTATTTCACTAGTTCTGTAACTGAATGTAGATTTATTTAAAAGGGTAGGCTTTCTAGTTTGAATTTCTGTAAAAATTTTGATTGATTTAAATGTAATCTGGCGTCAGTACATAGAGTAAATTGCCTAAATTCTAGCCTTTATTCTTTCCCGGAAGTAGACAGACTGACCCTGTTGTCAATAAAAACAAAATTGTGCAACGGAATGCCGGTCATGAGGCACTGAGAATGCACTTAGACACTTCTAAATGAATGCCTAACATGAACCAGAAGTCCCAAGGTGGCTATCAAAATTATTTATTGAACAGGACCCTATGTATTTACAATGATTTTCAATGTGTTCCAATGGGGCAATTAATTGGGTCCCCGTTCCTGTCAGAGAGCATGTTTTGAACATTTCAATCTGCAATTGTAAGCTCATTTTTGAAGTTTCATGGATGAAATTTGGCTACAGGCTTCAAAATTCAATAAGGAAAATAATGGTGTAATTATTTTTAAAATTTGAATTAAACTTTTTAAATTAAATTGAAATTTAAATTTATGAAATTTAAAAAAGTTTTTTCTTCAATTTAAAGTTTAAAAGGGGGTCACAGAAAGGTCATAGTTGTCTGTAGTATGTATTCCTACACTTGTAAGTTAAAATGGAGGGATTTTTGAAAAATATCAGCAAATAGTATTAGAAAAAGACACAGGGAAAGAAATAATAAATGTGTTATATGGCATCAGGGGACAGTGCCAGATGGTAAATATGGGCTTATTTCTTTCTAATATCTTAATTCTGGGACCTGGAAACAGAAAAGAATCCCATAGTTTCAGTTTTAGGTTTTTAATAAGTTTTTGATAGATTGTGGATATTAAATAAATCATTTAGGTGCCACGGTTCAGTTATGAAAGTTGTGTGCGAATCCAGCTCACATTTATTTAGAGCCGCATCACACACATAGCCACATATTATTGTGTAAACTCAGAAACACTTGCCAGGGGCTCTCTAATTTTACATTTTTTTGAAGATATTTAAGGGGTAGGGCTATAATATAGCTTATAAAAGCAATTTAAACTGAATGTACAACAATTTTAGACTCCCTTTTAAAGATTTTGATGGTCCTTAAAAGGACCTTTAATTTTATCTGTATCTATGTATGACAGCAGTAGATGAATGGAGCTATATATATCTTCCTTGGTTTTGGAACTTTTGCAGATCAGCTTCTGGTTAAGGAAACACTAAGTGCTCTTTTAATAGTTTCACTGATTGAATTTCATTTTCATTAATGCTTCTTTCCCAAGTTGCATTTTTAAAAGTTCCTGCATTATTAACTTGTCTTTGTTATCTATATTCAGGTTGGTGAACTTGGACTAAAGTACATGGATCTCAGCCACCAAAAGTTTCAATGTCCAAGAAAACACACATATAAACTAGTTGGACATTTAGAGCAGTCAAAAGTACAACAACGCACAGTAGCATTAAGCGGTCAGGAAGATCAAGGATTTCCCTCCACATCTGTTAAACTATAGGAGGTGCTGTTTGACTGGTTTTAGCTACAAGTGAGAACTTCTCTGCATCTAGCCTCTTATATTGTATTTTAAATGAACTTAGCAGACTATTTGAAGACTTTGTCTCATATTTTATACCATTGTTATGGGGTATGCTTGTTTTGCATATGTAATTCTTTAAAACAGAAGATTTTTTAATTTTAATTGAAAAAAATAATATTTTTAATTTATTTTTAAACAAATTTTGGTTTCAACTAGATTTCCATACAAAGAATGAATTTATCTACCTTATGCAATTTACAGAATGTAAATATCTCTTGAAATAAAAAAGTTGTGCTGATTTTTAGCATATTTTCTTCATGAATTTAAGATTTTCTCCGATCAATTTTCTGGTATTTGAGATGTTATAGATAAGGATCTATAATTCTGTAACTGTTTGATCAATTTTTTTGAAACTTTGCACAATAACTACTGAGATGTATATCTTTATTTTAAAAGTTCAGTTTTAGGTCTGGGGGAAAAAATAAAGTCTGACAGGAATAGGATCCCAGTTAGGGCAACCAGTCCGGTACCCACGAATGTAGTTCTTAAAAAAAATATATAACTTTTGTTATAAATTGTGTAGTGTTATTATTTCACTAGTTCTGTAACTGAATGTAGATTTATTTAAAAGGGTAGGCTTTCTAGTTTGAATTTCTGTAAAAATTTTGATTGATTTAAATGTAATCTGGCGTCAGTACATAGAGTAAATTGCCTAAATTCTAGCCTTTATTCTTTCCCGGAAGTAGACAGACTGACCCTGTTGTCAATAAAAACAAAATTGTGCAACGGAATGCCGGTCATGAGGCACTGAGAATGCACTTAGACACTTCTAAATGAATGCCTAACATGAACCAGAAGTCCCAAGGTGGCTATCAAAATTATTTATTGAACAGGACCCTATGTATTTACAATGATTTTCAATGTGTTCCAATGGGGCAATTAATTGGGTCCCCGTTCCTGTCAGAGAGCATGTTTTGAACATTTCAATCTGCAATTGTAAGCTCATTTTTGAAGTTTCATGGATGAAATTTGGCTACAGGCTTCAAAATTCAATAAGGAAAATAATGATGTAATTATTTTTAAAATTTGAATTAAACTTTTTAAATTAAATTGAAATTTAAATTTATGAAATTTAAAAAAGTTTTTTCTTCAATTTAAAGTTTAAAAGGGGGTCACAGAAAGGTCATAGTTGTCTGTAGTATGTATTCCTACACTTGTAAGTTAAAATGGAGGGATTTTTGAAAAATATCAGCAAATAGTATTAGAAAAAGACACAGGGAAAGAAATAATAAATGTGTTATATGGCATCAGGGGACAGTGCCAGATGGTAAATATGGGCTTATTTCTTTCTAATATCTTAATTCTGGGACCTGGAAACAGAAAAGAATCCCATAGTTTCAGTTTTAGGTTTTTAATAAGTTTTTGATAGATTGTGGATATTAAATAAATCATTTAGGTGCCACGGTTCAGTTATGAAAGTTGTGTGCGAATCCAGCTCACATTTATTTAGAGCCGCATCACACACATAGCCACATATTATTGTGTAAACTCAGAAACACTTGCCAGGGGCTCTCTAATTTTACATTTTTTTGAAGATATTTAAGGGGTAGGGCTATAATATAGCTTATAAAAGCAATTTAAACTGAATGTACAACAATTTTAGACTCCCTTTTAAAGATTTTGATGGTCCTTAAAAGGACCTTTAATTTTATCTGTATCTATGTATGACAGCAGTAGATGAATGGAGCTATATATATCTTCCTTGGTTTTGGAACTTTTGCAGATCAGCTTCTGGTTAAGGAAACACTAAGTGCTCTTTTAATAGTTTCACTGATTGAATTTCATTTTCATTAATGCTTCTTTCCCAAGTTGCATTTTTAAAAGTTCCTGCATTATTAACTTGTCTTTGTTATCTATATTCAGGTTGGTGAACTTGGACTAAAGTACATGGATCTCAGCCACCAAAAGTTTCAATGTCCAAGAAAACACACATATAAACTAGTTGGACATTTAGAGCAGTCAAAAGTACAACAACGCACAGTAGCATTAAGCGGTCAGGAAGATCAAGGATTTCCCTCCACATCTGTTAAACTATAGGAGGTGCTGTTTGACTGGTTTTAGCTACAAGTGAGAACTTCTCTGCATCTAGCCTCTTATATTGTATTTTAAATGAACTTAGCAGACTATTTGAAGACTTTGTCTCATATTTTATACCATTGTTATGGGGTATGCTTGTTTTGCATATGTAATTCTTTAAAACAGAAGATTTTTTAATTTTAATTGAAAAAAATAATATTTTTAATTTATTTTTAAACAAATTTTGGTTTCAACTAGATTTCCATACAAAGAATGAATTTATCTACCTTATGCAATTTACAGAATGTAAATATCTCTTGAAATAAAAAAGTTGTGCTGATTTTTAGCATATTTTCTTCATGAATTTAAGATTTTCTCCGATCAATTTTCTGGTATTTGAGATGTTATAGATAAGGATCTATAATTCTGTAACTGTTTGATCAATTTTTTTGAAACTTTGCACAATAACTACTGAGATGTATATCTTTATTTTAAAAGTTCAGTTTTAGGTCTGGGGGAAAAAATAAAGTCTGACAGGAATAGGATCCCAGTTAGGGCAACCAGTCCGGTACCCACGAATGTAGTTCTTAAAAAAAATATATAACTTTTGTTATAAATTGTGTAGTGTTATTATTTCACTAGTTCTGTAACTGAATGTAGATTTATTTAAAAGGGTAGGCTTTCTAGTTTGAATTTCTGTAAAAATTTTGATTGATTTAAATGTAATCTGGCGTCAGTACATAGAGTAAATTGCCTAAATTCTAGCCTTTATTCTTTCCCGGAAGTAGACAGACTGACCCTGTTGTCAATAAAAACAAAATTGTGCAACGGAATGCCGGTCATGAGGCACTGAGAATGCACTTAGACACTTCTAAATGAATGCCTAACATGAACCAGAAGTCCCAAGGTGGCTATCAAAATTATTTATTGAACAGGACCCTATGTATTTACAATGATTTTCAATGTGTTCCAATGGGGCAATTAATTGGGTCCCCGTTCCTGTCAGAGAGCATGTTTTGAACATTTCAATCTGCAATTGTAAGCTCATTTTTGAAGTTTCATGGATGAAATTTGGCTACAGGCTTCAAAATTCAATAAGGAAAATAATGGTGTAATTATTTTTAAAATTTGAATTAAACTTTTTAAATTAAATTGAAATTTAAATTTATGAAATTTAAAAAAGTTTTTTCTTCAATTTAAAGTTTAAAAGGGGGTCACAGAAAGGTCATAGTTGTCTGTAGTATGTATTCCTACACTTGTAAGTTAAAATGGAGGGATTTTTGAAAAATATCAGCAAATAGTATTAGAAAAAGACACAGGGAAAGAAATAATAAATGTGTTATATGGCATCAGGGGACAGTGCCAGATGGTAAATATGGGCTTATTTCTTTCTAATATCTTAATTCTGGGACCTGGAAACAGAAAAGAATCCCATAGTTTCAGTTTTAGGTTTTTAATAAGTTTTTGATAGATTGTGGATATTAAATAAATCATTTAGGTGCCACGGTTCAGTTATGAAAGTTGTGTGCGAATCCAGCTCACATTTATTTAGAGCCGCATCACACACATAGCCACATATTATTGTGTAAACTCAGAAACACTTGCCAGGGGCTCTCTAATTTTACATTTTTTTGAAGATATTTAAGGGGTAGGGCTATAATATAGCTTATAAAAGCAATTTAAACTGAATGTACAACAATTTTAGACTCCCTTTTAAAGATTTTGATGGTCCTTAAAAGGACCTTTAATTTTATCTGTATCTATGTATGACAGCAGTAGATGAATGGAGCTATATATATCTTCCTTGGTTTTGGAACTTTTGCAGATCAGCTTCTGGTTAAGGAAACACTAAGTGCTCTTTTAATAGTTTCACTGATTGAATTTCATTTTCATTAATGCTTCTTTTCCAAGTTGCATTTTTAAAAGTTCCTGCATTATTAACTTGTCTTTGTTATCTATATTCAGGTTGGTGAACTTGGACTAAAGTACATGGATCTCAGCCACCAAAAGTTTCAATGTCCAAGAAAACACACATATAAACTAGTTGGACATTTAGAGCAGTCAAAAGTACAACAACGCACAGTAGCATTAAGCGGTCAGGAAGATCAAGGATTTCCCTCCACATCTGTTAAACTATAGGAGGTGCTGTTTGACTGGTTTTAGCTACAAGTGAGAACTTCTCTGCATCTAGCCTCTTATATTGTATTTTAAATGAACTTAGCAGACTATTTGAAGACTTTGTCTCATATTTTATACCATTGTTATGGGGTATGCTTGTTTTGCATATGTAATTCTTTAAAACAGAAGATTTTTTAATTTTAATTGAAAAAAATAATATTTTTAATTTATTTTTAAACAAATTTTGGTTTCAACTAGATTTCCATACAAAGAATGAATTTATCTACCTTATGCAATTTACAGAATGTAAATATCTCTTGAAATAAAAAGGTTGTGCTGATTTTTAGCATATTTTCTTCATGAATTTAAGATTTTCTCCGATCAATTTTCTGGTATTTGAGATGTTATAGATAAGGATCTATAATTCTGTAACTGTTTGATCAATTTTTTTGAAACTTTGCACAATAACTACTGAGATGTATATCTTTATTTTAAAAGTTCAGTTTTAGGTCTGGGGGAAAAAATAAAGTCTGACAGGAATAGGATCCCAGTTAGGGCAACCAGTCCGGTACCCACGAATGTAGTTCTTAAAAAAAATATATAACTTTTGTTATAAATTGTGTAGTGTTATTATTTCACTAGTTCTGTAACTGAATGTAGATTTATTTAAAAGGGTAGGCTTTCTAGTTTGAATTTCTGTAAAAATTTTGATTGATTTAAATGTAATCTGGCGTCAGTACATAGAGTAAATTGCCTAAATTCTAGCCTTTATTCTTTCCCGGAAGTAGACAGACTGACCCTGTTGTCAATAAAAACAAAATTGTGCAACGGAATGCCGGTCATGAGGCACTGAGAATGCACTTAGACACTTCTAAATGAATGCCTAACATGAACCAGAAGTCCCAAGGTGGCTATCAAAATTATTTATTGAACAGGACCCTATGTATTTACAATGATTTTCAATGTGTTCCAATGGGGCAATTAATTGGGTCCCCGTTCCTGTCAGAGAGCATGTTTTGAACATTTCAATCTGCAATTGTAAGCTCATTTTTGAAGTTTCATGGATGAAATTTGGCTACAGGCTTCAAAATTCAATAAGGAAAATAATGGTGTAATTATTTTTAAAATTTGAATTAAACTTTTTAAATTAAATTGAAATTTAAATTTATGAAATTTAAAAAAGTTTTTTCTTCAATTTAAAGTTTAAAAGGGGGTCACAGAAAGGTCATAGTTGTCTGTAGTATGTATTCCTACACTTGTAAGTTAAAATGGAGGGATTTTTGAAAAATATCAGCAAATAGTATTAGAAAAAGACACAGGGAAAGAAATAATAAATGTGTTATATGGCATCAGGGGACAGTGCCAGATGGTAAATATGGGCTTATTTCTTTCTAATATCTTAATTCTGGGACCTGGAAACAGAAAAGAATCCCATAGTTTCAGTTTTAGGTTTTTAATAAGTTTTTGATAGATTGTGGATATTAAATAAATCATTTAGGTGCCACGGTTCAGTTATGAAAGTTGTGTGCGAATCCAGCTCACATTTATTTAGAGCCGCATCACACACATAGCCACATATTATTGTGTAAACTCAGAAACACTTGCCAGGGGCTCTCTAATTTTACATTTTTTTGAAGATATTTAAGGGGTAGGGCTATAATATAGCTTATAAAAGCAATTTAAACTGAATGTACAACAATTTTAGACTCCCTTTTAAAGATTTTGATGGTCCTTAAAAGGACCTTTAATTTTATCTGTATCTATGTATGACAGCAGTAGATGAATGGAGCTATATATATCTTCCTTGGTTTTGGAACTTTTGCAGATCAGCTTCTGGTTAAGGAAACACTAAGTGCTCTTTTAATAGTTTCACTGATTGAATTTCATTTTCATTAATGCTTCTTTCCCAAGTTGCATTTTTAAAAGTTCCTGCATTATTAACTTGTCTTTGTTATCTATATTCAGGTTGGTGAACTTGGACTAAAGTACATGGATCTCAGCCACCAAAAGTTTCAATGTCCAAGAAAACACACATATAAACTAGTTGGACATTTAGAGCAGTCAAAAGTACAACAACGCACAGTAGCATTAAGCGGTCAGGAAGATCAAGGATTTCCCTCCACATCTGTTAAACTATAGGAGGTGCTGTTTGACTGGTTTTAGCTACAAGTGAGAACTTCTCTGCATCTAGCCTCTTATATTGTATTTTAAATGAACTTAGCAGACTATTTGAAGACTTTGTCTCATATTTTATACCATTGTTATGGGGTATGCTTGTTTTGCATATGTAATTCTTTAAAACAGAAGATTTTTTAATTTTAATTGAAAAAAATAATATTTTTAATTTATTTTTAAACAAATTTTGGTTTCAACTAGATTTCCATACAAAGAATGAATTTATCTACCTTATGCAATTTACAGAATGTAAATATCTCTTGAAATAAAAAAGTTGTGCTGATTTTTAGCATATTTTCTTCATGAATTTAAGATTTTCTCCGATCAATTTTCTGGTATTTGAGATGTTATAGATAAGGATCTATAATTCTGTAACTGTTTGATCAATTTTTTTGAAACTTTGCACAATAACTACTGAGATGTATATCTTTATTTTAAAAGTTCAGTTTTAGGTCTGGGGGAAAAAATAAAGTCTGACAGGAATAGGATCCCAGTTAGGGCAACCAGTCCGGTACCCACGAATGTAGTTCTTAAAAAAAATATATAACTTTTGTTATAAATTGTGTAGTGTTATTATTTCACTAGTTCTGTAACTGAATGTAGATTTATTTAAAAGGGTAGGCTTTCTAGTTTGAATTTCTGTAAAAATTTTGATTGATTTAAATGTAATCTGGCGTCAGTACATAGAGTAAATTGCCTAAATTCTAGCCTTTATTCTTTCCCGGAAGTAGACAGACTGACCCTGTTGTCAATAAAAACAAAATTGTGCAACGGAATGCCGGTCATGAGGCACTGAGAATGCACTTAGACACTTCTAAATGAATGCCTAACATGAACCAGAAGTCCCAAGGTGGCTATCAAAATTATTTATTGAACAGGACCCTATGTATTTACAATGATTTTCAATGTGTTCCAATGGGGCAATTAATTGGGTCCCCGTTCCTGTCAGAGAGCATGTTTTGAACATTTCAATCTGCAATTGTAAGCTCATTTTTGAAGTTTCATGGATGAAATTTGGCTACAGGCTTCAAAATTCAATAAGGAAAATAATGATGTAATTATTTTTAAAATTTGAATTAAACTTTTTAAATTAAATTGAAATTTAAATTTATGAAATTTAAAAAAGTTTTTTCTTCAATTTAAAGTTTAAAAGGGGGTCACAGAAAGGTCATAGTTGTCTGTAGTATGTATTCCTACACTTGTAAGTTAAAATGGAGGGATTTTTGAAAAATATCAGCAAATAGTATTAGAAAAAGACACAGGGAAAGAAATAATAAATGTGTTATATGGCATCAGGGGACAGTGCCAGATGGTAAATATGGGCTTATTTCTTTCTAATATCTTAATTCTGGGACCTGGAAACAGAAAAGAATCCCATAGTTTCAGTTTTAGGTTTTTAATAAGTTTTTGATAGATTGTGGATATTAAATAAATCATTTAGGTGCCACGGTTCAGTTATGAAAGTTGTGTGCGAATCCAGCTCACATTTATTTAGAGCCGCATCACACACATAGCCACATATTATTGTGTAAACTCAGAAACACTTGCCAGGGGCTCTCTAATTTTACATTTTTTTGAAGATATTTAAGGGGTAGGGCTATAATATAGCTTATAAAAGCAATTTAAACTGAATGTACAACAATTTTAGACTCCCTTTTAAAGATTTTGATGGTCCTTAAAAGGACCTTTAATTTTATCTGTATCTATGTATGACAGCAGTAGATGAATGGAGCTATATATATCTTCCTTGGTTTTGGAACTTTTGCAGATCAGCTTCTGGTTAAGGAAACACTAAGTGCTCTTTTAATAGTTTCACTGATTGAATTTCATTTTCATTAATGCTTCTTTCCCAAGTTGCATTTTTAAAAGTTCCTGCATTATTAACTTGTCTTTGTTATCTATATTCAGGTTGGTGAACTTGGACTAAAGTACATGGATCTCAGCCACCAAAAGTTTCAATGTCCAAGAAAACACACATATAAACTAGTTGGACATTTAGAGCAGTCAAAAGTACAACAACGCACAGTAGCATTAAGCGGTCAGGAAGATCAAGGATTTCCCTCCACATCTGTTAAACTATAGGAGGTGCTGTTTGACTGGTTTTAGCTACAAGTGAGAACTTCTCTGCATCTAGCCTCTTATATTGTATTTTAAATGAACTTAGCAGACTATTTGAAGACTTTGTCTCATATTTTATACCATTGTTATGGGGTATGCTTGTTTTGCATATGTAATTCTTTAAAACAGAAGATTTTTTAATTTTAATTGAAAAAAATAATATTTTTAATTTATTTTTAAACAAATTTTGGTTTCAACTAGATTTCCATACAAAGAATGAATTTATCTACCTTATGCAATTTACAGAATGTAAATATCTCTTGAAATAAAAAAGTTGTGCTGATTTTTAGCATATTTTCTTCATGAATTTAAGATTTTCTCCGATCAATTTTCTGGTATTTGAGATGTTATAGATAAGGATCTATAATTCTGTAACTGTTTGATCAATTTTTTTGAAACTTTGCACAATAACTACTGAGATGTATATCTTTATTTTAAAAGTTCAGTTTTAGGTCTGGGGGAAAAAATAAAGTCTGACAGGAATAGGATCCCAGTTAGGGCAACCAGTCCGGTACCCACGAATGTAGTTCTTAAAAAAAATATATAACTTTTGTTATAAATTGTGTAGTGTTATTATTTCACTAGTTCTGTAACTGAATGTAGATTTATTTAAAAGGGTAGGCTTTCTAGTTTGAATTTCTGTAAAAATTTTGATTGATTTAAATGTAATCTGGCGTCAGTACATAGAGTAAATTGCCTAAATTCTAGCCTTTATTCTTTCCCGGAAGTAGACAGACTGACCCTGTTGTCAATAAAAACAAAATTGTGCAACGGAATGCCGGTCATGAGGCACTGAGAATGCACTTAGACACTTCTAAATGAATGCCTAACATGAACCAGAAGTCCCAAGGTGGCTATCAAAATTATTTATTGAACAGGACCCTATGTATTTACAATGATTTTCAATGTGTTCCAATGGGGCAATTAATTGGGTCCCCGTTCCTGTCAGAGAGCATGTTTTGAACATTTCAATCTGCAATTGTAAGCTCATTTTTGAAGTTTCATGGATGAAATTTGGCTACAGGCTTCAAAATTCAATAAGGAAAATAATGGTGTAATTATTTTTAAAATTTGAATTAAACTTTTTAAATTAAATTGAAATTTAAATTTATGAAATTTAAAAAAGTTTTTTCTTCAATTTAAAGTTTAAAAGGGGGTCACAGAAAGGTCATAGTTGTCTGTAGTATGTATTCCTACACTTGTAAGTTAAAATGGAGGGATTTTTGAAAAATATCAGCAAATAGTATTAGAAAAAGACACAGGGAAAGAAATAATAAATGTGTTATATGGCATCAGGGGACAGTGCCAGATGGTAAATATGGGCTTATTTCTTTCTAATATCTTAATTCTGGGACCTGGAAACAGAAAAGAATCCCATAGTTTCAGTTTTAGGTTTTTAATAAGTTTTTGATAGATTGTGGATATTAAATAAATCATTTAGGTGCCACGGTTCAGTTATGAAAGTTGTGTGCGAATCCAGCTCACATTTATTTAGAGCCGCATCACACACATAGCCACATATTATTGTGTAAACTCAGAAACACTTGCCAGGGGCTCTCTAATTTTACATTTTTTTGAAGATATTTAAGGGGTAGGGCTATAATATAGCTTATAAAAGCAATTTAAACTGAATGTACAACAATTTTAGACTCCCTTTTAAAGATTTTGATGGTCCTTAAAAGGACCTTTAATTTTATCTGTATCTATGTATGACAGCAGTAGATGAATGGAGCTATATATATCTTCCTTGGTTTTGGAACTTTTGCAGATCAGCTTCTGGTTAAGGAAACACTAAGTGCTCTTTTAATAGTTTCACTGATTGAATTTCATTTTCATTAATGCTTCTTTCCCAAGTTGCATTTTTAAAAGTTCCTGCATTATTAACTTGTCTTTGTTATCTATATTCAGGTTGGTGAACTTGGACTAAAGTACATGGATCTCAGCCACCAAAAGTTTCAATGTCCAAGAAAACACACATATAAACTAGTTGGACATTTAGAGCAGTCAAAAGTACAACAACGCACAGTAGCATTAAGCGGTCAGGAAGATCAAGGATTTCCCTCCACATCTGTTAAACTATAGGAGGTGCTGTTTGACTGGTTTTAGCTACAAGTGAGAACTTCTCTGCATCTAGCCTCTTATATTGTATTTTAAATGAACTTAGCAGACTATTTGAAGACTTTGTCTCATATTTTATACCATTGTTATGGGGTATGCTTGTTTTGCATATGTAATTCTTTAAAACAGAAGATTTTTTAATTTTAATTGAAAAAAATAATATTTTTAATTTATTTTTAAACAAATTTTGGTTTCAACTAGATTTCCATACAAAGAATGAATTTATCTACCTTATGCAATTTACAGAATGTAAATATCTCTTGAAATAAAAAAGTTGTGCTGATTTTTAGCATATTTTCTTCATGAATTTAAGATTTTCTCCGATCAATTTTCTGGTATTTGAGATGTTATAGATAAGGATCTATAATTCTGTAACTGTTTGATCAATTTTTTTGAAACTTTGCACAATAACTACTGAGATGTATATCTTTATTTTAAAAGTTCAGTTTTAGGTCTGGGGGAAAAAATAAAGTCTGACAGGAATAGGATCCCAGTTAGGGCAACCAGTCTGGTACCCACGAATGTAGTTCTTAAAAAAAATATATAACTTTTGTTATAAATTGTGTAGTGTTATTATTTCACTAGTTCTGTAACTGAATGTAGATTTATTTAAAAGGGTAGGCTTTCTAGTTTGAATTTCTGTAAAAATTTTGATTGATTTAAATGTAATCTGGCGTCAGTACATAGAGTAAATTGCCTAAATTCTAGCCTTTATTCTTTCCCGGAAGTAGACAGACTGACCCTGTTGTCAATAAAAACAAAATTGTGCAACGGAATGCCGGTCATGAGGCACTGAGAATGCACTTAGACACTTCTAAATGAATGCCTAACATGAACCAGAAGTCCCAAGGTGGCTATCAAAATTATTTATTGAACAGGACCCTATGTATTTACAATGATTTTCAATGTGTTCCAATGGGGCAATTAATTGGGTCCCCGTTCCTGTCAGAGAGCATGTTTTGAACATTTCAATCTGCAATTGTAAGCTCATTTTTGAAGTTTCATGGATGAAATTTGGCTACAGGCTTCAAAATTCAATAAGGAAAATAATGGTGTAATTATTTTTAAAATTTGAATTAAACTTTTTAAATTAAATTGAAATTTAAATTTATGAAATTTAAAAAAGTTTTTTCTTCAATTTAAAGTTTAAAAGGGGGTCACAGAAAGGTCATAGTTGTCTGTAGTATGTATTCCTACACTTGTAAGTTAAAATGGAGGGATTTTTGAAAAATATCAGCAAATAGTATTAGAAAAAGACACAGGGAAAGAAATAATAAATGTGTTATATGGCATCAGGGGACAGTGCCAGATGGTAAATATGGGCTTATTTCTTTCTAATATCTTAATTCTGGGACCTGGAAACAGAAAAGAATCCCATAGTTTCAGTTTTAGGTTTTTAATAAGTTTTTGATAGATTGTGGATATTAAATAAATCATTTAGGTGCCACGGTTCAGTTATGAAAGTTGTGTGCGAATCCAGCTCACATTTATTTAGAGCCGCATCACACACATAGCCACATATTATTGTGTAAACTCAGAAACACTTGCCAGGGGCTCTCTAATTTTACATTTTTTTGAAGATATTTAAGGGGTAGGGCTATAATATAGCTTATAAAAGCAATTTAAACTGAATGTACAACAATTTTAGACTCCCTTTTAAAGATTTTGATGGTCCTTAAAAGGACCTTTAATTTTATCTGTATCTATGTATGACAGCAGTAGATGAATGGAGCTATATATATCTTCCTTGGTTTTGGAACTTTTGCAGATCAGCTTCTGGTTAAGGAAACACTAAGTGCTCTTTTAATAGTTTCACTGATTGAATTTCATTTTCATTAATGCTTCTTTCCCAAGTTGCATTTTTAAAAGTTCCTGCATTATTAACTTGTCTTTGTTATCTATATTCAGGTTGGTGAACTTGGACTAAAGTACATGGATCTCAGCCACCAAAAGTTTCAATGTCCAAGAAAACACACATATAAACTAGTTGGACATTTAGAGCAGTCAAAAGTACAACAACGCACAGTAGCATTAAGCGGTCAGGAAGATCAAGGATTTCCCTCCACATCTGTTAAACTATAGGAGGTGCTGTTTGACTGGTTTTAGCTACAAGTGAGAACTTCTCTGCATCTAGCCTCTTATATTGTATTTTAAATGAACTTAGCAGACTATTTGAAGACTTTGTCTCATATTTTATACCATTGTTATGGGGTATGCTTGTTTTGCATATGTAATTCTTTAAAACAGAAGATTTTTTAATTTTAATTGAAAAAAATAATATTTTTAATTTATTTTTAAACAAATTTTGGTTTCAACTAGATTTCCATACAAAGAATGAATTTATCTACCTTATGCAATTTACAGAATGTAAATATCTCTTGAAATAAAAAAGTTGTGCTGATTTTTAGCATATTTTCTTCATGAATTTAAGATTTTCTCCGATCAATTTTCTGGTATTTGAGATGTTATAGATAAGGATCTATAATTCTGTAACTGTTTGATCAATTTTTTTGAAACTTTGCACAATAACTACTGAGATGTATATCTTTATTTTAAAAGTTCAGTTTTAGGTCTGGGGGAAAAAATAAAGTCTGACAGGAATAGGATCCCAGTTAGGGCAACCAGTCCGGTACCCACGAATGTAGTTCTTAAAAAAAATATATAACTTTTGTTATAAATTGTGTAGTGTTATTATTTCACTAGTTCTGTAACTGAATGTAGATTTATTTAAAAGGGTAGGCTTTCTAGTTTGAATTTCTGTAAAAATTTTGATTGATTTAAATGTAATCTGGCGTCAGTACATAGAGTAAATTGCCTAAATTCTAGCCTTTATTCTTTCCCGGAAGTAGACAGACTGACCCTGTTGTCAATAAAAACAAAATTGTGCAACGGAATGCCGGTCATGAGGCACTGAGAATGCACTTAGACACTTCTAAATGAATGCCTAACATGAACCAGAAGTCCCAAGGTGGCTATCAAAATTATTTATTGAACAGGACCCTATGTATTTACAATGATTTTCAATGTGTTCCAATGGGGCAATTAATTGGGTCCCCGTTCCTGTCAGAGAGCATGTTTTGAACATTTCAATCTGCAATTGTAAGCTCATTTTTGAAGTTTCATGGATGAAATTTGGCTACAGGCTTCAAAATTCAATAAGGAAAATAATGGTGTAATTATTTTTAAAATTTGAATTAAACTTTTTAAATTAAATTGAAATTTAAATTTATGAAATTTAAAAAAGTTTTTTCTTCAATTTAAAGTTTAAAAGGGGGTCACAGAAAGGTCATAGTTGTCTGTAGTATGTATTCCTACACTTGTAAGTTAAAATGGAGGGATTTTTGAAAAATATCAGCAAATAGTATTAGAAAAAGACACAGGGAAAGAAATAATAAATGTGTTATATGGCATCAGGGGACAGTGCCAGATGGTAAATATGGGCTTATTTCTTTCTAATATCTTAATTCTGGGACCTGGAAACAGAAAAGAATCCCATAGTTTCAGTTTTAGGTTTTTAATAAGTTTTTGATAGATTGTGGATATTAAATAAATCATTTAGGTGCCACGGTTCAGTTATGAAAGTTGTGTGCGAATCCAGCTCACATTTATTTAGAGCCGCATCACACACATAGCCACATATTATTGTGTAAACTCAGAAACACTTGCCAGGGGCTCTCTAATTTTACATTTTTTTGAAGATATTTAAGGGGTAGGGCTATAATATAGCTTATAAAAGCAATTTAAACTGAATGTACAACAATTTTAGACTCCCTTTTAAAGATTTTGATGGTCCTTAAAAGGACCTTTAATTTTATCTGTATCTATGTATGACAGCAGTAGATGAATGGAGCTATATATATCTTCCTTGGTTTTGGAACTTTTGCAGATCAGCTTCTGGTTAAGGAAACACTAAGTGCTCTTTTAATAGTTTCACTGATTGAATTTCATTTTCATTAATGCTTCTTTCCCAAGTTGCATTTTTAAAAGTTCCTGCATTATTAACTTGTCTTTGTTATCTATATTCAGGTTGGTGAACTTGGACTAAAGTACATGGATCTCAGCCACCAAAAGTTTCAATGTCCAAGAAAACACACATATAAACTAGTTGGACATTTAGAGCAGTCAAAAGTACAACAACGCACAGTAGCATTAAGCGGTCAGGAAGATCAAGGATTTCCCTCCACATCTGTTAAACTATAGGAGGTGCTGTTTGACTGGTTTTAGCTACAAGTGAGAACTTCTCTGCATCTAGCCTCTTATATTGTATTTTAAATGAACTTAGCAGACTATTTGAAGACTTTGTCTCATATTTTATACCATTGTTATGGGGTATGCTTGTTTTGCATATGTAATTCTTTAAAACAGAAGATTTTTTAATTTTAATTGAAAAAAATAATATTTTTAATTTATTTTTAAACAAATTTTGGTTTCAACTAGATTTCCATACAAAGAATGAATTTATCTACCTTATGCAATTTACAGAATGTAAATATCTCTTGAAATAAAAAAGTTGTGCTGATTTTTAGCATATTTTCTTCATGAATTTAAGATTTTCTCCGATCAATTTTCTGGTATTTGAGATGTTATAGATAAGGATCTATAATTCTGTAACTGTTTGATCAATTTTTTTGAAACTTTGCACAATAACTACTGAGATGTATATCTTTATTTTAAAAGTTCAGTTTTAGGTCTGGGGGAAAAAATAAAGTCTGACAGGAATAGGATCCCAGTTAGGGCAACCAGTCCGGTACCCACGAATGTAGTTCTTAAAAAAAATATATAACTTTTGTTATAAATTGTGTAGTGTTATTATTTCACTAGTTCTGTAACTGAATGTAGATTTATTTAAAAGGGTAGGCTTTCTAGTTTGAATTTCTGTAAAAATTTTGATTGATTTAAATGTAATCTGGCGTCAGTACATAGAGTAAATTGCCTAAATTCTAGCCTTTATTCTTTCCCGGAAGTAGACAGACTGACCCTGTTGTCAATAAAAACAAAATTGTGCAACGGAATGCCGGTCATGAGGCACTGAGAATGCACTTAGACACTTCTAAATGAATGCCTAACATGAACCAGAAGTCCCAAGGTGGCTATCAAAATTATTTATTGAACAGGACCCTATGTATTTACAATGATTTTCAATGTGTTCCAATGGGGCAATTAATTGGGTCCCCGTTCCTGTCAGAGAGCATGTTTTGAACATTTCAATCTGCAATTGTAAGCTCATTTTTGAAGTTTCATGGATGAAATTTGGCTACAGGCTTCAAAATTCAATAAGGAAAATAATGGTGTAATTATTTTTAAAATTTGAATTAAACTTTTTAAATTAAATTGAAATTTAAATTTATGAAATTTAAAAAAGTTTTTTCTTCAATTTAAAGTTTAAAAGGGGGTCACAGAAAGGTCATAGTTGTCTGTAGTATGTATTCCTACACTTGTAAGTTAAAATGGAGGGATTTTTGAAAAATATCAGCAAATAGTATTAGAAAAAGACACAGGGAAAGAAATAATAAATGTGTTATATGGCATCAGGGGACAGTGCCAGATGGTAAATATGGGCTTATTTCTTTCTAATATCTTAATTCTGGGACCTGGAAACAGAAAAGAATCCCATAGTTTCAGTTTTAGGTTTTTAATAAGTTTTTGATAGATTGTGGATATTAAATAAATCATTTAGGTGCCACGGTTCAGTTATGAAAGTTGTGTGCGAATCCAGCTCACATTTATTTAGAGCCGCATCACACACATAGCCACATATTATTGTGTAAACTCAGAAACACTTGCCAGGGGCTCTCTAATTTTACATTTTTTTGAAGATATTTAAGGGGTAGGGCTATAATATAGCTTATAAAAGCAATTTAAACTGAATGTACAACAATTTTAGACTCCCTTTTAAAGATTTTGATGGTCCTTAAAAGGACCTTTAATTTTATCTGTATCTATGTATGACAGCAGTAGATGAATGGAGCTATATATATCTTCCTTGGTTTTGGAACTTTTGCAGATCAGCTTCTGGTTAAGGAAACACTAAGTGCTCTTTTAATAGTTTCACTGATTGAATTTCATTTTCATTAATGCTTCTTTCCCAAGTTGCATTTTTAAAAGTTCCTGCATTATTAACTTGTCTTTGTTATCTATATTCAGGTTGGTGAACTTGGACTAAAGTACATGGATCTCAGCCACCAAAAGTTTCAATGTCCAAGAAAACACACATATAAACTAGTTGGACATTTAGAGCAGTCAAAAGTACAACAACGCACAGTAGCATTAAGCGGTCAGGAAGATCAAGGATTTCCCTCCACATCTGTTAAACTATAGGAGGTGCTGTTTGACTGGTTTTAGCTACAAGTGAGAACTTCTCTGCATCTAGCCTCTTATATTGTATTTTAAATGAACTTAGCAGACTATTTGAAGACTTTGTCTCATATTTTATACCATTGTTATGGGGTATGCTTGTTTTGCATATGTAATTCTTTAAAACAGAAGATTTTTTAATTTTAATTGAAAAAAATAATATTTTTAATTTATTTTTAAACAAATTTTGGTTTCAACTAGATTTCCATACAAAGAATGAATTTATCTACCTTATGCAATTTACAGAATGTAAATATCTCTTGAAATAAAAAAGTTGTGCTGATTTTTAGCATATTTTCTTCATGAATTTAAGATTTTCTCCGATCAATTTTCTGGTATTTGAGATGTTATAGATAAGGATCTATAATTCTGTAACTGTTTGATCAATTTTTTTGAAACTTTGCACAATAACTACTGAGATGTATATCTTTATTTTAAAAGTTCAGTTTTAGGTCTGGGGGAAAAAATAAAGTCTGACAGGAATAGGATCCCAGTTAGGGCAACCAGTCCGGTACCCACGAATGTAGTTCTTAAAAAAAATATATAACTTTTGTTATAAATTGTGTAGTGTTATTATTTCACTAGTTCTGTAACTGAATGTAGATTTATTTAAAAGGGTAGGCTTTCTAGTTTGAATTTCTGTAAAAATTTTGATTGATTTAAATGTAATCTGGCGTCAGTACATAGAGTAAATTGCCTAAATTCTAGCCTTTATTCTTTCCCGGAAGTAGACAGACTGACCCTGTTGTCAATAAAAACAAAATTGTGCAACGGAATGCCGGTCATGAGGCACTGAGAATGCACTTAGACACTTCTAAATGAATGCCTAACATGAACCAGAAGTCCCAAGGTGGCTATCAAAATTATTTATTGAACAGGACCCTATGTATTTACAATGATTTTCAATGTGTTCCAATGGGGCAATTAATTGGGTCCCCGTTCCTGTCAGAGAGCATGTTTTGAACATTTCAATCTGCAATTGTAAGCTCATTTTTGAAGTTTCATGGATGAAATTTGGCTACAGGCTTCAAAATTCAATAAGGAAAATAATGGTGTAATTATTTTTAAAATTTGAATTAAACTTTTTAAATTAAATTGAAATTTAAATTTATGAAATTTAAAAAAGTTTTTTCTTCAATTTAAAGTTTAAAAGGGGGTCACAGAAAGGTCATAGTTGTCTGTAGTATGTATTCCTACACTTGTAAGTTAAAATGGAGGGATTTTTGAAAAATATCAGCAAATAGTATTAGAAAAAGACACAGGGAAAGAAATAATAAATGTGTTATATGGCATCAGGGGACAGTGCCAGATGGTAAATATGGGCTTATTTCTTTCTAATATCTTAATTCTGGGACCTGGAAACAGAAAAGAATCCCATAGTTTCAGTTTTAGGTTTTTAATAAGTTTTTGATAGATTGTGGATATTAAATAAATCATTTAGGTGCCACGGTTCAGTTATGAAAGTTGTGTGCGAATCCAGCTCACATTTATTTAGAGCCGCATCACACACATAGCCACATATTATTGTGTAAACTCAGAAACACTTGCCAGGGGCTCTCTAATTTTACATTTTTTTGAAGATATTTAAGGGGTAGGGCTATAATATAGCTTATAAAAGCAATTTAAACTGAATGTACAACAATTTTAGACTCCCTTTTAAAGATTTTGATGGTCCTTAAAAGGACCTTTAATTTTATCTGTATCTATGTATGACAGCAGTAGATGAATGGAGCTATATATATCTTCCTTGGTTTTGGAACTTTTGCAGATCAGCTTCTGGTTAAGGAAACACTAAGTGCTCTTTTAATAGTTTCACTGATTGAATTTCATTTTCATTAATGCTTCTTTCCCAAGTTGCATTTTTAAAAGTTCCTGCATTATTAACTTGTCTTTGTTATCTATATTCAGGTTGGTGAACTTGGACTAAAGTACATGGATCTCAGCCACCAAAAGTTTCAATGTCCAAGAAAACACACATATAAACTAGTTGGACATTTAGAGCAGTCAAAAGTACAACAACGCACAGTAGCATTAAGCGGTCAGGAAGATCAAGGATTTCCCTCCACATCTGTTAAACTATAGGAGGTGCTGTTTGACTGGTTTTAGCTACAAGTGAGAACTTCTCTGCATCTAGCCTCTTATATTGTATTTTAAATGAACTTAGCAGACTATTTGAAGACTTTGTCTCATATTTTATACCATTGTTATGGGGTATGCTTGTTTTGCATATGTAATTCTTTAAAACAGAAGATTTTTTAATTTTAATTGAAAAAAATAATATTTTTAATTTATTTTTAAACAAATTTTGGTTTCAACTAGATTTCCATACAAAGAATGAATTTATCTACCTTATGCAATTTACAGAATGTAAATATCTCTTGAAATAAAAAAGTTGTGCTGATTTTTAGCATATTTTCTTCATGAATTTAAGATTTTCTCCGATCAATTTTCTGGTATTTGAGATGTTATAGATAAGGATCTATAATTCTGTAACTGTTTGATCAATTTTTTTGAAACTTTGCACAATAACTACTGAGATGTATATCTTTATTTTAAAAGTTCAGTTTTAGGTCTGGGGGAAAAAATAAAGTCTGACAGGAATAGGATCCCAGTTAGGGCAACCAGTCCGGTACCCACGAATGTAGTTCTTAAAAAAAATATATAACTTTTGTTATAAATTGTGTAGTGTTATTATTTCACTAGTTCTGTAACTGAATGTAGATTTATTTAAAAGGGTAGGCTTTCTAGTTTGAATTTCTGTAAAAATTTTGATTGATTTAAATGTAATCTGGCGTCAGTACATAGAGTAAATTGCCTAAATTCTAGCCTTTATTCTTTCCCGGAAGTAGACAGACTGACCCTGTTGTCAATAAAAACAAAATTGTGCAACGGAATGCCGGTCATGAGGCACTGAGAATGCACTTAGACACTTCTAAATGAATGCCTAACATGAACCAGAAGTCCCAAGGTGGCTATCAAAATTATTTATTGAACAGGACCCTATGTATTTACAATGATTTTCAATGTGTTCCAATGGGGCAATTAATTGGGTCCCCGTTCCTGTCAGAGAGCATGTTTTGAACATTTCAATCTGCAATTGTAAGCTCATTTTTGAAGTTTCATGGATGAAATTTGGCTACAGGCTTCAAAATTCAATAAGGAAAATAATGGTGTAATTATTTTTAAAATTTGAATTAAACTTTTTAAATTAAATTGAAATTTAAATTTATGAAATTTAAAAAAGTTTTTTCTTCAATTTAAAGTTTAAAAGGGGGTCACAGAAAGGTCATAGTTGTCTGTAGTATGTATTCCTACACTTGTAAGTTAAAATGGAGGGATTTTTGAAAAATATCAGCAAATAGTATTAGAAAAAGACACAGGGAAAGAAATAATAAATGTGTTATATGGCATCAGGGGACAGTGCCAGATGGTAAATATGGGCTTATTTCTTTCTAATATCTTAATTCTGGGACCTGGAAACAGAAAAGAATCCCATAGTTTCAGTTTTAGGTTTTTAATAAGTTTTTGATAGATTGTGGATATTAAATAAATCATTTAGGTGCCACGGTTCAGTTATGAAAGTTGTGTGCGAATCCAGCTCACATTTATTTAGAGCCGCATCACACACATAGCCACATATTATTGTGTAAACTCAGAAACACTTGCCAGGGGCTCTCTAATTTTACATTTTTTTGAAGATATTTAAGGGGTAGGGCTATAATATAGCTTATAAAAGCAATTTAAACTGAATGTACAACAATTTTAGACTCCCTTTTAAAGATTTTGATGGTCCTTAAAAGGACCTTTAATTTTATCTGTATCTATGTATGACAGCAGTAGATGAATGGAGCTATATATATCTTCCTTGGTTTTGGAACTTTTGCAGATCAGCTTCTGGTTAAGGAAACACTAAGTGCTCTTTTAATAGTTTCACTGATTGAATTTCATTTTCATTAATGCTTCTTTCCCAAGTTGCATTTTTAAAAGTTCCTGCATTATTAACTTGTCTTTGTTATCTATATTCAGGTTGGTGAACTTGGACTAAAGTACATGGATCTCAGCCACCAAAAGTTTCAATGTCCAAGAAAACACACATATAAACTAGTTGGACATTTAGAGCAGTCAAAAGTACAACAACGCACAGTAGCATTAAGCGGTCAGGAAGATCAAGGATTTCCCTCCACATCTGTTAAACTATAGGAGGTGCTGTTTGACTGGTTTTAGCTACAAGTGAGAACTTCTCTGCATCTAGCCTCTTATATTGTATTTTAAATGAACTTAGCAGACTATTTGAAGACTTTGTCTCATATTTTATACCATTGTTATGGGGTATGCTTGTTTTGCATATGTAATTCTTTAAAACAGAAGATTTTTTAATTTTAATTGAAAAAAATAATATTTTTAATTTATTTTTAAACAAATTTTGGTTTCAACTAGATTTCCATACAAAGAATGAATTTATCTACCTTATGCAATTTACAGAATGTAAATATCTCTTGAAATAAAAAAGTTGTGCTGATTTTTAGCATATTTTCTTCATGAATTTAAGATTTTCTCCGATCAATTTTCTGGTATTTGAGATGTTATAGATAAGGATCTATAATTCTGTAACTGTTTGATCAATTTTTTTGAAACTTTGCACAATAACTACTGAGATGTATATCTTTATTTTAAAAGTTCAGTTTTAGGTCTGGGGGAAAAAATAAAGTCTGACAGGAATAGGATCCCAGTTAGGGCAACCAGTCCGGTACCCACGAATGTAGTTCTTAAAAAAAATATATAACTTTTGTTATAAATTGTGTAGTGTTATTATTTCACTAGTTCTGTAACTGAATGTAGATTTATTTAAAAGGGTAGGCTTTCTAGTTTGAATTTCTGTAAAAATTTTGATTGATTTAAATGTAATCTGGCGTCAGTACATAGAGTAAATTGCCTAAATTCTAGCCTTTATTCTTTCCCGGAAGTAGACAGACTGACCCTGTTGTCAATAAAAACAAAATTGTGCAACGGAATGCCGGTCATGAGGCACTGAGAATGCACTTAGACACTTCTAAATGAATGCCTAACATGAACCAGAAGTCCCAAGGTGGCTATCAAAATTATTTATTGAACAGGACCCTATGTATTTACAATGATTTTCAATGTGTTCCAATGGGGCAATTAATTGGGTCCCCGTTCCTGTCAGAGAGCATGTTTTGAACATTTCAATCTGCAATTGTAAGCTCATTTTTGAAGTTTCATGGATGAAATTTGGCTACAGGCTTCAAAATTCAATAAGGAAAATAATGGTGTAATTATTTTTAAAATTTGAATTAAACTTTTTAAATTAAATTGAAATTTAAATTTATGAAATTTAAAAAAGTTTTTTCTTCAATTTAAAGTTTAAAAGGGGGTCACAGAAAGGTCATAGTTGTCTGTAGTATGTATTCCTACACTTGTAAGTTAAAATGGAGGGATTTTTGAAAAATATCAGCAAATAGTATTAGAAAAAGACACAGGGAAAGAAATAATAAATGTGTTATATGGCATCAGGGGACAGTGCCAGATGGTAAATATGGGCTTATTTCTTTCTAATATCTTAATTCTGGGACCTGGAAACAGAAAAGAATCCCATAGTTTCAGTTTTAGGTTTTTAATAAGTTTTTGATAGATTGTGGATATTAAATAAATCATTTAGGTGCCACGGTTCAGTTATGAAAGTTGTGTGCGAATCCAGCTCACATTTATTTAGAGCCGCATCACACACATAGCCACATATTATTGTGTAAACTCAGAAACACTTGCCAGGGGCTCTCTAATTTTACATTTTTTTGAAGATATTTAAGGGGTAGGGCTATAATATAGCTTATAAAAGCAATTTAAACTGAATGTACAACAATTTTAGACTCCCTTTTAAAGATTTTGATGGTCCTTAAAAGGACCTTTAATTTTATCTGTATCTATGTATGACAGCAGTAGATGAATGGAGCTATATATATCTTCCTTGGTTTTGGAACTTTTGCAGATCAGCTTCTGGTTAAGGAAACACTAAGTGCTCTTTTAATAGTTTCACTGATTGAATTTCATTTTCATTAATGCTTCTTTCCCAAGTTGCATTTTTAAAAGTTCCTGCATTATTAACTTGTCTTTGTTATCTATATTCAGGTTGGTGAACTTGGACTAAAGTACATGGATCTCAGCCACCAAAAGTTTCAATGTCCAAGAAAACACACATATAAACTAGTTGGACATTTAGAGCAGTCAAAAGTACAACAACGCACAGTAGCATTAAGCGGTCAGGAAGATCAAGGATTTCCCTCCACATCTGTTAAACTATAGGAGGTGCTGTTTGACTGGTTTTAGCTACAAGTGAGAACTTCTCTGCATCTAGCCTCTTATATTGTATTTTAAATGAACTTAGCAGACTATTTGAAGACTTTGTCTCATATTTTATACCATTGTTATGGGGTATGCTTGTTTTGCATATGTAATTCTTTAAAACAGAAGATTTTTTAATTTTAATTGAAAAAAATAATATTTTTAATTTATTTTTAAACAAATTTTGGTTTCAACTAGATTTCCATACAAAGAATGAATTTATCTACCTTATGCAATTTACAGAATGTAAATATCTCTTGAAATAAAAAAGTTGTGCTGATTTTTAGCATATTTTCTTCATGAATTTAAGATTTTCTCCGATCAATTTTCTGGTATTTGAGATGTTATAGATAAGGATCTATAATTCTGTAACTGTTTGATCAATTTTTTTGAAACTTTGCACAATAACTACTGAGATGTATATCTTTATTTTAAAAGTTCAGTTTTAGGTCTGGGGGAAAAAATAAAGTCTGACAGGAATAGGATCCCAGTTAGGGCAACCAGTCCGGTACCCACGAATGTAGTTCTTAAAAAAAATATATAACTTTTGTTATAAATTGTGTAGTGTTATTATTTCACTAGTTCTGTAACTGAATGTAGATTTATTTAAAAGGGTAGGCTTTCTAGTTTGAATTTCTGTAAAAATTTTGATTGATTTAAATGTAATCTGGCGTCAGTACATAGAGTAAATTGCCTAAATTCTAGCCTTTATTCTTTCCCGGAAGTAGACAGACTGACCCTGTTGTCAATAAAAACAAAATTGTGCAACGGAATGCCGGTCATGAGGCACTGAGAATGCACTTAGACACTTCTAAATGAATGCCTAACATGAACCAGAAGTCCCAAGGTGGCTATCAAAATTATTTATTGAACAGGACCCTATGTATTTACAATGATTTTCAATGTGTTCCAATGGGGCAATTAATTGGGTCCCCGTTCCTGTCAGAGAGCATGTTTTGAACATTTCAATCTGCAATTGTAAGCTCATTTTTGAAGTTTCATGGATGAAATTTGGCTACAGGCTTCAAAATTCAATAAGGAAAATAATGGTGTAATTATTTTTAAAATTTGAATTAAACTTTTTAAATTAAATTGAAATTTAAATTTATGAAATTTAAAAAAGTTTTTTCTTCAATTTAAAGTTTAAAAGGGGGTCACAGAAAGGTCATAGTTGTCTGTAGTATGTATTCCTACACTTGTAAGTTAAAATGGAGGGATTTTTGAAAAATATCAGCAAATAGTATTAGAAAAAGACACAGGGAAAGAAATAATAAATGTGTTATATGGCATCAGGGGACAGTGCCAGATGGTAAATATGGGCTTATTTCTTTCTAATATCTTAATTCTGGGACCTGGAAACAGAAAAGAATCCCATAGTTTCAGTTTTAGGTTTTTAATAAGTTTTTGATAGATTGTGGATATTAAATAAATCATTTAGGTGCCACGGTTCAGTTATGAAAGTTGTGTGCGAATCCAGCTCACATTTATTTAGAGCCGCATCACACACATAGCCACATATTATTGTGTAAACTCAGAAACACTTGCCAGGGGCTCTCTAATTTTACATTTTTTTGAAGATATTTAAGGGGTAGGGCTATAATATAGCTTATAAAAGCAATTTAAACTGAATGTACAACAATTTTAGACTCCCTTTTAAAGATTTTGATGGTCCTTAAAAGGACCTTTAATTTTATCTGTATCTATGTATGACAGCAGTAGATGAATGGAGCTATATATATCTTCCTTGGTTTTGGAACTTTTGCAGATCAGCTTCTGGTTAAGGAAACACTAAGTGCTCTTTTAATAGTTTCACTGATTGAATTTCATTTTCATTAATGCTTCTTTCCCAAGTTGCATTTTTAAAAGTTCCTGCATTATTAACTTGTCTTTGTTATCTATATTCAGGTTGGTGAACTTGGACTAAAGTACATGGATCTCAGCCACCAAAAGTTTCAATGTCCAAGAAAACACACATATAAACTAGTTGGACATTTAGAGCAGTCAAAAGTACAACAACGCACAGTAGCATTAAGCGGTCAGGAAGATCAAGGATTTCCCTCCACATCTGTTAAACTATAGGAGGTGCTGTTTGACTGGTTTTAGCTACAAGTGAGAACTTCTCTGCATCTAGCCTCTTATATTGTATTTTAAATGAACTTAGCAGACTATTTGAAGACTTTGTCTCATATTTTATACCATTGTTATGGGGTATGCTTGTTTTGCATATGTAATTCTTTAAAACAGAAGATTTTTTAATTTTAATTGAAAAAAATAATATTTTTAATTTATTTTTAAACAAATTTTGGTTTCAACTAGATTTCCATACAAAGAATGAATTTATCTACCTTATGCAATTTACAGAATGTAAATATCTCTTGAAATAAAAAAGTTGTGCTGATTTTTAGCATATTTTCTTCATGAATTTAAGATTTTCTCCGATCAATTTTCTGGTATTTGAGATGTTATAGATAAGGATCTATAATTCTGTAACTGTTTGATCAATTTTTTTGAAACTTTGCACAATAACTACTGAGATGTATATCTTTATTTTAAAAGTTCAGTTTTAGGTCTGGGGGAAAAAATAAAGTCTGACAGGAATAGGATCCCAGTTAGGGCAACCAGTCCGGTACCCACGAATGTAGTTCTTAAAAAAAATATATAACTTTTGTTATAAATTGTGTAGTGTTATTATTTCACTAGTTCTGTAACTGAATGTAGATTTATTTAAAAGGGTAGGCTTTCTAGTTTGAATTTCTGTAAAAATTTTGATTGATTTAAATGTAATCTGGCGTCAGTACATAGAGTAAATTGCCTAAATTCTAGCCTTTATTCTTTCCCGGAAGTAGACAGACTGACCCTGTTGTCAATAAAAACAAAATTGTGCAACGGAATGCCGGTCATGAGGCACTGAGAATGCACTTAGACACTTCTAAATGAATGCCTAACATGAACCAGAAGTCCCAAGGTGGCTATCAAAATTATTTATTGAACAGGACCCTATGTATTTACAATGATTTTCAATGTGTTCCAATGGGGCAATTAATTGGGTCCCCGTTCCTGTCAGAGAGCATGTTTTGAACATTTCAATCTGCAATTGTAAGCTCATTTTTGAAGTTTCATGGATGAAATTTGGCTACAGGCTTCAAAATTCAATAAGGAAAATAATGGTGTAATTATTTTTAAAATTTGAATTAAACTTTTTAAATTAAATTGAAATTTAAATTTATGAAATTTAAAAAAGTTTTTTCTTCAATTTAAAGTTTAAAAGGGGGTCACAGAAAGGTCATAGTTGTCTGTAGTATGTATTCCTACACTTGTAAGTTAAAATGGAGGGATTTTTGAAAAATATCAGCAAATAGTATTAGAAAAAGACACAGGGAAAGAAATAATAAATGTGTTATATGGCATCAGGGGACAGTGCCAGATGGTAAATATGGGCTTATTTCTTTCTAATATCTTAATTCTGGGACCTGGAAACAGAAAAGAATCCCATAGTTTCAGTTTTAGGTTTTTAATAAGTTTTTGATAGATTGTGGATATTAAATAAATCATTTAGGTGCCACGGTTCAGTTATGAAAGTTGTGTGCGAATCCAGCTCACATTTATTTAGAGCCGCATCACACACATAGCCACATATTATTGTGTAAACTCAGAAACACTTGCCAGGGGCTCTCTAATTTTACATTTTTTTGAAGATATTTAAGGGGTAGGGCTATAATATAGCTTATAAAAGCAATTTAAACTGAATGTACAACAATTTTAGACTCCCTTTTAAAGATTTTGATGGTCCTTAAAAGGACCTTTAATTTTATCTGTATCTATGTATGACAGCAGTAGATGAATGGAGCTATATATATCTTCCTTGGTTTTGGAACTTTTGCAGATCAGCTTCTGGTTAAGGAAACACTAAGTGCTCTTTTAATAGTTTCACTGATTGAATTTCATTTTCATTAATGCTTCTTTCCCAAGTTGCATTTTTAAAAGTTCCTGCATTATTAACTTGTCTTTGTTATCTATATTCAGGTTGGTGAACTTGGACTAAAGTACATGGATCTCAGCCACCAAAAGTTTCAATGTCCAAGAAAACACACATATAAACTAGTTGGACATTTAGAGCAGTCAAAAGTACAACAACGCACAGTAGCATTAAGCGGTCAGGAAGATCAAGGATTTCCCTCCACATCTGTTAAACTATAGGAGGTGCTGTTTGACTGGTTTTAGCTACAAGTGAGAACTTCTCTGCATCTAGCCTCTTATATTGTATTTTAAATGAACTTAGCAGACTATTTGAAGACTTTGTCTCATATTTTATACCATTGTTATGGGGTATGCTTGTTTTGCATATGTAATTCTTTAAAACAGAAGATTTTTTAATTTTAATTGAAAAAAATAATATTTTTAATTTATTTTTAAACAAATTTTGGTTTCAACTAGATTTCCATACAAAGAATGAATTTATCTACCTTATGCAATTTACAGAATGTAAATATCTCTTGAAATAAAAAAGTTGTGCTGATTTTTAGCATATTTTCTTCATGAATTTAAGATTTTCTCCGATCAATTTTCTGGTATTTGAGATGTTATAGATAAGGATCTATAATTCTGTAACTGTTTGATCAATTTTTTTGAAACTTTGCACAATAACTACTGAGATGTATATCTTTATTTTAAAAGTTCAGTTTTAGGTCTGGGGGAAAAAATAAAGTCTGACAGGAATAGGATCCCAGTTAGGGCAACCAGTCCGGTACCCACGAATGTAGTTCTTAAAAAAAATATATAACTTTTGTTATAAATTGTGTAGTGTTATTATTTCACTAGTTCTGTAACTGAATGTAGATTTATTTAAAAGGGTAGGCTTTCTAGTTTGAATTTCTGTAAAAATTTTGATTGATTTAAATGTAATCTGGCGTCAGTACATAGAGTAAATTGCCTAAATTCTAGCCTTTATTCTTTCCCGGAAGTAGACAGACTGACCCTGTTGTCAATAAAAACAAAATTGTGCAACGGAATGCCGGTCATGAGGCACTGAGAATGCACTTAGACACTTCTAAATGAATGCCTAACATGAACCAGAAGTCCCAAGGTGGCTATCAAAATTATTTATTGAACAGGACCCTATGTATTTACAATGATTTTCAATGTGTTCCAATGGGGCAATTAATTGGGTCCCCGTTCCTGTCAGAGAGCATGTTTTGAACATTTCAATCTGCAATTGTAAGCTCATTTTTGAAGTTTCATGGATGAAATTTGGCTACAGGCTTCAAAATTCAATAAGGAAAATAATGGTGTAATTATTTTTAAAATTTGAATTAAACTTTTTAAATTAAATTGAAATTTAAATTTATGAAATTTAAAAAAGTTTTTTCTTCAATTTAAAGTTTAAAAGGGGGTCACAGAAAGGTCATAGTTGTCTGTAGTATGTATTCCTACACTTGTAAGTTAAAATGGAGGGATTTTTGAAAAATATCAGCAAATAGTATTAGAAAAAGACACAGGGAAAGAAATAATAAATGTGTTATATGGCATCAGGGGACAGTGCCAGATGGTAAATATGGGCTTATTTCTTTCTAATATCTTAATTCTGGGACCTGGAAACAGAAAAGAATCCCATAGTTTCAGTTTTAGGTTTTTAATAAGTTTTTGATAGATTGTGGATATTAAATAAATCATTTAGGTGCCACGGTTCAGTTATGAAAGTTGTGTGCGAATCCAGCTCACATTTATTTAGAGCCGCATCACACACATAGCCACATATTATTGTGTAAACTCAGAAACACTTGCCAGGGGCTCTCTAATTTTACATTTTTTTGAAGATATTTAAGGGGTAGGGCTATAATATAGCTTATAAAAGCAATTTAAACTGAATGTACAACAATTTTAGACTCCCTTTTAAAGATTTTGATGGTCCTTAAAAGGACCTTTAATTTTATCTGTATCTATGTATGACAGCAGTAGATGAATGGAGCTATATATATCTTCCTTGGTTTTGGAACTTTTGCAGATCAGCTTCTGGTTAAGGAAACACTAAGTGCTCTTTTAATAGTTTCACTGATTGAATTTCATTTTCATTAATGCTTCTTTCCCAAGTTGCATTTTTAAAAGTTCCTGCATTATTAACTTGTCTTTGTTATCTATATTCAGGTTGGTGAACTTGGACTAAAGTACATGGATCTCAGCCACCAAAAGTTTCAATGTCCAAGAAAACACACATATAAACTAGTTGGACATTTAGAGCAGTCAAAAGTACAACAACGCACAGTAGCATTAAGCGGTCAGGAAGATCAAGGATTTCCCTCCACATCTGTTAAACTATAGGAGGTGCTGTTTGACTGGTTTTAGCTACAAGTGAGAACTTCTCTGCATCTAGCCTCTTATATTGTATTTTAAATGAACTTAGCAGACTATTTGAAGACTTTGTCTCATATTTTATACCATTGTTATGGGGTATGCTTGTTTTGCATATGTAATTCTTTAAAACAGAAGATTTTTTAATTTTAATTGAAAAAAATAATATTTTTAATTTATTTTTAAACAAATTTTGGTTTCAACTAGATTTCCATACAAAGAATGAATTTATCTACCTTATGCAATTTACAGAATGTAAATATCTCTTGAAATAAAAAAGTTGTGCTGATTTTTAGCATATTTTCTTCATGAATTTAAGATTTTCTCCGATCAATTTTCTGGTATTTGAGATGTTATAGATAAGGATCTATAATTCTGTAACTGTTTGATCAATTTTTTTGAAACTTTGCACAATAACTACTGAGATGTATATCTTTATTTTAAAAGTTCAGTTTTAGGTCTGGGGGAAAAAATAAAGTCTGACAGGAATAGGATCCCAGTTAGGGCAACCAGTCCGGTACCCACGAATGTAGTTCTTAAAAAAAATATATAACTTTTGTTATAAATTGTGTAGTGTTATTATTTCACTAGTTCTGTAACTGAATGTAGATTTATTTAAAAGGGTAGGCTTTCTAGTTTGAATTTCTGTAAAAATTTTGATTGATTTAAATGTAATCTGGCGTCAGTACATAGAGTAAATTGCCTAAATTCTAGCCTTTATTCTTTCCCGGAAGTAGACAGACTGACCCTGTTGTCAATAAAAACAAAATTGTGCAACGGAATGCCGGTCATGAGGCACTGAGAATGCACTTAGACACTTCTAAATGAATGCCTAACATGAACCAGAAGTCCCAAGGTGGCTATCAAAATTATTTATTGAACAGGACCCTATGTATTTACAATGATTTTCAATGTGTTCCAATGGGGCAATTAATTGGGTCCCCGTTCCTGTCAGAGAGCATGTTTTGAACATTTCAATCTGCAATTGTAAGCTCATTTTTGAAGTTTCATGGATGAAATTTGGCTACAGGCTTCAAAATTCAATAAGGAAAATAATGGTGTAATTATTTTTAAAATTTGAATTAAACTTTTTAAATTAAATTGAAATTTAAATTTATGAAATTTAAAAAAGTTTTTTCTTCAATTTAAAGTTTAAAAGGGGGTCACAGAAAGGTCATAGTTGTCTGTAGTATGTATTCCTACACTTGTAAGTTAAAATGGAGGGATTTTTGAAAAATATCAGCAAATAGTATTAGAAAAAGACACAGGGAAAGAAATAATAAATGTGTTATATGGCATCAGGGGACAGTGCCAGATGGTAAATATGGGCTTATTTCTTTCTAATATCTTAATTCTGGGACCTGGAAACAGAAAAGAATCCCATAGTTTCAGTTTTAGGTTTTTAATAAGTTTTTGATAGATTGTGGATATTAAATAAATCATTTAGGTGCCACGGTTCAGTTATGAAAGTTGTGTGCGAATCCAGCTCACATTTATTTAGAGCCGCATCACACACATAGCCACATATTATTGTGTAAACTCAGAAACACTTGCCAGGGGCTCTCTAATTTTACATTTTTTTGAAGATATTTAAGGGGTAGGGCTATAATATAGCTTATAAAAGCAATTTAAACTGAATGTACAACAATTTTAGACTCCCTTTTAAAGATTTTGATGGTCCTTAAAAGGACCTTTAATTTTATCTGTATCTATGTATGACAGCAGTAGATGAATGGAGCTATATATATCTTCCTTGGTTTTGGAACTTTTGCAGATCAGCTTCTGGTTAAGGAAACACTAAGTGCTCTTTTAATAGTTTCACTGATTGAATTTCATTTTCATTAATGCTTCTTTCCCAAGTTGCATTTTTAAAAGTTCCTGCATTATTAACTTGTCTTTGTTATCTATATTCAGGTTGGTGAACTTGGACTAAAGTACATGGATCTCAGCCACCAAAAGTTTCAATGTCCAAGAAAACACACATATAAACTAGTTGGACATTTAGAGCAGTCAAAAGTACAACAACGCACAGTAGCATTAAGCGGTCAGGAAGATCAAGGATTTCCCTCCACATCTGTTAAACTATAGGAGGTGCTGTTTGACTGGTTTTAGCTACAAGTGAGAACTTCTCTGCATCTAGCCTCTTATATTGTATTTTAAATGAACTTAGCAGACTATTTGAAGACTTTGTCTCATATTTTATACCATTGTTATGGGGTATGCTTGTTTTGCATATGTAATTCTTTAAAACAGAAGATTTTTTAATTTTAATTGAAAAAAATAATATTTTTAATTTATTTTTAAACAAATTTTGGTTTCAACTAGATTTCCATACAAAGAATGAATTTATCTACCTTATGCAATTTACAGAATGTAAATATCTCTTGAAATAAAAAAGTTGTGCTGATTTTTAGCATATTTTCTTCATGAATTTAAGATTTTCTCCGATCAATTTTCTGGTATTTGAGATGTTATAGATAAGGATCTATAATTCTGTAACTGTTTGATCAATTTTTTTGAAACTTTGCACAATAACTACTGAGATGTATATCTTTATTTTAAAAGTTCAGTTTTAGGTCTGGGGGAAAAAATAAAGTCTGACAGGAATAGGATCCCAGTTAGGGCAACCAGTCCGGTACCCACGAATGTAGTTCTTAAAAAAAATATATAACTTTTGTTATAAATTGTGTAGTGTTATTATTTCACTAGTTCTGTAACTGAATGTAGATTTATTTAAAAGGGTAGGCTTTCTAGTTTGAATTTCTGTAAAAATTTTGATTGATTTAAATGTAATCTGGCGTCAGTACATAGAGTAAATTGCCTAAATTCTAGCCTTTATTCTTTCCCGGAAGTAGACAGACTGACCCTGTTGTCAATAAAAACAAAATTGTGCAACGGAATGCCGGTCATGAGGCACTGAGAATGCACTTAGACACTTCTAAATGAATGCCTAACATGAACCAGAAGTCCCAAGGTGGCTATCAAAATTATTTATTGAACAGGACCCTATGTATTTACAATGATTTTCAATGTGTTCCAATGGGGCAATTAATTGGGTCCCCGTTCCTGTCAGAGAGCATGTTTTGAACATTTCAATCTGCAATTGTAAGCTCATTTTTGAAGTTTCATGGATGAAATTTGGCTACAGGCTTCAAAATTCAATAAGGAAAATAATGGTGTAATTATTTTTAAAATTTGAATTAAACTTTTTAAATTAAATTGAAATTTAAATTTATGAAATTTAAAAAAGTTTTTTCTTCAATTTAAAGTTTAAAAGGGGGTCACAGAAAGGTCATAGTTGTCTGTAGTATGTATTCCTACACTTGTAAGTTAAAATGGAGGGATTTTTGAAAAATATCAGCAAATAGTATTAGAAAAAGACACAGGGAAAGAAATAATAAATGTGTTATATGGCATCAGGGGACAGTGCCAGATGGTAAATATGGGCTTATTTCTTTCTAATATCTTAATTCTGGGACCTGGAAACAGAAAAGAATCCCATAGTTTCAGTTTTAGGTTTTTAATAAGTTTTTGATAGATTGTGGATATTAAATAAATCATTTAGGTGCCACGGTTCAGTTATGAAAGTTGTGTGCGAATCCAGCTCACATTTATTTAGAGCCGCATCACACACATAGCCACATATTATTGTGTAAACTCAGAAACACTTGCCAGGGGCTCTCTAATTTTACATTTTTTTGAAGATATTTAAGGGGTAGGGCTATAATATAGCTTATAAAAGCAATTTAAACTGAATGTACAACAATTTTAGACTCCCTTTTAAAGATTTTGATGGTCCTTAAAAGGACCTTTAATTTTATCTGTATCTATGTATGACAGCAGTAGATGAATGGAGCTATATATATCTTCCTTGGTTTTGGAACTTTTGCAGATCAGCTTCTGGTTAAGGAAACACTAAGTGCTCTTTTAATAGTTTCACTGATTGAATTTCATTTTCATTAATGCTTCTTTCCCAAGTTGCATTTTTAAAAGTTCCTGCATTATTAACTTGTCTTTGTTATCTATATTCAGGTTGGTGAACTTGGACTAAAGTACATGGATCTCAGCCACCAAAAGTTTCAATGTCCAAGAAAACACACATATAAACTAGTTGGACATTTAGAGCAGTCAAAAGTACAACAACGCACAGTAGCATTAAGCGGTCAGGAAGATCAAGGATTTCCCTCCACATCTGTTAAACTATAGGAGGTGCTGTTTGACTGGTTTTAGCTACAAGTGAGAACTTCTCTGCATCTAGCCTCTTATATTGTATTTTAAATGAACTTAGCAGACTATTTGAAGACTTTGTCTCATATTTTATACCATTGTTATGGGGTATGCTTGTTTTGCATATGTAATTCTTTAAAACAGAAGATTTTTTAATTTTAATTGAAAAAAATAATATTTTTAATTTATTTTTAAACAAATTTTGGTTTCAACTAGATTTCCATACAAAGAATGAATTTATCTACCTTATGCAATTTACAGAATGTAAATATCTCTTGAAATAAAAAAGTTGTGCTGATTTTTAGCATATTTTCTTCATGAATTTAAGATTTTCTCCGATCAATTTTCTGGTATTTGAGATGTTATAGATAAGGATCTATAATTCTGTAACTGTTTGATCAATTTTTTTGAAACTTTGCACAATAACTACTGAGATGTATATCTTTATTTTAAAAGTTCAGTTTTAGGTCTGGGGGAAAAAATAAAGTCTGACAGGAATAGGATCCCAGTTAGGGCAACCAGTCCGGTACCCACGAATGTAGTTCTTAAAAAAAATATATAACTTTTGTTATAAATTGTGTAGTGTTATTATTTCACTAGTTCTGTAACTGAATGTAGATTTATTTAAAAGGGTAGGCTTTCTAGTTTGAATTTCTGTAAAAATTTTGATTGATTTAAATGTAATCTGGCGTCAGTACATAGAGTAAATTGCCTAAATTCTAGCCTTTATTCTTTCCCGGAAGTAGACAGACTGACCCTGTTGTCAATAAAAACAAAATTGTGCAACGGAATGCCGGTCATGAGGCACTGAGAATGCACTTAGACACTTCTAAATGAATGCCTAACATGAACCAGAAGTCCCAAGGTGGCTATCAAAATTATTTATTGAACAGGACCCTATGTATTTACAATGATTTTCAATGTGTTCCAATGGGGCAATTAATTGGGTCCCCGTTCCTGTCAGAGAGCATGTTTTGAACATTTCAATCTGCAATTGTAAGCTCATTTTTGAAGTTTCATGGATGAAATTTGGCTACAGGCTTCAAAATTCAATAAGGAAAATAATGGTGTAATTATTTTTAAAATTTGAATTAAACTTTTTAAATTAAATTGAAATTTAAATTTATGAAATTTAAAAAAGTTTTTTCTTCAATTTAAAGTTTAAAAGGGGGTCACAGAAAGGTCATAGTTGTCTGTAGTATGTATTCCTACACTTGTAAGTTAAAATGGAGGGATTTTTGAAAAATATCAGCAAATAGTATTAGAAAAAGACACAGGGAAAGAAATAATAAATGTGTTATATGGCATCAGGGGACAGTGCCAGATGGTAAATATGGGCTTATTTCTTTCTAATATCTTAATTCTGGGACCTGGAAACAGAAAAGAATCCCATAGTTTCAGTTTTAGGTTTTTAATAAGTTTTTGATAGATTGTGGATATTAAATAAATCATTTAGGTGCCACGGTTCAGTTATGAAAGTTGTGTGCGAATCCAGCTCACATTTATTTAGAGCCGCATCACACACATAGCCACATATTATTGTGTAAACTCAGAAACACTTGCCAGGGGCTCTCTAATTTTACATTTTTTTGAAGATATTTAAGGGGTAGGGCTATAATATAGCTTATAAAAGCAATTTAAACTGAATGTACAACAATTTTAGACTCCCTTTTAAAGATTTTGATGGTCCTTAAAAGGACCTTTAATTTTATCTGTATCTATGTATGACAGCAGTAGATGAATGGAGCTATATATATCTTCCTTGGTTTTGGAACTTTTGCAGATCAGCTTCTGGTTAAGGAAACACTAAGTGCTCTTTTAATAGTTTCACTGATTGAATTTCATTTTCATTAATGCTTCTTTCCCAAGTTGCATTTTTAAAAGTTCCTGCATTATTAACTTGTCTTTGTTATCTATATTCAGGTTGGTGAACTTGGACTAAAGTACATGGATCTCAGCCACCAAAAGTTTCAATGTCCAAGAAAACACACATATAAACTAGTTGGACATTTAGAGCAGTCAAAAGTACAACAACGCACAGTAGCATTAAGCGGTCAGGAAGATCAAGGATTTCCCTCCACATCTGTTAAACTATAGGAGGTGCTGTTTGACTGGTTTTAGCTACAAGTGAGAACTTCTCTGCATCTAGCCTCTTATATTGTATTTTAAATGAACTTAGCAGACTATTTGAAGACTTTGTCTCATATTTTATACCATTGTTATGGGGTATGCTTGTTTTGCATATGTAATTCTTTAAAACAGAAGATTTTTTAATTTTAATTGAAAAAAATAATATTTTTAATTTATTTTTAAACAAATTTTGGTTTCAACTAGATTTCCATACAAAGAATGAATTTATCTACCTTATGCAATTTACAGAATGTAAATATCTCTTGAAATAAAAAAGTTGTGCTGATTTTTAGCATATTTTCTTCATGAATTTAAGATTTTCTCCGATCAATTTTCTGGTATTTGAGATGTTATAGATAAGGATCTATAATTCTGTAACTGTTTGATCAATTTTTTTGAAACTTTGCACAATAACTACTGAGATGTATATCTTTATTTTAAAAGTTCAGTTTTAGGTCTGGGGGAAAAAATAAAGTCTGACAGGAATAGGATCCCAGTTAGGGCAACCAGTCCGGTACCCACGAATGTAGTTCTTAAAAAAAATATATAACTTTTGTTATAAATTGTGTAGTGTTATTATTTCACTAGTTCTGTAACTGAATGTAGATTTATTTAAAAGGGTAGGCTTTCTAGTTTGAATTTCTGTAAAAATTTTGATTGATTTAAATGTAATCTGGCGTCAGTACATAGAGTAAATTGCCTAAATTCTAGCCTTTATTCTTTCCCGGAAGTAGACAGACTGACCCTGTTGTCAATAAAAACAAAATTGTGCAACGGAATGCCGGTCATGAGGCACTGAGAATGCACTTAGACACTTCTAAATGAATGCCTAACATGAACCAGAAGTCCCAAGGTGGCTATCAAAATTATTTATTGAACAGGACCCTATGTATTTACAATGATTTTCAATGTGTTCCAATGGGGCAATTAATTGGGTCCCCGTTCCTGTCAGAGAGCATGTTTTGAACATTTCAATCTGCAATTGTAAGCTCATTTTTGAAGTTTCATGGATGAAATTTGGCTACAGGCTTCAAAATTCAATAAGGAAAATAATGGTGTAATTATTTTTAAAATTTGAATTAAACTTTTTAAATTAAATTGAAATTTAAATTTATGAAATTTAAAAAAGTTTTTTCTTCAATTTAAAGTTTAAAAGGGGGTCACAGAAAGGTCATAGTTGTCTGTAGTATGTATTCCTACACTTGTAAGTTAAAATGGAGGGATTTTTGAAAAATATCAGCAAATAGTATTAGAAAAAGACACAGGGAAAGAAATAATAAATGTGTTATATGGCATCAGGGGACAGTGCCAGATGGTAAATATGGGCTTATTTCTTTCTAATATCTTAATTCTGGGACCTGGAAACAGAAAAGAATCCCATAGTTTCAGTTTTAGGTTTTTAATAAGTTTTTGATAGATTGTGGATATTAAATAAATCATTTAGGTGCCACGGTTCAGTTATGAAAGTTGTGTGCGAATCCAGCTCACATTTATTTAGAGCCGCATCACACACATAGCCACATATTATTGTGTAAACTCAGAAACACTTGCCAGGGGCTCTCTAATTTTACATTTTTTTGAAGATATTTAAGGGGTAGGGCTATAATATAGCTTATAAAAGCAATTTAAACTGAATGTACAACAATTTTAGACTCCCTTTTAAAGATTTTGATGGTCCTTAAAAGGACCTTTAATTTTATCTGTATCTATGTATGACAGCAGTAGATGAATGGAGCTATATATATCTTCCTTGGTTTTGGAACTTTTGCAGATCAGCTTCTGGTTAAGGAAACACTAAGTGCTCTTTTAATAGTTTCACTGATTGAATTTCATTTTCATTAATGCTTCTTTCCCAAGTTGCATTTTTAAAAGTTCCTGCATTATTAACTTGTCTTTGTTATCTATATTCAGGTTGGTGAACTTGGACTAAAGTACATGGATCTCAGCCACCAAAAGTTTCAATGTCCAAGAAAACACACATATAAACTAGTTGGACATTTAGAGCAGTCAAAAGTACAACAACGCACAGTAGCATTAAGCGGTCAGGAAGATCAAGGATTTCCCTCCACATCTGTTAAACTATAGGAGGTGCTGTTTGACTGGTTTTAGCTACAAGTGAGAACTTCTCTGCATCTAGCCTCTTATATTGTATTTTAAATGAACTTAGCAGACTATTTGAAGACTTTGTCTCATATTTTATACCATTGTTATGGGGTATGCTTGTTTTGCATATGTAATTCTTTAAAACAGAAGATTTTTTAATTTTAATTGAAAAAAATAATATTTTTAATTTATTTTTAAACAAATTTTGGTTTCAACTAGATTTCCATACAAAGAATGAATTTATCTACCTTATGCAATTTACAGAATGTAAATATCTCTTGAAATAAAAAAGTTGTGCTGATTTTTAGCATATTTTCTTCATGAATTTAAGATTTTCTCCGATCAATTTTCTGGTATTTGAGATGTTATAGATAAGGATCTATAATTCTGTAACTGTTTGATCAATTTTTTTGAAACTTTGCACAATAACTACTGAGATGTATATCTTTATTTTAAAAGTTCAGTTTTAGGTCTGGGGGAAAAAATAAAGTCTGACAGAGAGCATGTTTTGAACATTTCAATCTGCAATTGTAAGCTCATTTTTGAAGTTTCATGGATGAAATTTGGCTACAGGCTTCAAAATTCAATAAGGAAAATAATGGTGTAATTATTTTTAAAATTTGAATTAAACTTTTTAAATTAAATTGAAATTTAAATTTATGAAATTTAAAAAAGTTTTTTCTTCAATTTAAAGTTTAAAAGGGGGTCACAGAAAGGTCATAGTTGTCTGTAGTATGTATTCCTACACTTGTAAGTTAAAATGGAGGGATTTTTGAAAAATATCAGCAAATAGTATTAGAAAAAGACACAGGGAAAGAAATAATAAATGTGTTATATGGCATCAGGGGACAGTGCCAGATGGTAAATATGGGCTTATTTCTTTCTAATATCTTAATTCTGGGACCTGGAAACAGAAAAGAATCCCATAGTTTCAGTTTTAGGTTTTTAATAAGTTTTTGATAGATTGTGGATATTAAATAAATCATTTAGGTGCCACGGTTCAGTTATGAAAGTTGTGTGCGAATCCAGCTCACATTTATTTAGAGCCGCATCACACACATAGCCACATATTATTGTGTAAACTCAGAAACACTTGCCAGGGGCTCTCTAATTTTACATTTTTTTGAAGATATTTAAGGGGTAGGGCTATAATATAGCTTATAAAAGCAATTTAAACTGAATGTACAACAATTTTAGACTCCCTTTTAAAGATTTTGATGGTCCTTAAAAGGACCTTTAATTTTATCTGTATCTATGTATGACAGCAGTAGATGAATGGAGCTATATATATCTTCCTTGGTTTTGGAACTTTTGCAGATCAGCTTCTGGTTAAGGAAACACTAAGTGCTCTTTTAATAGTTTCACTGATTGAATTTCATTTTCATTAATGCTTCTTTCCCAAGTTGCATTTTTAAAAGTTCCTGCATTATTAACTTGTCTTTGTTATCTATATTCAGGTTGGTGAACTTGGACTAAAGTACATGGATCTCAGCCACCAAAAGTTTCAATGTCCAAGAAAACACACATATAAACTAGTTGGACATTTAGAGCAGTCAAAAGTACAACAACGCACAGTAGCATTAAGCGGTCAGGAAGATCAAGGATTTCCCTCCACATCTGTTAAACTATAGGAGGTGCTGTTTGACTGGTTTTAGCTACAAGTGAGAACTTCTCTGCATCTAGCCTCTTATATTGTATTTTAAATGAACTTAGCAGACTATTTGAAGACTTTGTCTCATATTTTATACCATTGTTATGGGGTATGCTTGTTTTGCATATGTAATTCTTTAAAACAGAAGATTTTTTAATTTTAATTGAAAAAAATAATATTTTTAATTTATTTTTAAACAAATTTTGGTTTCAACTAGATTTCCATACAAAGAATGAATTTATCTACCTTATGCAATTTACAGAATGTAAATATCTCTTGAAATAAAAAAGTTGTGCTGATTTTTAGCATATTTTCTTCATGAATTTAAGATTTTCTCCGATCAATTTTCTGGTATTTGAGATGTTATAGATAAGGATCTATAATTCTGTAACTGTTTGATCAATTTTTTTGAAACTTTGCACAATAACTACTGAGATGTATATCTTTATTTTAAAAGTTCAGTTTTAGGTCTGGGGGAAAAAATAAAGTCTGACAGGAATAGGATCCCAGTTAGGGCAACCAGTCCGGTACCCACGAATGTAGTTCTTAAAAAAAATATATAACTTTTGTTATAAATTGTGTAGTGTTATTATTTCACTAGTTCTGTAACTGAATGTAGATTTATTTAAAAGGGTAGGCTTTCTAGTTTGAATTTCTGTAAAAATTTTGATTGATTTAAATGTAATCTGGCGTCAGTACATAGAGTAAATTGCCTAAATTCTAGCCTTTATTCTTTCCCGGAAGTAGACAGACTGACCCTGTTGTCAATAAAAACAAAATTGTGCAACGGAATGCCGGTCATGAGGCACTGAGAATGCACTTAGACACTTCTAAATGAATGCCTAACATGAACCAGAAGTCCCAAGGTGGCTATCAAAATTATTTATTGAACAGGACCCTATGTATTTACAATGATTTTCAATGTGTTCCAATGGGGCAATTAATTGGGTCCCCGTTCCTGTCAGAGAGCATGTTTTGAACATTTCAATCTGCAATTGTAAGCTCATTTTTGAAGTTTCATGGATGAAATTTGGCTACAGGCTTCAAAATTCAATAAGGAAAATAATGGTGTAATTATTTTTAAAATTTGAATTAAACTTTTTAAATTAAATTGAAATTTAAATTTATGAAATTTAAAAAAGTTTTTTCTTCAATTTAAAGTTTAAAAGGGGGTCACAGAAAGGTCATAGTTGTCTGTAGTATGTATTCCTACACTTGTAAGTTAAAATGGAGGGATTTTTGAAAAATATCAGCAAATAGTATTAGAAAAAGACACAGGGAAAGAAATAATAAATGTGTTATATGGCATCAGGGGACAGTGCCAGATGGTAAATATGGGCTTATTTCTTTCTAATATCTTAATTCTGGGACCTGGAAACAGAAAAGAATCCCATAGTTTCAGTTTTAGGTTTTTAATAAGTTTTTGATAGATTGTGGATATTAAATAAATCATTTAGGTGCCACGGTTCAGTTATGAAAGTTGTGTGCGAATCCAGCTCACATTTATTTAGAGCCGCATCACACACATAGCCACATATTATTGTGTAAACTCAGAAACACTTGCCAGGGGCTCTCTAATTTTACATTTTTTTGAAGATATTTAAGGGGTAGGGCTATAATATAGCTTATAAAAGCAATTTAAACTGAATGTACAACAATTTTAGACTCCCTTTTAAAGATTTTGATGGTCCTTAAAAGGACCTTTAATTTTATCTGTATCTATGTATGACAGCAGTAGATGAATGGAGCTATATATATCTTCCTTGGTTTTGGAACTTTTGCAGATCAGCTTCTGGTTAAGGAAACACTAAGTGCTCTTTTAATAGTTTCACTGATTGAATTTCATTTTCATTAATGCTTCTTTCCCAAGTTGCATTTTTAAAAGTTCCTGCATTATTAACTTGTCTTTGTTATCTATATTCAGGTTGGTGAACTTGGACTAAAGTACATGGATCTCAGCCACCAAAAGTTTCAATGTCCAAGAAAACACACATATAAACTAGTTGGACATTTAGAGCAGTCAAAAGTACAACAACGCACAGTAGCATTAAGCGGTCAGGAAGATCAAGGATTTCCCTCCACATCTGTTAAACTATAGGAGGTGCTGTTTGACTGGTTTTAGCTACAAGTGAGAACTTCTCTGCATCTAGCCTCTTATATTGTATTTTAAATGAACTTAGCAGACTATTTGAAGACTTTGTCTCATATTTTATACCATTGTTATGGGGTATGCTTGTTTTGCATATGTAATTCTTTAAAACAGAAGATTTTTTAATTTTAATTGAAAAAAATAATATTTTTAATTTATTTTTAAACAAATTTTGGTTTCAACTAGATTTCCATACAAAGAATGAATTTATCTACCTTATGCAATTTACAGAATGTAAATATCTCTTGAAATAAAAAAGTTGTGCTGATTTTTAGCATATTTTCTTCATGAATTTAAGATTTTCTCCGATCAATTTTCTGGTATTTGAGATGTTATAGATAAGGATCTATAATTCTGTAACTGTTTGATCAATTTTTTTGAAACTTTGCACAATAACTACTGAGATGTATATCTTTATTTTAAAAGTTCAGTTTTAGGTCTGGGGGAAAAATAAAGTCTGACAGGAATAGGATCCCAGTTAGGGCAACCAGTCCGGTACCCACGAATGTAGTTCTTAAAAAAAATATATAACTTTTGTTATAAATTGTGTAGTGTTATTATTTCACTAGTTCTGTAACTGAATGTAGATTTATTTAAAAGGGTAGGCTTTCTAGTTTGAATTTCTGTAAAAATTTTGATTGATTTAAATGTAATCTGGCGTCAGTACATAGAGTAAATTGCCTAAATTCTAGCCTTTATTCTTTCCCGGAAGTAGACAGACTGACCCTGTTGTCAATAAAAACAAAATTGTGCAACGGAATGCCGGTCATGAGGCACTGAGAATGCACTTAGACACTTCTAAATGAATGCCTAACATGAACCAGAAGTCCCAAGGTGGCTATCAAAATTATTTATTGAACAGGACCCTATGTATTTACAATGATTTTCAATGTGTTCCAATGGGGCAATTAATTGGGTCCCCGTTCCTGTCAGAGAGCATGTTTTGAACATTTCAATCTGCAATTGTAAGCTCATTTTTGAAGTTTCATGGATGAAATTTGGCTACAGGCTTCAAAATTCAATAAGGAAAATAATGGTGTAATTATTTTTAAAATTTGAATTAAACTTTTTAAATTAAATTGAAATTTAAATTTATGAAATTTAAAAAAGTTTTTTCTTCAATTTAAAGTTTAAAAGGGGGTCACAGAAAGGTCATAGTTGTCTGTAGTATGTATTCCTACACTTGTAAGTTAAAATGGAGGGATTTTTGAAAAATATCAGCAAATAGTATTAGAAAAAGACACAGGGAAAGAAATAATAAATGTGTTATATGGCATCAGGGGACAGTGGCAGATGGTAAATATGGGCTTATTTCTTTCTAATATCTTAATTCTGGGACCTGGAAACAGAAAAGAATCCCATAGTTTCAGTTTTAGGTTTTTAATAAGTTTTTGATAGATTGTGGATATTAAATAAATCATTTAGGTGCCACGGTTCAGTTATGAAAGTTGTGTGCGAATCCAGCTCACATTTATTTAGAGCCGCATCACACACATAGCCACATATTATTGTGTAAACTCAGAAACACTTGCCAGGGGCTCTCTAATTTTACATTTTTTTGAAGATATTTAAGGGGTAGGGCTATAATATAGCTTATAAAAGCAATTTAAACTGAATGTACAACAATTTTAGACTCCCTTTTAAAGATTTTGATGGTCCTTAAAAGGACCTTTAATTTTATCTGTATCTATGTATGACAGCAGTAGATGAATGGAGCTATATATATCTTCCTTGGTTTTGGAACTTTTGCAGATCAGCTTCTGGTTAAGGAAACACTAAGTGCTCTTTTAATAGTTTCACTGATTGAATTTCATTTTCATTAATGCTTCTTTCCCAAGTTGCATTTTTAAAAGTTCCTGCATTATTAACTTGTCTTTGTTATCTATATTCAGGTTGGTGAACTTGGACTAAAGTACATGGATCTCAGCCACCAAAAGTTTCAATGTCCAAGAAAACACACATATAAACTAGTTGGACATTTAGAGCAGTCAAAAGTACAACAACGCACAGTAGCATTAAGCGGTCAGGAAGATCAAGGATTTCCCTCCACATCTGTTAAACTATAGGAGGTGCTGTTTGACTGGTTTTAGCTACAAGTGAGAACTTCTCTGCATCTAGCCTCTTATATTGTATTTTAAATGAACTTAGCAGACTATTTGAAGACTTTGTCTCATATTTTATACCATTGTTATGGGGTATGCTTGTTTTGCATATGTAATTCTTTAAAACAGAAGATTTTTTAATTTTAATTGAAAAAAATAATATTTTTAATTTATTTTTAAACAAATTTTGGTTTCAACTAGATTTCCATACAAAGAATGAATTTATCTACCTTATGCAATTTACAGAATGTAAATATCTCTTGAAATAAAAAAGTTGTGCTGATTTTTAGCATATTTTCTTCATGAATTTAAGATTTTCTCCGATCAATTTTCTGGTATTTGAGATGTTATAGATAAGGATCTATAATTCTGTAACTGTTTGATCAATTTTTTTGAAACTTTGCACAATAACTACTGAGATGTATATCTTTATTTTAAAAGTTCAGTTTTAGGTCTGGGGGAAAAAATAAAGTCTGACAGGAATAGGATCCCAGTTAGGGCAACCAGTCCGGTACCCACGAATGTAGTTCTTAAAAAAAATATATAACTTTTGTTATAAATTGTGTAGTGTTATTATTTCACTAGTTCTGTAACTGAATGTAGATTTATTTAAAAGGGTAGGCTTTCTAGTTTGAATTTCTGTAAAAATTTTGATTGATTTAAATGTAATCTGGCGTCAGTACATAGAGTAAATTGCCTAAATTCTAGCCTTTATTCTTTCCCGGAAGTAGACAGACTGACCCTGTTGTCAATAAAAACAAAATTGTGCAACGGAATGCCGGTCATGAGGCACTGAGAATGCACTTAGACACTTCTAAATGAATGCCTAACATGAACCAGAAGTCCCAAGGTGGCTATCAAAATTATTTATTGAACAGGACCCTATGTATTTACAATGATTTTCAATGTGTTCCAATGGGGCAATTAATTGGGTCCCCGTTCCTGTCAGAGAGCATGTTTTGAACATTTCAATCTGCAATTGTAAGCTCATTTTTGAAGTTTCATGGATGAAATTTGGCTACAGGCTTCAAAATTCAATAAGGAAAATAATGGTGTAATTATTTTTAAAATTTGAATTAAACTTTTTAAATTAAATTGAAATTTAAATTTATGAAATTTAAAAAAGTTTTTTCTTCAATTTAAAGTTTAAAAGGGGGTCACAGAAAGGTCATAGTTGTCTGTAGTATGTATTCCTACACTTGTAAGTTAAAATGGAGGGATTTTTGAAAAATATCAGCAAATAGTATTAGAAAAAGACACAGGGAAAGAAATAATAAATGTGTTATATGGCATCAGGGGACAGTGCCAGATGGTAAATATGGGCTTATTTCTTTCTAATATCTTAATTCTGGGACCTGGAAACAGAAAAGAATCCCATAGTTTCAGTTTTAGGTTTTTAATAAGTTTTTGATAGATTGTGGATATTAAATAAATCATTTAGGTGCCACGGTTCAGTTATGAAAGTTGTGTGCGAATCCAGCTCACATTTATTTAGAGCCGCATCACACACATAGCCACATATTATTGTGTAAACTCAGAAACACTTGCCAGGGGCTCTCTAATTTTACATTTTTTTGAAGATATTTAAGGGGTAGGGCTATAATATAGCTTATAAAAGCAATTTAAACTGAATGTACAACAATTTTAGACTCCCTTTTAAAGATTTTGATGGTCCTTAAAAGGACCTTTAATTTTATCTGTATCTATGTATGACAGCAGTAGATGAATGGAGCTATATATATCTTCCTTGGTTTTGGAACTTTTGCAGATCAGCTTCTGGTTAAGGAAACACTAAGTGCTCTTTTAATAGTTTCACTGATTGAATTTCATTTTCATTAATGCTTCTTTCCCAAGTTGCATTTTTAAAAGTTCCTGCATTATTAACTTGTCTTTGTTATCTATATTCAGGTTGGTGAACTTGGACTAAAGTACATGGATCTCAGCCACCAAAAGTTTCAATGTCCAAGAAAACACACATATAAACTAGTTGGACATTTAGAGCAGTCAAAAGTACAACAACGCACAGTAGCATTAAGCGGTCAGGAAGATCAAGGATTTCCCTCCACATCTGTTAAACTATAGGAGGTGCTGTTTGACTGGTTTTAGCTACAAGTGAGAACTTCTCTGCATCTAGCCTCTTATATTGTATTTTAAATGAACTTAGCAGACTATTTGAAGACTTTGTCTCATATTTTATACCATTGTTATGGGGTATGCTTGTTTTGCATATGTAATTCTTTAAAACAGAAGATTTTTTAATTTTAATTGAAAAAAATAATATTTTTAATTTATTTTTAAACAAATTTTGGTTTCAACTAGATTTCCATACAAAGAATGAATTTATCTACCTTATGCAATTTACAGAATGTAAATATCTCTTGAAATAAAAAAGTTGTGCTGATTTTTAGCATATTTTCTTCATGAATTTAAGATTTTCTCCGATCAATTTTCTGGTATTTGAGATGTTATAGATAAGGATCTATAATTCTGTAACTGTTTGATCAATTTTTTTGAAACTTTGCACAATAACTACTGAGATGTATATCTTTATTTTAAAAGTTCAGTTTTAGGTCTGGGGGAAAAAATAAAGTCTGTCAGAGAGCATGTTTTGAACATTTCAATCTGCAATTGTAAGCTCATTTTTGAAGTTTCATGGATGAAATTTGGCTACAGGCTTCAAAATTCAATAAGGAAAATAATGGTGTAATTATTTTTAAAATTTGAATTAAACTTTTTAAATTAAATTGAAATTTAAATTTATGAAATTTAAAAAAGTTTTTTCTTCAATTTAAAGTTTAAAAGGGGGTCACAGAAAGGTCATAGTTGTCTGTAGTATGTATTCCTACACTTGTAAGTTAAAATGGAGGGATTTTTGAAAAATATCAGCAAATAGTATTAGAAAAAGACACAGGGAAAGAAATAATAAATGTGTTATATGGCATCAGGGGACAGTGCCAGATGGTAAATATGGGCTTATTTCTTTCTAATATCTTAATTCTGGGACCTGGAAACAGAAAAGAATCCCATAGTTTCAGTTTTAGGTTTTTAATAAGTTTTTGATAGATTGTGGATATTAAATAAATCATTTAGGTGCCACGGTTCAGTTATGAAAGTTGTGTGCGAATCCAGCTCACATTTATTTAGAGCCGCATCACACACATAGCCACATATTATTGTGTAAACTCAGAAACACTTGCCAGGGGCTCTCTAATTTTACATTTTTTTGAAGATATTTAAGGGGTAGGGCTATAATATAGCTTATAAAAGCAATTTAAACTGAATGTACAACAATTTTAGACTCCCTTTTAAAGATTTTGATGGTCCTTAAAAGGACCTTTAATTTTATCTGTATCTATGTATGACAGCAGTAGATGAATGGAGCTATATATATCTTCCTTGGTTTTGGAACTTTTGCAGATCAGCTTCTGGTTAAGGAAACACTAAGTGCTCTTTTAATAGTTTCACTGATTGAATTTCATTTTCATTAATGCTTCTTTCCCAAGTTGCATTTTTAAAAGTTCCTGCATTATTAACTTGTCTTTGTTATCTATATTCAGGTTGGTGAACTTGGACTAAAGTACATGGATCTCAGCCACCAAAAGTTTCAATGTCCAAGAAAACACACATATAAACTAGTTGGACATTTAGAGCAGTCAAAAGTACAACAACGCACAGTAGCATTAAGCGGTCAGGAAGATCAAGGATTTCCCTCCACATCTGTTAAACTATAGGAGGTGCTGTTTGACTGGTTTTAGCTACAAGTGAGAACTTCTCTGCATCTAGCCTCTTATATTGTATTTTAAATGAACTTAGCAGACTATTTGAAGACTTTGTCTCATATTTTATACCATTGTTATGGGGTATGCTTGTTTTGCATATGTAATTCTTTAAAACAGAAGATTTTTTAATTTTAATTGAAAAAAATAATATTTTTAATTTATTTTTAAACAAATTTTGGTTTCAACTAGATTTCCATACAAAGAATGAATTTATCTACCTTATGCAATTTACAGAATGTAAATATCTCTTGAAATAAAAAAGTTGTGCTGATTTTTAGCATATTTTCTTCATGAATTTAAGATTTTCTCCGATCAATTTTCTGGTATTTGAGATGTTATAGATAAGGATCTATAATTCTGTAACTGTTTGATCAATTTTTTTGAAACTTTGCACAATAACTACTGAGATGTATATCTTTATTTTAAAAGTTCAGTTTTAGGTCTGGGGGAAAAAATAAAGTCTGACAGAGAGCATGTTTTGAACATTTCAATCTGCAATTGTAAGCTCATTTTTGAAGTTTCATGGATGAAATTTGGCTACAGGCTTCAAAATTCAATAAGGAAAATAATGGTGTAATTATTTTTAAAATTTGAATTAAACTTTTTAAATTAAATTGAAATTTAAATTTATGAAATTTAAAAAAGTTTTTTCTTCAATTTAAAGTTTAAAAGGGGGTCACAGAAAGGTCATAGTTGTCTGTAGTATGTATTCCTACACTTGTAAGTTAAAATGGAGGGATTTTTGAAAAATATCAGCAAATAGTATTAGAAAAAGACACAGGGAAAGAAATAATAAATGTGTTATATGGCATCAGGGGACAGTGCCAGATGGTAAATATGGGCTTATTTCTTTCTAATATCTTAATTCTGGGACCTGGAAACAGAAAAGAATCCCATAGTTTCAGTTTTAGGTTTTTAATAAGTTTTTGATAGATTGTGGATATTAAATAAATCATTTAGGTGCCACGGTTCAGTTATGAAAGTTGTGTGCGAATCCAGCTCACATTTATTTAGAGCCGCATCACACACATAGCCACATATTATTGTGTAAACTCAGAAACACTTGCCAGGGGCTCTCTAATTTTACATTTTTTTGAAGATATTTAAGGGGTAGGGCTATAATATAGCTTATAAAAGCAATTTAAACTGAATGTACAACAATTTTAGACTCCCTTTTAAAGATTTTGATGGTCCTTAAAAGGACCTTTAATTTTATCTGTATCTATGTATGACAGCAGTAGATGAATGGAGCTATATATATCTTCCTTGGTTTTGGAACTTTTGCAGATCAGCTTCTGGTTAAGGAAACACTAAGTGCTCTTTTAATAGTTTCACTGATTGAATTTCATTTTCATTAATGCTTCTTTCCCAAGTTGCATTTTTAAAAGTTCCTGCATTATTAACTTGTCTTTGTTATCTATATTCAGGTTGGTGAACTTGGACTAAAGTACATGGATCTCAGCCACCAAAAGTTTCAATGTCCAAGAAAACACACATATAAACTAGTTGGACATTTAGAGCAGTCAAAAGTACAACAACGCACAGTAGCATTAAGCGGTCAGGAAGATCAAGGATTTCCCTCCACATCTGTTAAACTATAGGAGGTGCTGTTTGACTGGTTTTAGCTACAAGTGAGAACTTCTCTGCATCTAGCCTCTTATATTGTATTTTAAATGAACTTAGCAGACTATTTGAAGACTTTGTCTCATATTTTATACCATTGTTATGGGGTATGCTTGTTTTGCATATGTAATTCTTTAAAACAGAAGATTTTTTAATTTTAATTGAAAAAAATAATATTTTTAATTTATTTTTAAACAAATTTTGGTTTCAACTAGATTTCCATACAAAGAATGAATTTATCTACCTTATGCAATTTACAGAATGTAAATATCTCTTGAAATAAAAAAGTTGTGCTGATTTTTAGCATATTTTCTTCATGAATTTAAGATTTTCTCCGATCAATTTTCTGGTATTTGAGATGTTATAGATAAGGATCTATAATTCTGTAACTGTTTGATCAATTTTTTTGAAACTTTGCACAATAACTACTGAGATGTATATCTTTATTTTAAAAGTTCAGTTTTAGGTCTGGGGGAAAAAATAAAGTCTGACAGGAATAGGATCCCAGTTAGGGCAACCAGTCCGGTACCCACGAATGTAGTTCTTAAAAAAAATATATAACTTTTGTTATAAATTGTGTAGTGTTATTATTTCACTAGTTCTGTAACTGAATGTAGATTTATTTAAAAGGGTAGGCTTTCTAGTTTGAATTTCTGTAAAAATTTTGATTGATTTAAATGTAATCTGGCGTCAGTACATAGAGTAAATTGCCTAAATTCTAGCCTTTATTCTTTCCCGGAAGTAGACAGACTGACCCTGTTGTCAATAAAAACAAAATTGTGCAACGGAATGCCGGTCATGAGGCACTGAGAATGCACTTAGACACTTCTAAATGAATGCCTAACATGAACCAGAAGTCCCAAGGTGGCTATCAAAATTATTTATTGAACAGGACCCTATGTATTTACAATGATTTTCAATGTGTTCCAATGGGGCAATTAATTGGGTCCCCGTTCCTGTCAGAGAGCATGTTTTGAACATTTCAATCTGCAATTGTAAGCTCATTTTTGAAGTTTCATGGATGAAATTTGGCTACAGGCTTCAAAATTCAATAAGGAAAATAATGGTGTAATTATTTTTAAAATTTGAATTAAACTTTTTAAATTAAATTGAAATTTAAATTTATGAAATTTAAAAAAGTTTTTTCTTCAATTTAAAGTTTAAAAGGGGGTCACAGAAAGGTCATAGTTGTCTGTAGTATGTATTCCTACACTTGTAAGTTAAAATGGAGGGATTTTTGAAAAATATCAGCAAATAGTATTAGAAAAAGACACAGGGAAAGAAATAATAAATGTGTTATATGGCATCAGGGGACAGTGCCAGATGGTAAATATGGGCTTATTTCTTTCTAATATCTTAATTCTGGGACCTGGAAACAGAAAAGAATCCCATAGTTTCAGTTTTAGGTTTTTAATAAGTTTTTGATAGATTGTGGATATTAAATAAATCATTTAGGTGCCACGGTTCAGTTATGAAAGTTGTGTGCGAATCCAGCTCACATTTATTTAGAGCCGCATCACACACATAGCCACATATTATTGTGTAAACTCAGAAACACTTGCCAGGGGCTCTCTAATTTTACATTTTTTTGAAGATATTTAAGGGGTAGGGCTATAATATAGCTTATAAAAGCAATTTAAACTGAATGTACAACAATTTTAGACTCCCTTTTAAAGATTTTGATGGTCCTTAAAAGGACCTTTAATTTTATCTGTATCTATGTATGACAGCAGTAGATGAATGGAGCTATATATATCTTCCTTGGTTTTGGAACTTTTGCAGATCAGCTTCTGGTTAAGGAAACACTAAGTGCTCTTTTAATAGTTTCACTGATTGAATTTCATTTTCATTAATGCTTCTTTCCCAAGTTGCATTTTTAAAAGTTCCTGCATTATTAACTTGTCTTTGTTATCTATATTCAGGTTGGTGAACTTGGACTAAAGTACATGGATCTCAGCCACCAAAAGTTTCAATGTCCAAGAAAACACACATATAAACTAGTTGGACATTTAGAGCAGTCAAAAGTACAACAACGCACAGTAGCATTAAGCGGTCAGGAAGATCAAGGATTTCCCTCCACATCTGTTAAACTATAGGAGGTGCTGTTTGACTGGTTTTAGCTACAAGTGAGAACTTCTCTGCATCTAGCCTCTTATATTGTATTTTAAATGAACTTAGCAGACTATTTGAAGACTTTGTCTCATATTTTATACCATTGTTATGGGGTATGCTTGTTTTGCATATGTAATTCTTTAAAACAGAAGATTTTTTAATTTTAATTGAAAAAAATAATATTTTTAATTTATTTTTAAACAAATTTTGGTTTCAACTAGATTTCCATACAAAGAATGAATTTATCTACCTTATGCAATTTACAGAATGTAAATATCTCTTGAAATAAAAAAGTTGTGCTGATTTTTAGCATATTTTCTTCATGAATTTAAGATTTTCTCCGATCAATTTTCTGGTATTTGAGATGTTATAGATAAGGATCTATAATTCTGTAACTGTTTGATCAATTTTTTTGAAACTTTGCACAATAACTACTGAGATGTATATCTTTATTTTAAAAGTTCAGTTTTAGGTCTGGGGGAAAAAATAAAGTCTGTCAGAGAGCATGTTTTGAACATTTCAATCTGCAATTGTAAGCTCATTTTTGAAGTTTCATGGATGAAATTTGGCTACAGGCTTCAAAATTCAATAAGGAAAATAATGGTGTAATTATTTTTAAAATTTGAATTAAACTTTTTAAATTAAATTGAAATTTAAATTTATGAAATTTAAAAAAGTTTTTTCTTCAATTTAAAGTTTAAAAGGGGGTCACAGAAAGGTCATAGTTGTCTGTAGTATGTATTCCTACACTTGTAAGTTAAAATGGAGGGATTTTTGAAAAATATCAGCAAATAGTATTAGAAAAAGACACAGGGAAAGAAATAATAAATGTGTTATATGGCATCAGGGGACAGTGCCAGATGGTAAATATGGGCTTATTTCTTTCTAATATCTTAATTCTGGGACCTGGAAACAGAAAAGAATCCCATAGTTTCAGTTTTAGGTTTTTAATAAGTTTTTGATAGATTGTGGATATTAAATAAATCATTTAGGTGCCACGGTTCAGTTATGAAAGTTGTGTGCGAATCCAGCTCACATTTATTTAGAGCCGCATCACACACATAGCCACATATTATTGTGTAAACTCAGAAACACTTGCCAGGGGCTCTCTAATTTTACATTTTTTTGAAGATATTTAAGGGGTAGGGCTATAATATAGCTTATAAAAGCAATTTAAACTGAATGTACAACAATTTTAGACTCCCTTTTAAAGATTTTGATGGTCCTTAAAAGGACCTTTAATTTTATCTGTATCTATGTATGACAGCAGTAGATGAATGGAGCTATATATATCTTCCTTGGTTTTGGAACTTTTGCAGATCAGCTTCTGGTTAAGGAAACACTAAGTGCTCTTTTAATAGTTTCACTGATTGAATTTCATTTTCATTAATGCTTCTTTCCCAAGTTGCATTTTTAAAAGTTCCTGCATTATTAACTTGTCTTTGTTATCTATATTCAGGTTGGTGAACTTGGACTAAAGTACATGGATCTCAGCCACCAAAAGTTTCAATGTCCAAGAAAACACACATATAAACTAGTTGGACATTTAGAGCAGTCAAAAGTACAACAACGCACAGTAGCATTAAGCGGTCAGGAAGATCAAGGATTTCCCTCCACATCTGTTAAACTATAGGAGGTGCTGTTTGACTGGTTTTAGCTACAAGTGAGAACTTCTCTGCATCTAGCCTCTTATATTGTATTTTAAATGAACTTAGCAGACTATTTGAAGACTTTGTCTCATATTTTATACCATTGTTATGGGGTATGCTTGTTTTGCATATGTAATTCTTTAAAACAGAAGATTTTTTAATTTTAATTGAAAAAAATAATATTTTTAATTTATTTTTAAACAAATTTTGGTTTCAACTAGATTTCCATACAAAGAATGAATTTATCTACCTTATGCAATTTACAGAATGTAAATATCTCTTGAAATAAAAAAGTTGTGCTGATTTTTAGCATATTTTCTTCATGAATTTAAGATTTTCTCCGATCAATTTTCTGGTATTTGAGATGTTATAGATAAGGATCTATAATTCTGTAACTGTTTGATCAATTTTTTTGAAACTTTGCACAATAACTACTGAGATGTATATCTTTATTTTAAAAGTTCAGTTTTAGGTCTGGGGGAAAAAATAAAGTCTGACAGAGAGCATGTTTTGAACATTTCAATCTGCAATTGTAAGCTCATTTTTGAAGTTTCATGGATGAAATTTGGCTACAGGCTTCAAAATTCAATAAGGAAAATAATGGTGTAATTATTTTTAAAATTTGAATTAAACTTTTTAAATTAAATTGAAATTTAAATTTATGAAATTTAAAAAAGTTTTTTCTTCAATTTAAAGTTTAAAAGGGGGTCACAGAAAGGTCATAGTTGTCTGTAGTATGTATTCCTACACTTGTAAGTTAAAATGGAGGGATTTTTGAAAAATATCAGCAAATAGTATTAGAAAAAGACACAGGGAAAGAAATAATAAATGTGTTATATGGCATCAGGGGACAGTGCCAGATGGTAAATATGGGCTTATTTCTTTCTAATATCTTAATTCTGGGACCTGGAAACAGAAAAGAATCCCATAGTTTCAGTTTTAGGTTTTTAATAAGTTTTTGATAGATTGTGGATATTAAATAAATCATTTAGGTGCCATGGTTCAGTTATGAAAGTTGTGTGCGAATCCAGCTCACATTTATTTAGAGCCGCATCACACACATAGCCACATATTATTGTGTAAACTCAGAAACACTTGCCAGGGGCTCTCTAATTTTACATTTTTTTGAAGATATTTAAGGGGTAGGGCTATAATATAGCTTATAAAAGCAATTTAAACTGAATGTACAACAATTTTAGACTCCCTTTTAAAGATTTTGATGGTCCTTAAAAGGACCTTTAATTTTATCTGTATCTATGTATGACAGCAGTAGATGAATGGAGCTATATATATCTTCCTTGGTTTTGGAACTTTTGCAGATCAGCTTCTGGTTAAGGAAACACTAAGTGCTCTTTTAATAGTTTCACTGATTGAATTTCATTTTCATTAATGCTTCTTTCCCAAGTTGCATTTTTAAAAGTTCCTGCATTATTAACTTGTCTTTGTTATCTATATTCAGGTTGGTGAACTTGGACTAAAGTACATGGATCTCAGCCACCAAAAGTTTCAATGTCCAAGAAAACACACATATAAACTAGTTGGACATTTAGAGCAGTCAAAAGTACAACAACGCACAGTAGCATTAAGCGGTCAGGAAGATCAAGGATTTCCCTCCACATCTGTTAAACTATAGGAGGTGCTGTTTGACTGGTTTTAGCTACAAGTGAGAACTTCTCTGCATCTAGCCTCTTATATTGTATTTTAAATGAACTTAGCAGACTATTTGAAGACTTTGTCTCATATTTTATACCATTGTTATGGGGTATGCTTGTTTTGCATATGTAATTCTTTAAAACAGAAGATTTTTTAATTTTAATTGAAAAAAATAATATTTTTAATTTATTTTTAAACAAATTTTGGTTTCAACTAGATTTCCATACAAAGAATGAATTTATCTACCTTATGCAATTTACAGAATGTAAATATCTCTTGAAATAAAAAAGTTGTGCTGATTTTTAGCATATTTTCTTCATGAATTTAAGATTTTCTCCGATCAATTTTCTGGTATTTGAGATGTTATAGATAAGGATCTATAATTCTGTAACTGTTTGATCAATTTTTTTGAAACTTTGCACAATAACTACTGAGATGTATATCTTTATTTTAAAAGTTCAGTTTTAGGTCTGGGGGAAAAAATAAAGTCTGACAGGAATAGGATCCCAGTTAGGGCAACCAGTCCGGTACCCACGAATGTAGTTCTTAAAAAAAATATATAACTTTTGTTATAAATTGTGTAGTGTTATTATTTCACTAGTTCTGTAACTGAATGTAGATTTATTTAAAAGGGTAGGCTTTCTAGTTTGAATTTCTGTAAAAATTTTGATTGATTTAAATGTAATCTGGCGTCAGTACATAGAGTAAATTGCCTAAATTCTAGCCTTTATTCTTTCCCGGAAGTAGACAGACTGACCCTGTTGTCAATAAAAACAAAATTGTGCAACGGAATGCCGGTCATGAGGCACTGAGAATGCACTTAGACACTTCTAAATGAATGCCTAACATGAACCAGAAGTCCCAAGGTGGCTATCAAAATTATTTATTGAACAGGACCCTATGTATTTACAATGATTTTCAATGTGTTCCAATGGGGCAATTAATTGGGTCCCCGTTCCTGTCAGAGAGCATGTTTTGAACATTTCAATCTGCAATTGTAAGCTCATTTTTGAAGTTTCATGGATGAAATTTGGCTACAGGCTTCAAAATTCAATAAGGAAAATAATGGTGTAATTATTTTTAAAATTTGAATTAAACTTTTTAAATTAAATTGAAATTTAAATTTATGAAATTTAAAAAAGTTTTTTCTTCAATTTAAAGTTTAAAAGGGGGTCACAGAAAGGTCATAGTTGTCTGTAGTATGTATTCCTACACTTGTAAGTTAAAATGGAGGGATTTTTGAAAAATATCAGCAAATAGTATTAGAAAAAGACACAGGGAAAGAAATAATAAATGTGTTATATGGCATCAGGGGACAGTGCCAGATGGTAAATATGGGCTTATTTCTTTCTAATATCTTAATTCTGGGACCTGGAAACAGAAAAGAATCCCATAGTTTCAGTTTTAGGTTTTTAATAAGTTTTTGATAGATTGTGGATATTAAATAAATCATTTAGGTGCCACGGTTCAGTTATGAAAGTTGTGTGCGAATCCAGCTCACATTTATTTAGAGCCGCATCACACACATAGCCACATATTATTGTGTAAACTCAGAAACACTTGCCAGGGGCTCTCTAATTTTACATTTTTTTGAAGATATTTAAGGGGTAGGGCTATAATATAGCTTATAAAAGCAATTTAAACTGAATGTACAACAATTTTAGACTCCCTTTTAAAGATTTTGATGGTCCTTAAAAGGACCTTTAATTTTATCTGTATCTATGTATGACAGCAGTAGATGAATGGAGCTATATATATCTTCCTTGGTTTTGGAACTTTTGCAGATCAGCTTCTGGTTAAGGAAACACTAAGTGCTCTTTTAATAGTTTCACTGATTGAATTTCATTTTCATTAATGCTTCTTTCCCAAGTTGCATTTTTAAAAGTTCCTGCATTATTAACTTGTCTTTGTTATCTATATTCAGGTTGGTGAACTTGGACTAAAGTACATGGATCTCAGCCACCAAAAGTTTCAATGTCCAAGAAAACACACATATAAACTAGTTGGACATTTAGAGCAGTCAAAAGTACAACAACGCACAGTAGCATTAAGCGGTCAGGAAGATCAAGGATTTCCCTCCACATCTGTTAAACTATAGGAGGTGCTGTTTGACTGGTTTTAGCTACAAGTGAGAACTTCTCTGCATCTAGCCTCTTATATTGTATTTTAAATGAACTTAGCAGACTATTTGAAGACTTTGTCTCATATTTTATACCATTGTTATGGGGTATGCTTGTTTTGCATATGTAATTCTTTAAAACAGAAGATTTTTTAATTTTAATTGAAAAAAATAATATTTTTAATTTATTTTTAAACAAATTTTGGTTTCAACTAGATTTCCATACAAAGAATGAATTTATCTACCTTATGCAATTTACAGAATGTAAATATCTCTTGAAATAAAAAAGTTGTGCTGATTTTTAGCATATTTTCTTCATGAATTTAAGATTTTCTCCGATCAATTTTCTGGTATTTGAGATGTTATAGATAAGGATCTATAATTCTGTAACTGTTTGATCAATTTTTTTGAAACTTTGCACAATAACTACTGAGATGTATATCTTTATTTTAAAAGTTCAGTTTTAGGTCTGGGGGAAAAAATAAAGTCTGACAGGAATAGGATCCCAGTTAGGGCAACCAGTCCGGTACCCACGAATGTAGTTCTTAAAAAAAATATATAACTTTTGTTATAAATTGTGTAGTGTTATTATTTCACTAGTTCTGTAACTGAATGTAGATTTATTTAAAAGGGTAGGCTTTCTAGTTTGAATTTCTGTAAAAATTTTGATTGATTTAAATGTAATCTGGCGTCAGTACATAGAGTAAATTGCCTAAATTCTAGCCTTTATTCTTTCCCGGAAGTAGACAGACTGACCCTGTTGTCAATAAAAACAAAATTGTGCAAAGGAATGCCGGTCATGAGGCACTGAGAATGCACTTAGACACTTCTAAATGAATGCCTAACATGAACCAGAAGTCCCAAGGTGGCTATCAAAATTATTTATTGAACAGGACCCTATGTATTTACAATGATTTTCAATGTGTTCCAATGGGGCAATTAATTGGGTCCCCGTTCCTGTCAGAGAGCATGTTTTGAACATTTCAATCTGCAATTGTAAGCTCATTTTTGAAGTTTCATGGATGAAATTTGGCTACAGGCTTCAAAATTCAATAAGGAAAATAATGGTGTAATTATTTTTAAAATTTGAATTAAACTTTTTAAATTAAATTGAAATTTAAATTTATGAAATTTAAAAAAGTTTTTTCTTCAATTTAAAGTTTAAAAGGGGGTCACAGAAAGGTCATAGTTGTCTGTAGTATGTATTCCTACACTTGTAAGTTAAAATGGAGGGATTTTTGAAAAATATCAGCAAATAGTATTAGAAAAAGACACAGGGAAAGAAATAATAAATGTGTTATATGGCATCAGGGGACAGTGCCAGATGGTAAATATGGGCTTATTTCTTTCTAATATCTTAATTCTGGGACCTGGAAACAGAAAAGAATCCCATAGTTTCAGTTTTAGGTTTTTAATAAGTTTTTGATAGATTGTGGATATTAAATAAATCATTTAGGTGCCACGGTTCAGTTATGAAAGTTGTGTGCGAATCCAGCTCACATTTATTTAGAGCCGCATCACACACATAGCCACATATTATTGTGTAAACTCAGAAACACTTGCCAGGGGCTCTCTAATTTTACATTTTTTTGAAGATATTTAAGGGGTAGGGCTATAATATAGCTTATAAAAGCAATTTAAACTGAATGTACAACAATTTTAGACTCCCTTTTAAAGATTTTGATGGTCCTTAAAAGGACCTTTAATTTTATCTGTATCTATGTATGACAGCAGTAGATGAATGGAGCTATATATATCTTCCTTGGTTTTGGAACTTTTGCAGATCAGCTTCTGGTTAAGGAAACACTAAGTGCTCTTTTAATAGTTTCACTGATTGAATTTCATTTTCATTAATGCTTCTTTCCCAAGTTGCATTTTTAAAAGTTCCTGCATTATTAACTTGTCTTTGTTATCTATATTCAGGTTGGTGAACTTGGACTAAAGTACATGGATCTCAGCCACCAAAAGTTTCAATGTCCAAGAAAACACACATATAAACTAGTTGGACATTTAGAGCAGTCAAAAGTACAACAACGCACAGTAGCATTAAGCGGTCAGGAAGATCAAGGATTTCCCTCCACATCTGTTAAACTATAGGAGGTGCTGTTTGACTGGTTTTAGCTACAAGTGAGAACTTCTCTGCATCTAGCCTCTTATATTGTATTTTAAATGAACTTAGCAGACTATTTGAAGACTTTGTCTCATATTTTATACCATTGTTATGGGGTATGCTTGTTTTGCATATGTAATTCTTTAAAACAGAAGATTTTTTAATTTTAATTGAAAAAAATAATATTTTTAATTTATTTTTAAACAAATTTTGGTTTCAACTAGATTTCCATACAAAGAATGAATTTATCTACCTTATGCAATTTACAGAATGTAAATATCTCTTGAAATAAAAAAGTTGTGCTGATTTTTAGCATATTTTCTTCATGAATTTAAGATTTTCTCCGATCAATTTTCTGGTATTTGAGATGTTATAGATAAGGATCTATAATTCTGTAACTGTTTGATCAATTTTTTTGAAACTTTGCACAATAACTACTGAGATGTATATCTTTATTTTAAAAGTTCAGTTTTAGGTCTGGGGGAAAAAATAAAGTCTGACAGGAATAGGATCCCAGTTAGGGCAACCAGTCCGGTACCCACGAATGTAGTTCTTAAAAAAAATATATAACTTTTGTTATAAATTGTGTAGTGTTATTATTTCACTAGTTCTGTAACTGAATGTAGATTTATTTAAAAGGGTAGGCTTTCTAGTTTGAATTTCTGTAAAAATTTTGATTGATTTAAATGTAATCTGGCGTCAGTACATAGAGTAAATTGCCTAAATTCTAGCCTTTATTCTTTCCCGGAAGTAGACAGACTGACCCTGTTGTCAATAAAAACAAAATTGTGCAAAGGAATGCCGGTCATGAGGCACTGAGAATGCACTTAGACACTTCTAAATGAATGCCTAACATGAACCAGAAGTCCCAAGGTGGCTATCAAAATTATTTATTGAACAGGACCCTATGTATTTACAATGATTTTCAATGTGTTCCAATTGGGCAATTAATTGGGTCCCCGTTCCTGTCAGAGAGCATGTTTTGAACATTTCAATCTGCAATTGTAAGCTCATTTTTGAAGTTTCATGGATGAAATTTGGCTACAGGCTTCAAAATTCAATAAGGAAAATAATGGTGTAATTATTTTTAAAATTTGAATTAAACTTTTTAAATTAAATTGAAATTTAAATTTATGAAATTTAAAAAAGTTTTTTCTTCAATTTAAAGTTTAAAAGGGGGTCACAGAAAGGTCATAGTTGTCTGTAGTATGTATTCCTACACTTGTAAGTTAAAATGGAGGGATTTTTGAAAAATATCAGCAAATAGTATTAGAAAAAGACACAGGGAAAGAAATAATAAATGTGTTATATGGCATCAGGGGACAGTGCCAGATGGTAAATATGGGCTTATTTCTTTCTAATATCTTAATTCTGGGACCTGGAAACAGAAAAGAATCCCATAGTTTCAGTTTTAGGTTTTTAATAAGTTTTTGATAGATTGTGGATATTAAATAAATCATTTAGGTGCCACGGTTCAGTTATGAAAGTTGTGTGCGAATCCAGCTCACATTTATTTAGAGCCGCATCACACACATAGCCACATATTATTGTGTAAACTCAGAAACACTTGCCAGGGGCTCTCTAATTTTACATTTTTTTGAAGATATTTAAGGGGTAGGGCTATAATATAGCTTATAAAAGCAATTTAAACTGAATGTACAACAATTTTAGACTCCCTTTTAAAGATTTTGATGGTCCTTAAAAGGACCTTTAATTTTATCTGTATCTATGTATGACAGCAGTAGATGAATGGAGCTATATATATCTTCCTTGGTTTTGGAACTTTTGCAGATCAGCTTCTGGTTAAGGAAACACTAAGTGCTCTTTTAATAGTTTCACTGATTGAATTTCATTTTCATTAATGCTTCTTTCCCAAGTTGCATTTTTAAAAGTTCCTGCATTATTAACTTGTCTTTGTTATCTATATTCAGGTTGGTGAACTTGGACTAAAGTACATGGATCTCAGCCACCAAAAGTTTCAATGTCCAAGAAAACACACATATAAACTAGTTGGACATTTAGAGCAGTCAAAAGTACAACAACGCACAGTAGCATTAAGCGGTCAGGAAGATCAAGGATTTCCCTCCACATCTGTTAAACTATAGGAGGTGCTGTTTGACTGGTTTTAGCTACAAGTGAGAACTTCTCTGCATCTAGCCTCTTATATTGTATTTTAAATGAACTTAGCAGACTATTTGAAGACTTTGTCTCATATTTTATACCATTGTTATGGGGTATGCTTGTTTTGCATATGTAATTCTTTAAAACAGAAGATTTTTTAATTTTAATTGAAAAAAATAATATTTTTAATTTATTTTTAAACAAATTTTGGTTTCAACTAGATTTCCATACAAAGAATGAATTTATCTACCTTATGCAATTTACAGAATGTAAATATCTCTTGAAATAAAAAAGTTGTGCTGATTTTTAGCATATTTTCTTCATGAATTTAAGATTTTCTCCGATCAATTTTCTGGTATTTGAGATGTTATAGATAAGGATCTATAATTCTGTAACTGTTTGATCAATTTTTTTGAAACTTTGCACAATAACTACTGAGATGTATATCTTTATTTTAAAAGTTCAGTTTTAGGTCTGGGGGAAAAAATAAAGTCTGACAGGAATAGGATCCCAGTTAGGGCAACCAGTCCGGTACCCACGAATGTAGTTCTTAAAAAAAATATATAACTTTTGTTATAAATTGTGTAGTGTTATTATTTCACTAGTTCTGTAACTGAATGTAGATTTATTTAAAAGGGTAGGCTTTCTAGTTTGAATTTCTGTAAAAATTTTGATTGATTTAAATGTAATCTGGCGTCAGTACATAGAGTAAATTGCCTAAATTCTAGCCTTTATTCTTTCCCGGAAGTAGACAGACTGACCCTGTTGTCAATAAAAACAAAATTGTGCAACGGAATGCCGGTCATGAGGCACTGAGAATGCACTTAGACACTTCTAAATGAATGCCTAACATGAACCAGAAGTCCCAAGGTGGCTATCAAAATTATTTATTGAACAGGACCCTATGTATTTACAATGATTTTCAATGTGTTCCAATGGGGCAATTAATTGGGTCCCCGTTCCTGTCAGAGAGCATGTTTTGAACATTTCAATCTGCAATTGTAAGCTCATTTTTGAAGTTTCATGGATGAAATTTGGCTACAGGCTTCAAAATTCAATAAGGAAAATAATGGTGTAATTATTTTTAAAATTTGAATTAAACTTTTTAAATTAAATTGAAATTTAAATTTATGAAATTTAAAAAAGTTTTTTCTTCAATTTAAAGTTTAAAAGGGGGTCACAGAAAGGTCATAGTTGTCTGTAGTATGTATTCCTACACTTGTAAGTTAAAATGGAGGGATTTTTGAAAAATATCAGCAAATAGTATTAGAAAAAGACACAGGGAAAGAAATAATAAATGTGTTATATGGCATCAGGGGACAGTGCCAGATGGTAAATATGGGCTTATTTCTTTCTAATATCTTAATTCTGGGACCTGGAAACAGAAAAGAATCCCATAGTTTCAGTTTTAGGTTTTTAATAAGTTTTTGATAGATTGTGGATATTAAATAAATCATTTAGGTGCCACGGTTCAGTTATGAAAGTTGTGTGCGAATCCAGCTCACATTTATTTAGAGCCGCATCACACACATAGCCACATATTATTGTGTAAACTCAGAAACACTTGCCAGGGGCTCTCTAATTTTACATTTTTTTGAAGATATTTAAGGGGTAGGGCTATAATATAGCTTATAAAAGCAATTTAAACTGAATGTACAACAATTTTAGACTCCCTTTTAAAGATTTTGATGGTCCTTAAAAGGACCTTTAATTTTATCTGTATCTATGTATGACAGCAGTAGATGAATGGAGCTATATATATCTTCCTTGGTTTTGGAACTTTTGCAGATCAGCTTCTGGTTAAGGAAACACTAAGTGCTCTTTTAATAGTTTCACTGATTGAATTTCATTTTCATTAATGCTTCTTTCCCAAGTTGCATTTTTAAAAGTTCCTGCATTATTAACTTGTCTTTGTTATCTATATTCAGGTTGGTGAACTTGGACTAAAGTACATGGATCTCAGCCACCAAAAGTTTCAATGTCCAAGAAAACACACATATAAACTAGTTGGACATTTAGAGCAGTCAAAAGTACAACAACGCACAGTAGCATTAAGCGGTCAGGAAGATCAAGGATTTCCCTCCACATCTGTTAAACTATAGGAGGTGCTGTTTGACTGGTTTTAGCTACAAGTGAGAACTTCTCTGCATCTAGCCTCTTATATTGTATTTTAAATGAACTTAGCAGACTATTTGAAGACTTTGTCTCATATTTTATACCATTGTTATGGGGTATGCTTGTTTTGCATATGTAATTCTTTAAAACAGAAGATTTTTTAATTTTAATTGAAAAAAATAATATTTTTAATTTATTTTTAAACAAATTTTGGTTTCAACTAGATTTCCATACAAAGAATGAATTTATCTACCTTATGCAATTTACAGAATGTAAATATCTCTTGAAATAAAAAAGTTGTGCTGATTTTTAGCATATTTTCTTCATGAATTTAAGATTTTCTCCGATCAATTTTCTGGTATTTGAGATGTTATAGATAAGGATCTATAATTCTGTAACTGTTTGATCAATTTTTTTGAAACTTTGCACAATAACTACTGAGATGTATATCTTTATTTTAAAAGTTCAGTTTTAGGTCTGGGGGAAAAAATAAAGTCTGACAGAGAGCATGTTTTGAACATTTCAATCTGCAATTGTAAGCTCATTTTTGAAGTTTCATGGATGAAATTTGGCTACAGGCTTCAAAATTCAATAAGGAAAATAATGGTGTAATTATTTTTAAAATTTGAATTAAACTTTTTAAATTAAATTGAAATTTAAATTTATGAAATTTAAAAAAGTTTTTTCTTCAATTTAAAGTTTAAAAGGGGGTCACAGAAAGGTCATAGTTGTCTGTAGTATGTATTCCTACACTTGTAAGTTAAAATGGAGGGATTTTTGAAAAATATCAGCAAATAGTATTAGAAAAAGACACAGGGAAAGAAATAATAAATGTGTTATATGGCATCAGGGGACAGTGCCAGATGGTAAATATGGGCTTATTTCTTTCTAATATCTTAATTCTGGGACCTGGAAACAGAAAAGAATCCCATAGTTTCAGTTTTAGGTTTTTAATAAGTTTTTGATAGATTGTGGATATTAAATAAATCATTTAGGTGCCACGGTTCAGTTATGAAAGTTGTGTGCGAATCCAGCTCACATTTATTTAGAGCCGCATCACACACATAGCCACATATTATTGTGTAAACTCAGAAACACTTGCCAGGGGCTCTCTAATTTTACATTTTTTTGAAGATATTTAAGGGGTAGGGCTATAATATAGCTTATAAAAGCAATTTAAACTGAATGTACAACAATTTTAGACTCCCTTTTAAAGATTTTGATGGTCCTTAAAAGGACCTTTAATTTTATCTGTATCTATGTATGACAGCAGTAGATGAATGGAGCTATATATATCTTCCTTGGTTTTGGAACTTTTGCAGATCAGCTTCTGGTTAAGGAAACACTAAGTGCTCTTTTAATAGTTTCACTGATTGAATTTCATTTTCATTAATGCTTCTTTCCCAAGTTGCATTTTTAAAAGTTCCTGCATTATTAACTTGTCTTTGTTATCTATATTCAGGTTGGTGAACTTGGACTAAAGTACATGGATCTCAGCCACCAAAAGTTTCAATGTCCAAGAAAACACACATATAAACTAGTTGGACATTTAGAGCAGTCAAAAGTACAACAACGCACAGTAGCATTAAGCGGTCAGGAAGATCAAGGATTTCCCTCCACATCTGTTAAACTATAGGAGGTGCTGTTTGACTGGTTTTAGCTACAAGTGAGAACTTCTCTGCATCTAGCCTCTTATATTGTATTTTAAATGAACTTAGCAGACTATTTGAAGACTTTGTCTCATATTTTATACCATTGTTATGGGGTATGCTTGTTTTGCATATGTAATTCTTTAAAACAGAAGATTTTTTAATTTTAATTGAAAAAAATAATATTTTTAATTTATTTTTAAACAAATTTTGGTTTCAACTAGATTTCCATACAAAGAATGAATTTATCTACCTTATGCAATTATCTCTTGAAATAAAAAAGTTGTGCTGATTTTTAGCATATTTTCTTCATGAATTTAAGATTTTCTCCGATCAATTTTCTGGTATTTGAGATGTTATAGATAAGGATCTATAATTCTGTAACTGTTTGATCAATTTTTTTGAAACTTTGCACAATAACTACTGAGATGTATATCTTTATTTTAAAAGTTCAGTTTTAGGTCTGGGGGAAAAAATAAAGTCTGACAGGAATAGGATCCCAGTTAGGGCAACCAGTCCGGTACCCACGAATGTAGTTCTTAAAAAAAATATATAACTTTTGTTATAAATTGTGTAGTGTTATTATTTCACTAGTTCTGTAACTGAATGTAGATTTATTTAAAAGGGTAGGCTTTCTAGTTTGAATTTCTGTAAAAATTTTGATTGATTTAAATGTAATCTGGCGTCAGTACATAGAGTAAATTGCCTAAATTCTAGCCTTTATTCTTTCCCGGAAGTAGACAGACTGACCCTGTTGTCAATAAAAACAAAATTGTGCAACGGAATGCCGGTCATGAGGCACTGAGAATGCACTTAGACACTTCTAAATGAATGCCTAACATGAACCAGAAGTCCCAAGGTGGCTATCAAAATTATTTATTGAACAGGACCCTATGTATTTACAATGATTTTCAATGTGTTCCAATGGGGCAATTAATTGGGTCCCCGTTCCTGTCAGAGAGCATGTTTTGAACATTTCAATCTGCAATTGTAAGCTCATTTTTGAAGTTTCATGGATGAAATTTGGCTACAGGCTTCAAAATTCAATAAGGAAAATAATGGTGTAATTATTTTTAAAATTTGAATTAAACTTTTTAAATTAAATTGAAATTTAAATTTATGAAATTTAAAAAAGTTTTTTCTTCAATTTAAAGTTTAAAAGGGGGTCACAGAAAGGTCATAGTTGTCTGTAGTATGTATTCCTACACTTGTAAGTTAAAATGGAGGGATTTTTGAAAAATATCAGCAAATAGTATTAGAAAAAGACACAGGGAAAGAAATAATAAATGTGTTATATGGCATCAGGGGACAGTGCCAGATGGTAAATATGGGCTTATTTCTTTCTAATATCTTAATTCTGGGACCTGGAAACAGAAAAGAATCCCATAGTTTCAGTTTTAGGTTTTTAATAAGTTTTTGATAGATTGTGGATATTAAATAAATCATTTAGGTGCCACGGTTCAGTTATGAAAGTTGTGTGCGAATCCAGCTCACATTTATTTAGAGCCGCATCACACACATAGCCACATATTATTGTGTAAACTCAGAAACACTTGCCAGGGGCTCTCTAATTTTACATTTTTTTGAAGATATTTAAGGGGTAGGGCTATAATATAGCTTATAAAAGCAATTTAAACTGAATGTACAACAATTTTAGACTCCCTTTTAAAGATTTTGATGGTCCTTAAAAGGACCTTTAATTTTATCTGTATCTATGTATGACAGCAGTAGATGAATGGAGCTATATATATCTTCCTTGGTTTTGGAACTTTTGCAGATCAGCTTCTGGTTAAGGAAACACTAAGTGCTCTTTTAATAGTTTCACTGATTGAATTTCATTTTCATTAATGCTTCTTTCCCAAGTTGCATTTTTAAAAGTTCCTGCATTATTAACTTGTCTTTGTTATCTATATTCAGGTTGGTGAACTTGGACTAAAGTACATGGATCTCAGCCACCAAAAGTTTCAATGTCCAAGAAAACACACATATAAACTAGTTGGACATTTAGAGCAGTCAAAAGTACAACAACGCACAGTAGCATTAAGCGGTCAGGAAGATCAAGGATTTCCCTCCACATCTGTTAAACTATAGGAGGTGCTGTTTGACTGGTTTTAGCTACAAGTGAGAACTTCTCTGCATCTAGCCTCTTATATTGTATTTTAAATGAACTTAGCAGACTATTTGAAGACTTTGTCTCATATTTTATACCATTGTTATGGGGTATGCTTGTTTTGCATATGTAATTCTTTAAAACAGAAGATTTTTTAATTTTAATTGAAAAAAATAATATTTTTAATTTATTTTTAAACAAATTTTGGTTTCAACTAGATTTCCATACAAAGAATGAATTTATCTACCTTATGCAATTTACAGAATGTAAATATCTCTTGAAATAAAAAAGTTGTGCTGATTTTTAGCATATTTTCTTCATGAATTTAAGATTTTCTCCGATCAATTTTCTGGTATTTGAGATGTTATAGATAAGGATCTATAATTCTGTAACTGTTTGATCAATTTTTTTGAAACTTTGCACAATAACTACTGAGATGTATATCTTTATTTTAAAAGTTCAGTTTTAGGTCTGGGGGAAAAAATAAAGTCTGACAGAGAGCATGTTTTGAACATTTCAATCTGCAATTGTAAGCTCATTTTTGAAGTTTCATGGATGAAATTTGGCTACAGGCTTCAAAATTCAATAAGGAAAATAATGGTGTAATTATTTTTAAAATTTGAATTAAACTTTTTAAATTAAATTGAAATTTAAATTTATGAAATTTAAAAAAGTTTTTTCTTCAATTTAAAGTTTAAAAGGGGGTCACAGAAAGGTCATAGTTGTCTGTAGTATGTATTCCTACACTTGTAAGTTAAAATGGAGGGATTTTTGAAAAATATCAGCAAATAGTATTAGAAAAAGACACAGGGAAAGAAATAATAAATGTGTTATATGGCATCAGGGGACAGTGCCAGATGGTAAATATGGGCTTATTTCTTTCTAATATCTTAATTCTGGGACCTGGAAACAGAAAAGAATCCCATAGTTTCAGTTTTAGGTTTTTAATAAGTTTTTGATAGATTGTGGATATTAAATAAATCATTTAGGTGCCACGGTTCAGTTATGAAAGTTGTGTGCGAATCCAGCTCACATTTATTTAGAGCCGCATCACACACATAGCCACATATTATTGTGTAAACTCAGAAACACTTGCCAGGGGCTCTCTAATTTTACATTTTTTTGAAGATATTTAAGGGGTAGGGCTATAATATAGCTTATAAAAGCAATTTAAACTGAATGTACAACAATTTTAGACTCCCTTTTAAAGATTTTGATGGTCCTTAAAAGGACCTTTAATTTTATCTGTATCTATGTATGACAGCAGTAGATGAATGGAGCTATATATATCTTCCTTGGTTTTGGAACTTTTGCAGATCAGCTTCTGGTTAAGGAAACACTAAGTGCTCTTTTAATAGTTTCACTGATTGAATTTCATTTTCATTAATGCTTCTTTCCCAAGTTGCATTTTTAAAAGTTCCTGCATTATTAACTTGTCTTTGTTATCTATATTCAGGTTGGTGAACTTGGACTAAAGTACATGGATCTCAGCCACCAAAAGTTTCAATGTCCAAGAAAACACACATATAAACTAGTTGGACATTTAGAGCAGTCAAAAGTACAACAACGCACAGTAGCATTAAGCGGTCAGGAAGATCAAGGATTTCCCTCCACATCTGTTAAACTATAGGAGGTGCTGTTTGACTGGTTTTAGCTACAAGTGAGAACTTCTCTGCATCTAGCCTCTTATATTGTATTTTAAATGAACTTAGCAGACTATTTGAAGACTTTGTCTCATATTTTATACCATTGTTATGGGGTATGCTTGTTTTGCATATGTAATTCTTTAAAACAGAAGATTTTTTAATTTTAATTGAAAAAAATAATATTTTTAATTTATTTTTAAACAAATTTTGGTTTCAACTAGATTTCCATACAAAGAATGAATTTATCTACCTTATGCAATTTACAGAATGTAAATATCTCTTGAAATAAAAAAGTTGTGCTGATTTTTAGCATATTTTCTTCATGAATTTAAGATTTTCTCCGATCAATTTTCTGGTATTTGAGATGTTATAGATAAGGATCTATAATTCTGTAACTGTTTGATCAATTTTTTTGAAACTTTGCACAATAACTACTGAGATGTATATCTTTATTTTAAAAGTTCAGTTTTAGGTCTGGGGGAAAAAATAAAGTCTGTCAGAGAGCATGTTTTGAACATTTCAATCTGCAATTGTAAGCTCATTTTTGAAGTTTCATGGATGAAATTTGGCTACAGGCTTCAAAATTCAATAAGGAAAATAATGGTGTAATTATTTTTAAAATTTGAATTAAACTTTTTAAATTAAATTGAAATTTAAATTTATGAAATTTAAAAAAGTTTTTTCTTCAATTTAAAGTTTAAAAGGGGGTCACAGAAAGGTCATAGTTGTCTGTAGTATGTATTCCTACACTTGTAAGTTAAAATGGAGGGATTTTTGAAAAATATCAGCAAATAGTATTAGAAAAAGACACAGGGAAAGAAATAATAAATGTGTTATATGGCATCAGGGGACAGTGCCAGATGGTAAATATGGGCTTATTTCTTTCTAATATCTTAATTCTGGGACCTGGAAACAGAAAAGAATCCCATAGTTTCAGTTTTAGGTTTTTAATAAGTTTTTGATAGATTGTGGATATTAAATAAATCATTTAGGTGCCACAGTTCAGTTATGAAAGTTGTGTGCGAATCCAGCTCACATTTATTTAGAGCCGCATCACACACATAGCCACATATTATTGTGTAAACTCAGAAACACTTGCCAGGGGCTCTCTAATTTTACATTTTTTTGAAGATATTTAAGGGGTAGGGCTATAATATAGCTTATAAAAGCAATTTAAACTGAATGTACAACAATTTTAGACTCCCTTTTAAAGATTTTGATGGTCCTTAAAAGGACCTTTAATTTTATCTGTATCTATGTATGACAGCAGTAGATGAATGGAGCTATATATATCTTCCTTGGTTTTGGAACTTTTGCAGATCAGCTTCTGGTTAAGGAAACACTAAGTGCTCTTTTAATAGTTTCACTGATTGAATTTCATTTTCATTAATGCTTCTTTCCCAAGTTGCATTTTTAAAAGTTCCTGCATTATTAACTTGTCTTTGTTATCTATATTCAGGTTGGTGAACTTGGACTAAAGTACATGGATCTCAGCCACCAAAAGTTTCAATGTCCAAGAAAACACACATATAAACTAGTTGGACATTTAGAGCAGTCAAAAGTACAACAACGCACAGTAGCATTAAGCGGTCAGGAAGATCAAGGATTTCCCTCCACATCTGTTAAACTATAGGAGGTGCTGTTTGACTGGTTTTAGCTACAAGTGAGAACTTCTCTGCATCTAGCCTCTTATATTGTATTTTAAATGAACTTAGCAGACTATTTGAAGACTTTGTCTCATATTTTATACCATTGTTATGGGGTATGCTTGTTTTGCATATGTAATTCTTTAAAACAGAAGATTTTTTAATTTTAATTGAAAAAAATAATATTTTTAATTTATTTTTAAACAAATTTTGGTTTCAACTAGATTTCCATACAAAGAATGAATTTATCTACCTTATGCAATTTACAGAATGTAAATATCTCTTGAAATAAAAAAGTTGTGCTGATTTTTAGCATATTTTCTTCATGAATTTAAGATTTTCTCCGATCAATTTTCTGGTATTTGAGATGTTATAGATAAGGATCTATAATTCTGTAACTGTTTGATCAATTTTTTTGAAACTTTGCACAATAACTACTGAGATGTATATCTTTATTTTAAAAGTTCAGTTTTAGGTCTGGGGGAAAAAATAAAGTCTGTCAGAGAGCATGTTTTGAACATTTCAATCTGCAATTGTAAGCTCATTTTTGAAGTTTCATGGATGAAATTTGGCTACAGGCTTCAAAATTCAATAAGGAAAATAATGGTGTAATTATTTTTAAAATTTGAATTAAACTTTTTAAATTAAATTGAAATTTAAATTTATGAAATTTAAAAAAGTTTTTTCTTCAATTTAAAGTTTAAAAGGGGGTCACAGAAAGGTCATAGTTGTCTGTAGTATGTATTCCTACACTTGTAAGTTAAAATGGAGGGATTTTTGAAAAATATCAGCAAATAGTATTAGAAAAAGACACAGGGAAAGAAATAATAAATGTGTTATATGGCATCAGGGGACAGTGCCAGATGGTAAATATGGGCTTATTTCTTTCTAATATCTTAATTCTGGGACCTGGAAACAGAAAAGAATCCCATAGTTTCAGTTTTAGGTTTTTAATAAGTTTTTGATAGATTGTGGATATTAAATAAATCATTTAGGTGCCACGGTTCAGTTATGAAAGTTGTGTGCGAATCCAGCTCACATTTATTTAGAGCCGCATCACACACATAGCCACATATTATTGTGTAAACTCAGAAACACTTGCCAGGGGCTCTCTAATTTTACATTTTTTTGAAGATATTTAAGGGGTAGGGCTATAATATAGCTTATAAAAGCAATTTAAACTGAATGTACAACAATTTTAGACTCCCTTTTAAAGATTTTGATGGTCCTTAAAAGGACCTTTAATTTTATCTGTATCTATGTATGACAGCAGTAGATGAATGGAGCTATATATATCTTCCTTGGTTTTGGAACTTTTGCAGATCAGCTTCTGGTTAAGGAAACACTAAGTGCTCTTTTAATAGTTTCACTGATTGAATTTCATTTTCATTAATGCTTCTTTCCCAAGTTGCATTTTTAAAAGTTCCTGCATTATTAACTTGTCTTTGTTATCTATATTCAGGTTGGTGAACTTGGACTAAAGTACATGGATCTCAGCCACCAAAAGTTTCAATGTCCAAGAAAACACACATATAAACTAGTTGGACATTTAGAGCAGTCAAAAGTACAACAACGCACAGTAGCATTAAGCGGTCAGGAAGATCAAGGATTTCCCTCCACATCTGTTAAACTATAGGAGGTGCTGTTTGACTGGTTTTAGCTACAAGTGAGAACTTCTCTGCATCTAGCCTCTTATATTGTATTTTAAATGAACTTAGCAGACTATTTGAAGACTTTGTCTCATATTTTATACCATTGTTATGGGGTATGCTTGTTTTGCATATGTAATTCTTTAAAACAGAAGATTTTTTAATTTTAATTGAAAAAAATAATATTTTTAATTTATTTTTAAACAAATTTTGGTTTCAACTAGATTTCCATACAAAGAATGAATTTATCTACCTTATGCAATTTACAGAATGTAAATATCTCTTGAAATAAAAAAGTTGTGCTGATTTTTAGCATATTTTCTTCATGAATTTAAGATTTTCTCCGATCAATTTTCTGGTATTTGAGATGTTATAGATAAGGATCTATAATTCTGTAACTGTTTGATCAATTTTTTTGAAACTTTGCACAATAACTACTGAGATGTATATCTTTATTTTAAAAGTTCAGTTTTAGGTCTGGGGGAAAAAATAAAGTCTGACAGGAATAGGATCCCAGTTAGGGCAACCAGTCCGGTACCCACGAATGTAGTTCTTAAAAAAAATATATAACTTTTGTTATAAATTGTGTAGTGTTATTATTTCACTAGTTCTGTAACTGAATGTAGATTTATTTAAAAGGGTAGGCTTTCTAGTTTGAATTTCTGTAAAAATTTTGATTGATTTAAATGTAATCTGGCGTCAGTACATAGAGTAAATTGCCTAAATTCTAGCCTTTATTCTTTCCCGGAAGTAGACAGACTGACCCTGTTGTCAATAAAAACAAAATTGTGCAACGGAATGCCGGTCATGAGGCACTGAGAATGCACTTAGACACTTCTAAATGAATGCCTAACATGAACCAGAAGTCCCAAGGTGGCTATCAAAATTATTTATTGAACAGGACCCTATGTATTTACAATGATTTTCAATGTGTTCCAATGGGGCAATTAATTGGGTCCCCGTTCCATTTTGTTTGTTTTCCTTGATTCCGAATCATGTAGACGCTTCAATGCAAAAATACCTTGATTTAAAACGCTCGTTGACTACAGCATCGAAAAGGTATCACCAAAACCCAACGATCGCAATCGGAACAACTCGGCCTTTCTGGTTGCACGAAGAACGCGTAGCGAGAATGGCCAAGTAGTTACGATTGCCAACGATCGTTGACTACAGCATCGGAAAGATATCACCAATAACCAACATAGCAAAAAAAAAATAGTGGACAAGAATGGCCAATAAAATTTTTCGGGTCGCGGTGATTTTACCGGGTCGGTCGTGTGAGGGGAAACAAACAATATTTTATTTTTGGCCCTAAATGTAAACCATATGATCCAATAACATTAGGTCAGCTCGTACTGGACCATACGCGTATTCTCATACGGTCCGACCGCACGCGTATGGTCGGACCGTACGAGTATACGTATATACGGTCCGGACCGTACTCGTACGGTCCAAATACTCAATGGTCTGGAACATATATATATGGCAAATTTGTAAATGTAAAACATACATTTATGGTCATAATTTTCAATTATATTTTTTTTTTATATTTTGGCAGTGGCTTATTTGCCGGTGAAACAGTAGTTATGATATGATTATAATATCTCGATTAAAAGCAAGCTATAAATAGCTATAGCATAATTCAAAAGTAATGGCTATTTTGCCGGCGCTGACAATACTGTGAATTTGGTTTTTTTACCGGTTCTTTGTGGAGTTTAAAAAGATATATCAGTCACAATGAAGATTGGAATATGTCATAATGTAAAAAGTAATAAAAAATGTAAAAAAGCTGTGTATTTAATTTGATAAATGATAAATCATTATGCCATCTAACAAAATCAATATTATAGCTTCAAACTCATAAATATTTAATGAAAATACCGAATTTGCCTTTGAAATTAGGGAACCACCATTTACATTTTTTTTTGTAACTATAAAAAAAGGGGGGGGGTCATGGAGTTTTTTCTTAAGATTTCCAAATTGATGAAACAAAATATTCTGTTCGAGTACAGGACAAAAAATATTCTGAATCCAGATTCCACCCATACCTTATAGTGTTAGACTTAATTTCTTAAAAAAAAATAATTTGATTGATATCGTTGAAAAATTAAATAAAATTGTTTGCACTTCACTGACTCAAGCAAAAACCATGACCCTCCTTGAAGTTAAATTGTTGCTCCCTGACAGTCTACGGTTTATTTTAAAATTATATAAATTTAATATCACTATGCAAATTTTATCAATGTCAATTTTTGTAGAGTCTTACATGAAGAACTACATGTACCCCTCAGCAAGGACATCAGATATTGAAGAATTGATTGGGGAAACCCTAAAACATACACCACCAAAACCAGGCGGAACACGCTATAAGGTAAGAATATCCTTATTTCCCCGTATAGTGCAACCTATATTGGAATATTTCCCAAAATTATTATTGTTTTTATTCTATGTTGTTTTGTTTTTTTAATTCAGTACGAAATTGTTATTAGGCCTAAAATTTTGTCTTGTTCTGTACACACAACAATGCTGCAATGCTTTAGACAACATTGATCTAGAGACATCATGAATTACATGTATAAAGCTTTTAAATGTAAAAAAAAAAAAATCCCTACCTACCTACCCACCTGCTGATAGTGTGGGTCGGCAATGCCAAACAAACAATTTTTTAAGGGTGGCCTTATAGATATGCATTTGTAACTAACATTGTGAAGATCAAGATACTCTTTTGGGACAATAAATTAAGGGTAACATTAAATTTAACTGAATATATAATTATGTGGTTTATGTGTTTTTCAAGGAGATTTGGAAAGCCACGTCTTACACACAGCTACATAGATCTAGTATTTATTTGCAATAATGTTTGACCTAGAATAATTACAATTTAACTTTTTGTACAAATAAGTTTTTGTATTGTCATTGCAGGAACCAACTGTTAAGAGGATAATTGCAGCAGCTCCGGAAATACCACTACCAGGGACCCAGGAGAACATTTAAAATAAACAAAGTTAACGATCAATTCTTCACTTGTTGATATACAGATATAGGAAGATGTTGTGTGAGTGCCAATGAGACAACTCTCCGTCCAAATAACAATTTTAAAAAAGTAAACCATTATAGGTCAATGTACGGCCTTCAACACGGAGCCTTGGCTCACACCGAACAACAAACTATAAAGGGCCCCAAAATTACTATTGTAAAACCATTCAAACGAGAAAACCAACGGTCTAATCTATATAAAATTTTTAAAAAACGAGAAACGAGAAACGCGTATAAATTACATAAACAAACGGCAACTACTGTACATCAGATTCCTGACTTAGGACAGGTGCAAACATTTGCAGGCATTATTTACTTTTAATAAACTTTTTTTTATAACTTTCATGGGTGGGTATTTAGCTAGCCAGATATTATATTCAGAACGTGAACATGCTTAATGAGAAATGTATACTACGATGAAATAAATTGAATATAAAAAAAGAAGATGTGGTACTATGATTGCCAACGAGACTCTCCACAAGAGACCAAACGACACAGAAAAAAACTATAGAGGTCAATGTACTGCCTTCAACAATGGGCAAATCCCATATCGTATAGACAGCAATTAAAGACGGGTTAAAGAGACTAGGGCAACATCCCTGTTATAGAGTAACATATATGACAAATGCATATTATTTTTACAAGTACTATCAAGAACTGCATACGAATAGGCAGCCACCCAGCTACAGATGGCCCTAGGATTCATTTCTGTTATATCACAGTTGCTGAAACAGTAATTCGATTGAAGCTACAAAAAAAAAAGATGATGATGCAGAATATACGAATTCCTTCAGAGAATAACACCAACATATATCATCTAGAGGTCACCTCATGGTCCCAAACACAGTTGATACTATGTGTGTGTATATACGATCATTTTTTGACCAATTATAAAGCATAATATAAAAGTGCAAGTATATTACGTCGACATAATGTGATATTAACGTTGTAGAAACGTAATTTTACGTTTTACGTCACCACAACGTTAATGTATGATGTTGCGATAACGTGATATAAACGTTGTTGTAATGTCAGGAATAACGTTGTAGAAACGTAATTTTACGTCACCACAACGTTGATGTATGACGTTGTGACAACATCGACATAACGTGATATAAACGTTGTTGTAATGTCAGGAATAACGTTGTAGAAACGTAAATTTACGTCACCACAACGTTAATGTACGACGTTGTGACAACGTCAAGAAAACCATACACTTTTACGTAAATACAACGTAATAACCTGACGTCAATGCGACGAAAACATGACATTGTCACGACGTAATTATGACGTAACATTGTTAGCTGGGTAGTCTGTTGTTATTTATGTATTATTGTCATTTGTTTATTTTCTTTGGTTACATCTTCTGACATCAGACTCGGATTTCTCTTGAACTGAATTTTAATGTGCGTATTGTTATGCGTTTACTTTACTACATTGGTTAGAGGTATAGGGGGAGGGTTGAGATCTCACAAACATGTTTAACCCCGCCGCATTTTTGCGCCTGTCCCAAGTCAGGAGCCTCTGGCCTTTGTTAGTCTTGTATTATTTTAATTTTAGTTTCTTGTGTACAATTTGGAAATTAGTATGGCGTTCATTATCACTGGACTAGTATATATTTGTTTCGGGGCCAGTTGAAAGACGCCTCCGGGTGCGGGAATTTCTCGCTACATTGAAGACCTGTTGGTGACCCTCTGCTGTTGTTTTTTATTTGGTCGGGTTGTTGTCTCTTTGACACATTCCCCATTTCCATTCTCAATTTTATCTCATAAAGAAATGGAGACCCATTCATCATATCATTTAATAAACGTTCTTGTTCCAAATCGCAAGTCGCGGGTTTGTTTATGTATTAATGCGCATGCGTATAGTTTTCTTGATTTCAAGGGGTATCAGATTGAGTGGTTGCTCTGGATTCCCCGCTTATTAATTAATTTGAAACTCATGGGATTCTTTCTATGTCTGTCTGCTATTGAGGATTTAATATTGTTGTTGCATAATTTAAAAATCATATGCATCATTTAAATTAAAATCAATGTAGTTTTACCTATAACACCCCTTCAACCGAAATGGAGTCTTCCATATTATCGTTTCGAGTTTCCCTTCCGAAAGTATTTCCCGTCAAAATCAAAATACAACACGACTCGTCAAGAAAAATTAACTCGTTGGATGTCGATAAATGTCGTATTATATTAAGAACGATCTCAATTTTAACAGAGGAGTGTGTCATGCCCACTGACCCAAAGGAAATTAATATCTAAAGAGTTAGAAATGGGGTTCCTCCTAGAATTAACGGTGATAAGATACGGACCATAAGATACGAAGTGAAATACCTTCTCTCACTTTCAGTTAGTCCGAGATTACTCTGACGTCCAACGGCTGTTTTGCCAGACAAGCTGTGGCCGCGGGACGGGGTCGACCCCAGCTTGTCTGGCAAAACAGCCGTTGGACGTCAGCACGGGGGGTAACTTCGATATTTTTTTGGTAGGGGTGTGCCATTTTTGCCTCAAAAACGTACCCATTTTAATATAACATTCACTGAAATTCAGTACCGATAGTTATATAAATATTTAAGAAAGAATGACCTATACTTATACACAATATTTAAAATATGACCCATGCTTATATAAGCACTAACTCATCATCACTCATAATTCATAAATATACCAGCTACCCTTAAGTTTTTATATATGAATTGACATCGTTTGGTGCATATCAATAGCATATTTATATATGATATGTAGATCATACCCCAAATCAATATACAGTTATCAAACGTAAATGCATTTTAATATAGGATGTCATTAAAAAGGAGGGTCATTTTTATATAAAATCTCGCAAAATTATGACCCATATTTTTGGCACATCCCCGTATACCCAATAATAGGAAGTTACCCCCCGTGGACGTCAGAGTAATCTCGGACTATTTATTCTATATAATACTACTAAAAATATTTTATTTCCCACATTTTTTCGCTATAATTATGAAATCTTCAGGTGACTGTGCTCTCAGTGACTGCTGTGGAAAGTAAACTTGGAATTGATAGTACACAAATAAAACACAATAAGTACATTGCTCATACACTTGAATACGGGATTGGCTATTTTTAAAGTTGAGTGACTATTCAGATTATTACATTTGCATATGCAGTTGAATTAGTTTTGACTGAAATAATACTATCCAGCTGTACCAGGACTTGCGGTCATAAAACTTTCGAGTCAGTTTTTTGTACTCATACTCGAAATCAACCAATGAAAGCTTTATTGTTTTCGAGCATGATTTTTGTGCTCCAAGCACTGAGCAAAGTTTTATGCCTTCAAGGCCAGGGCTGTCAAAAATGCGCGAGACTCACGCATGTTCATGCTTTTTTGCAGCAGTATCCGCTTGGATCTATTTTTTTTTTCCTCTTTGATCTTTTCAATTTTGGCCAAATCTCACGAATTTGCTTAATGAAAAGTTGTCAGAACTGCTATACATGTGTCAATGAAAACTATATGGCAATCGTATCCCTCAGAGCATTCTGCTCTTTGATTAATATTTGGGCCCAGTTATCAAATTGGTCCACATAGTGGTCCAAAGGGTCTAAAATTGAACATTATTTGATTTCATTAAAAATTGAATTCTTGGGGTTCTATGATATGCTGAATCTAACCATGTATTTAGATTTTGGATATTGGACCATAATAGGTAAATGTCCAATTTAAATTTTTTTAGTTTAAGTTCTTAGACCACATTCATTTTGTGCCAGAAACCTATGTTGTGTCAACTATTTAATCACAATCCAAATTCAGAGCTGTATCAAGCTTGAATGTTGTGCCCCAACTGTTCAGGGTTCGATCTCTGCAGTCGTATAAAGCTGCACCCTGCAGAGCATCTGGTTGTATAAAGTTTAATGAGACTGATACTCTACAAAGTGTTGTTACATATGGTCTGTATGTAAACAATTTGTGAATTCATCAAATTTACATCATACATGATAAATTGTATAAGTTCATGGATAATACTGATTAAAATTATGATTTTTAAAATTATGAATTTTGAAGAACATTTAAATATGAACATTTAGTGTTTGTCCAAAATCTGTTAACTCATCATCTTTCTCTTTTGACTTGCACGTTTTTGATAAAATGATTGAAGGTATAAGCCAAGGGACTCTGTCTCTCTTGATTCTTCTAAGAATGACTGGAGGTATAAGTCAGGGACTCAGTCTCTCTAGGTCCTTCTCAGGATGATTGGAGGTAAAAGTCAGGGACTCTGTCACTCTTGATTCTTCTCAGATTGATTGGAGGTATAAGTCAGGGACTCTGTCTCGCTTGATTCTACTCAGAATGATTGGAGGTATAAGTCAGGGACTCTGTCACTCTAGGTCCTTCTCAGAATGGTTGGAGGTATAAGTGAGGGACTCTGTCTCTCTAGGTCCTTCTCAGAATGGTTGGAGGTATAAGTCAGGGACTCTGTCTCTCTAGGTCCTTCTCAGAATGATTGGAGGTATAAGTCAGGGACTTTGTCTCTCTAGGTCCTTCTCAGAATGATTGAAGGTATAAGTCAGGGACTCTGTCTCTCTAGGTCCTTCTCAGAATGGTTGGAGGTATAAGTCAGGGACTCAGTCTCTTTAGGTCCTTCTCAGAATGACTGGAGGTATAAGTCAGAGACTCTGTCTCTCTAGGTCCTTCTCAGAATGGTTGGAGGTATAAGTCAGGGACTCTGTCTCTCTAGGTCCTTCTCAGAATGATTGGAGGAATAAGTCAGGGACTCTGTCTCTCTAGGTTCTTCTCAGAATGATTGGAGGTATAAGTCAGGGACTCTGTCTCTCTAGGTCCTTCTCAGAATGATTGGAGGAATAAGTCAGGGACTCTGTCTCTCTAGGTTCTTCTCAGAATGATTGGAGGTATAAGTCAGAGACTCTGTCTCTCTTGATTCTTCTCAGATTGATTGGAGGTATAAGTCAGGGACTCTGTCTCGCTTGATTCTACTCAGATTGATTGGAGGTATAAGTCAGGGACTTTGTCTCTCTAGGTCCTCAGATTGATTGGAGGTATAAGTCAGAGACTCTGTCTCTCTTGATTCTTCTCAGATTGATTGGAGGTATAAGTCAGGGACTCTGTCTCGCTTGATTCTACTCAGATTGATTGGAGGTATAAGTCAGGGACTCTGTCTCTCTTGATTCTTCTGATTGATTGGAGGTATAAGTCAGGGACTTTGTCTCTCTAGGTCCTTCTCAGATTGATTGGAGGTATAAGTCAGGGACTCAGTCTCTCTAGGTCCTTCTCAGAATGATTGGAGGTATAAGTCAGGGACTCTGTCTCTCTAGGTCCATTCTCAGAATGATTGGAGGTATAAGTCAGGGACTCTGTCTCTCTAGGTCCATTCTCAGAATGATTGGAGGTATAAGTCAGGGACTCTGTCTCTCTTGATTCTTCTCAGATTGATTGGAGGTATAAGTCAGGGACTCTGTCTCTCTTGATTCTTCTCAGATTGATTGGAGGTATAAGTCAGGGACTCTGTCTCTCTTGATTCTTCTCAGAATGGTTGGAGGTATAAGTCAGGGACTCTGTCTCTCTAGGTCCTTCTCAGAATGATTGGAGGTATAAGTCAGGGACTCTGTCTCTCTTGATTCTTCTCAGAATGATTGGAGGTATAAGTCAGGGACTCTGTCTCTCTAGGTCCTTCTCAGAATGATTGGAGGTATAAGTCAGGGACTCTGTCTCTCTTGATTCTTCTCAGAATGATTGGAGGTATAAGTCAGGGACTCTGTCTCTCTAGGTCCTTCTCAGAATGATTGGAGGAATAAGTCAGGGACTCTGTCTCTCTAGGTCCTTCTCAGATTGATTGGAGGTATAAGTCAGGAACTCTGTCTCTCTAGGTTCTTCTCAGAATGAGTGGAGGTATAAGTCAGGAACTCTGTCTCTCTAGGTTCTTCTCAGAATGATTGGAGGAATAAGTCAGGGACTCAGTCTCTCTAGGTCCTTCTCAGAATGGTTGGAGGTATAAGTCAGGGACTCTGTCTCTCTAGGTCCTTCTCAGAAGGACTGGAGGTATAAGTCAGGGACTCTGTCTCTCTAGGTCCTTCTCAGAATGATTGGAGGTATAAGTGAGGGACTCTGTCTCTCTAGGTCCTTCTCAGAATGATTGGAGGTATAAGTCAGGGACTCTGTCTCTCTAGGTCCTTCTCAGAATGATTGGAGGTATAAGTCAGAGACTCTGTCCCTCTAGGTTCTTCTCAGAATGATTGGAGGTAAAAGTCAGGAACTCTGTCTCTCTAGGTTCTTCTCAGAATGATTGGAGGTATAAGTCAGGGACTCTGTCTCTCTTGATTCTTCTCAGATTGATTGGAGGTATAAGTCAGGGACTCTGTCTCTCTAGGTCCTTCTCAGAATGATTGGAGGAATAAGTCAGGGACTCTGTCTCTCTAGGTCCTTCTCAGATTGACTGGAGGTATAAGTCAGGGACTCTGTCTCTCTAGGTCCTTCTCAGAATGATTGGAGGTATAAGTCAGAGACTCAGTCTCTCTAGGTTCTTCTCAGAATGATTGGAGGTATAAGTCAGGAACTCTGTCTCTCTAGGTCCTTCTCAGAATGACTGGAGGAATAAGTCAGGGACTCTGTCTCTCTAGGTCCTTCTCAGAATGATTGGAGGTATAAGTCAGAGACTCTGTCCCTCTAGGTTCTTCTCAGAATGATTGGAGGTAAAAGTCAGGAACTCTGTCTCTCTAGGTTCTTCTCAGATTGATTGGAGGTATAAGTCAGGGACTCTGTCTCGCTTGATTCTACTCAGATTGATTGGAGGTATAAGTCAGGGACTCTGTCTCTCTTGATTCTTCTCATTGATTGGAGGTATAAGTCAGGGACTTTGTCTCTCTAGGTCCTTCTCAGATTGATTGGAGGTATAAGTCAGGGACTCAGTCTCTCTAGGTCCTTCTCAGAATGATTGGAGGTATAAGTCAGGGACTCTGTCTCTCTAGGTCCATTCTCAGAATGATTGGAGGTATAAGTCAGGGACTCTGTCTCTCTAGGTCCATTCTCAGAATGATTGGAGGTATAAGTCAGGGACTCTGTCTCTCTTGATTCTTCTCAGATTGATTGGAGGTATAAGTCAGGGACTCTGTCTCTCTTGATTCTTCTCAGATTGATTGGAGGTATAAGTCAGGGACTCTGTCTCTCTTGATTCTTCTCAGAATGGTTGGAGGTATAAGTCAGGGACTCTGTCTCTCTAGGTCCTTCTCAGAATGATTGGAGGTATAAGTCAGGGACTCTGTCTCTCTAGGTCCTTCTCAGAATGATTGGAGGTATAAGTCAGGGACTCTGTCTCTCTAGGTCCATTCTCAGAATGGTTGGAGGTATAAGTCAGGGACTCTGTCTCTCTAGGTTCTTCTCAGAATGATTGGAGGTAAAAGTCAGGAACTCTGTCACTCTAGGTCCTTCTCAAAATGGTTGGAGGTATAAGTCAGGGACTCTGTCTCTCTAGGTTCTTCTCAGAATGGTTGGAGGTATAAGTCAGGGACTCTGTCTCTCTAGGTCCTTCTCAGAATGGTTGGAGGTATAAGTCAGGGACTCAGTCTCTCTAGGTCCTTCTCAGAATGATTGGAGGTATAAGTCAGGGACTCTGTCTCTCTAGGTTCTTCTCAGAATGGCTGGAGGTATAAGTGAGGGACTCTGTCTCTCTAGGTTCTTCTCAGAATGATTGGAGGTATAAGTCAGGGACTCTGTCTCTCTAGGTCCTTCTCAGATTGACTGGAGGTATAAGTCAGGAACTCTGTCTCTCTTGATTCTTCTCAGAATGGTTGGAGGTATAAGTCAGAGACTCAGTCTCTCTAGGTTCTTCTCAGAATGATTGGAGGTATAAGTCAGGGACTCTGTCTCTCTAGGTCCTTCTCAGAATGATTGGAGGTATAAGTCAGGGACTCTGTCTCTCTAGGTCCTTCTCAGAATGATTGGAGGTATAAGTCAGGGACTCTGTCTCTCTAGGTCCTTCTCAGAATGGTTGGAGGTATAAGTCAGGGACTCTGTCTCTCTAGGTCCTTCTCAGAATGATTGGAGGTATAAGTCAGGGACTCAGTCTCTCTAGGTCCTTCTCAGAATGATTGGAGGTATAAGTCAGGGACTCTGTCTCTCTAGGTTCTTCTCAGAATGGTTGGAGGTATAAGTGACGGACTTTGTCTCTCTAGGTTCTTCTCAGAATGACTGGAGGTATAAGTCAGGGACTCTGTCTCTCTAGGTCCTTCTCAGAATGATTGGAGGTATAAGTCAGGGACTCTGTCTCTCTTGATTCTTCTCAGAATGATTGGAGGTATAAGTTAGGGACTCTGTCTCTCTAGGTCCTTCTCAGAATGATTGGAGGTATAAGTCAGGGACTCTGTCTCTCTAGGTCCTTCTCAGATTGATTGGAGGTATAAGTCAGGGACTCTGTCTCTCTAGGTCCTTCTCAGAATGATTGGAGGAATAAGTGAGGGACTCTGTCTCTCTAGGTTCTTCTCAGAATGGTTGGAGGTATAAGTCAGGGACTCTGTCTCTCTAGGTCCTTCTCAGAATGGTTGGAGGTATAAGTGAGGGACTTTGTCTCTCTAGGTTCTTCTCAGAATGACTGGAGGTATAAGTCAGGAACTCTGTCTCTCTAGGTCCTTCTCAGAATGGTTGGAGGTATAAGTCAGGGACTCTGTCTCTCTAGGTCCTTCTCAGAATGATTGGAGGTATAAGTCAGGGACTCTGTCTCTCTAGGTCCTTCTCAGAATGATTGGAGGTATAAGTCAGGGACTCTGTCTCTCTAGGTCCTTCTCAGAATGGTTGGAGGTATAAGTCAGGGACTTTGTCTCTCTAGGTTCTTCTCAGAATGATTGGAGGTATAAGTCAGGGACTCAGTCTCTCTAGGTCCTTCTCAGAATGACTGGAGGAATAAGTCAGGGACTCTGTCACTCTAGGTCCTTCTCAGAATGATTGGAGGTATAAGTCAGAGACTCTGTCTCTCTAGGTCCTTCTCAGAATGGTTGGAGGTATAAGTCAGGGACTCTGTCTCTCTAGGTCCTTCTCAGAATGATTGGAGGTATAAGTCAGGGACTCTGTCTCTCTAGGTCCTTCTCAGAATGGTTGGAGGTATAAGTGAGGGACTTTGTCTCTCTAGGTTCTTCTCAGAATGACTGGAGGTATAAGTCAGGGACTCTGTCTCTCTAGGTCCTTCTCAGAATAATTGGAGGTATAAGTCAGAGACTCTGTCTCTCTTGATTCTTCTCAGAATGATTGGAGGAATAAGTCAGGGACTCTGTCTCTCTAGGTCCTTCTCAGAATGATTGGAGGTATAAGTCAGGGACTCAGTCTCTCTAGGTCCTTCTCAGAATGATTGGAGGTATAAGTCAGGGACTCAGTCTCTCTTGATTCTTCTCAGAATGATTGGAGGTATAAGTCAGGGACTCTGTCTCTCTAGGTCCTTCTCAGAATGATTGGAGGTATAAGTCAGGGACTCTGTCTCTCTTGATTCTTCTCAGAATGATTGGAGGTATAAGTCAGGGACTCTGTCTCTCTAGGTCCTTCTCAGAATGATTGGAGGTATAAGTCAGGGACTCTGTCTCTCTAGGTTCTTCTCAGAATGATTGGAGGTATAAGTCAGGGACTCTGTCTCTCTAGGTCCTTCTCAGAATGGTTGGAGGTATAAGTCAGGGACTTTGTCTCTCTAGGTCCTTCTCAGAATGATTGGAGGAATAAGTCAGGGACTCTGTCTCTCTAGGTCCTTCTCAGAATGATTGGAGGAGTAAGTCAGGGACTCAGTCTCTCTAGGTCCTTCTCAGAATGGTTGGAGGTATAAGTGAGGGACTCTGTCTCTCTAGGTCCTTCTCAGAATGATTGGAGGTATAAGTGAGGGACTCGGTCTCTCTAGGTCCTTCTCAGAATGGTTGGAGGTATAAGTCAGGGACTCGGTCTCTCTAGGTCCTTCTCAGAATGACTGGAGGTATAAGTCAGGGACTCTGTCTCTCTAGGTCCTTCTCAGAATGATTGGAGGTATAAGTCAGGGACTCAGTCTCTCTAGGTCCTTCTCAGAATGATTGGAGGTATAAGTCAGGGACTCAGTCTCTCTAGGTTCTTCTCAGAATGATTGGAGGTATAAGTGAGGGACTCTGTCACTCTAGGTCCTTCTCAGAATGGTTGGAGGTATAAGTGAGGGACTCTGTCTCTCTAGGTCCTTCTCAGAATGATTGGAGGAATAAGTCAGAGACTCTGTCTCGCTTGATTCTACTCAGATTGATTGGAGGTATAAGTCAGGGACTCTGTCTCGCTTGATTCTACTCAGATTGATTGGAGGTATAAGTCAGGGACTTTGTCTCTCTAGGTCCTTCTCAGAATGATTGGAGGAATAAGTCAGAGACTCTGTCTCGCTTGATTCTACTCAGATTGATTGGAGGTATAAGTCAGGGACTCTGTCTCTCTTGATTCTTCTCAGATTGATTGGAGGTATAAGTCAGGGACTCAGTCTCTCTAGGTTCTTCTCAGAATGATTGGAGGTATAAGTCAGGGACTCTGTCTCGCTTGATTCTACTCAGATTGATTGGAGGTATAAGTCAGGGACTCTGTCTCTCTTGATTCTTCTCAGATTGATTGGAGGTATAAGTCAGGGACTTTGTCTCTCTAGGTCCTTCTCAGATTGATTGGAGGTATAAGTCAGGGACTCTGTCTCTCTTGATTCTTCTCAGAATGGTTGGAGGTATAAGTTAGGGACTCAGTCTCTCTTGATTCTTCTAAGAATGACTGGAGGTATAAGTCAGGGACTCTGACTCTCTAGGTCCTTCTCAGATTGACTGGATGTATAAGTCAGGGACTCTGTCTCTCTAGATCCTTCTCAGAATGATTGGAGGTATAAGTCAGGGACTCTGTCTCTCTTGATTCTTCTCAGAATGGTTGGAGGTATAAGTCAGGGACTCAGTCTCTCTAGGTCCTTCTCAGAATGATTGGAGGTATAAGTCAGGGACTTTGTCTCTCTAGGTTCTTCTCAGAATGATTGGAGGTATAAGTCAGGGACTCTGTCTCTCTAGGTCCTTCTCAGAATGGTTGGAGGAATAAGTCAGGGACTCAGTCTCTCTAGGTCCTTCTCAGAATGGTTGGAGGAATAAGTCAGGGACTCAGTCTCTCTAGGTCCTTCTCAGAATGACTGGAGGTATAAGTGAGGGACTCTGTCTCTCTAGGTCCTTCTCAGAATGGTTGGAGGTATAAGTCAGGGACTCAGTCTCTCTAGGTTCTTCTCAGATTGATTGGAGGTATAAGTCAGGGACTCTGTCTCTCTAGGTCCTTCTCAGAATGATTGGAGGTATAAGTCAGGGACTCTGTCTCTCTAGGTCCTTCTCAGAATGATTGGAGGTAAAAGTCAGGGACTCTGTCTCTCTTGATTCTTCTCAGAATGGTTGGAGGTATAAGTCAGGGACTCAGTCTCTCTAGGTCCTTCTCAGAATGGTTGGAGGTATAAGTCAGGGACTCTGTCACTCTAGGTCCTTCTCAGATTGGTTGGAGGTATAAGTGAGGGACTCTGTCTCTCTAGGTCCTTCTCAGAATGATTGGAGGTATAAGTCAGGGACTCTGTCTCTCTTGATTCTTCTCAGAATGGTTGGAGGTATAAGTCAGGGACTCTGTCTCTCTAGGTTCTTCTCAGAATGGTTGGAGGAATAAGTCAGAGACTCAGTCTCTCTAGGTCCTACGCAGATTGATTGGAGATATAAGTCAGGGACTCTGTCTCTCTTGATTCTTCTCAGAATGGTTGGAGGTATAAGTCAGGGACTCTGTCTCTCTAGGTCCTTCTCAGAATGGTTGGAGGTATAAGTCAGGGACTCTGTCTCTCTAGGTCCTTCTCAGAATGATTGGAGGTATAAGTCAGGGACTCTGTCTCTCTAGGTCCTTCTCAGATTGACTGGAGGTATAAGTCAGGGACTCAGTCTCTCTTGATTCTTCTCAGAATGATTGGAGGTATAAGTCAGGGACTCTGTCTCTCTAGGTCCTTCTCAGAATGGTTGGAGGTATAAGTCAGGGACTCAGTCTCTCTAGGTTCTTCTCAGAATGATTGGAGGTATAAGTCAGGGACTCTGTCTCTCTAGGTCCTTCTCAGATTGGTTGGAGGTATAAGTCAGGGACTCAGTCTCTCTAGCTCCTTCTCAGAATGGTTGGAGAAATAAGTCAGGGACTCTGTCTCTCTAGGTCCTTCTCAGAATGGTTGGAGGTATAAGTCAGGGACTCTGTCTCTCTAGGTCCTTCTCAGATTGACTGGAGGTATAAGTCAGGGACTCAGTCTCTCTTGATTCTTCTCAGAATGATTGGAGGTATAAGTCAGGGACTCTGTCTCTCTAGGTCCTTCTCAGAATGATTGGAGGTATAAGTCAGAGACTCAGTCTCTCTAGGTTCTTCTCAGAATGGTTGGAGGTATAAGTCAGGGACTCAGTCTCTCTAGGTCCTTCTCAGAATGATTGGAGGTATAAGTCAGGGACTCTGTCTCTCTAGGTCCTTCTCAGAATGATTGGAGGTATAAGTCAGGGACTCTGTCTCTCTAGGTCCTTCTCAGAATGGTTGGAGGTATAAGTCAGGGACTCAGTCTCTCTAGGTCCTTCTCAGAATGGTTGGAGGTATAAGTCAGGGACTCTGTCTCTCTAGGTCCTTCTCAGAATGATTGGAGGTATAAGTCAGGGACTCTGTCTCTCTAGGTCCTTCTCAGAATGATTGGAGGTATAAGTCAGGAACTCTGTCTCTCTTGATTCTTCTCAGATTGGTTGGAGGTATAAGTCAGGGACTTTGTCTCTCTAGGTTCTTCTCAGAATGATTGGAGGTATAAGTCAGGGACTCAGTCTCTCTAGGTCCTTCTCAGATTGGTTGGAGGTATAAGTCAGGGACTTTGTCTCTCTAGGTTCTTCTCAGAATGATTGGAGGTATAAGTCAGGGACTCAGTCTCTCTAGGTCCTTCTCAGATTGACTGGATGTATAAGTCAGGGACTCTGTCTCTCTAGGTCCTTCTCAGAATGATTGGAGGTATAAGTCAGGGACTCTGTCTCTCTTGATTCTTCTCAGAATGATTGGAGGTATAAGTCAGGGACTCTGTCTCTCTAGGTCCTTCTCAGAATGACTGGAGGTATAAGTCAGGGACTCTGTCTCTCTTGATTCTTCTCAGAATGATTGGAGGTATAAGTCAGGGACTCTGTCTCTCTAGGTCCTTCTCAGAATGACTGGAGGTATAAGTCAGGGACTCAGTCTCTCTTGATTCTTCTCAGAATGATTGGAGGTATAAGTCAGGGACTCTGTCTCTCTAGGTCCTTCTCAGAATGATTGGAGGTATAAGTCAGGGACTCTGTCTCTCTTGATTCTTCTCAGAATGACTGGAGGTATAAGTCAGGGACTCTGTCTCTCTAGGTCCTTCTCAGAATAATTGGAGGTATAAGTCGGGGACTCTGTCTCTCTTGATTCTTCTCAGAATGATTGGAGGTATAAGTCAGGGACTCAGTCTCTCTAGGTCCTTCTCAGAATGATTGGAGGTATAAGTCAGGGACTCTGTCTCTCTAGGTCCTTCTCAGAATGGTTGGAGGTATAAGTCAGGGACTTTGTCTCTCTAGGTCCTTCTCAGAATGATTGGAGGAATAAGTCAGGGACTCTGTCTCTCTAGGTCCTTCTCAGAATGATTGGAGGAATAAGTCAGGGACTCAGTCTCTCTAGGTCCTTCTCAGAATGATTGGAGGAATAAGTCAGGGACTCTGTCTCTCTAGGTTCTTCTCAGAATGATTGGAGGTATAAGTCAGGGACTCAGTCTCTCTTGATTCTTCTCAGAATGGTTGGAGGTATAAGTGAGGGACTCTGTCTCTCTAGGTCCTTCTCAGAATGATTGGAGGTATAAGTCAGGGACTTTGTCTCTCTAGGTCCTTCTCAGAATGATTGGAGGAATAAGTCAGGGACTCTGTCTCTCTAGGTCCTTCTCAGAAGGATTGGAGGTATAAGTCAGGGACTCAGTCTCTCTAGGTTCTTCTCAGAATGATTGGAGGTATAAGTCAGGGACTCTGTCTCTCTTGATTCTTCTCAGAATGGTTGGAGGTATAAGTGAGGGACTCTGTCTCTCTAGGTCCTTCTCAGAATGATTGGAGGTATAAGTGAGGGACTCTGTCTCTCTAGGTCCTTCTCAGAATGGTTGGAGGTATAAGTCAGGGACTCGGTCTCTCTAGGTCCTTCTCAGAATGACTGGAGGTATAAGTCAGGGACTCTGTCTCTCTAGGTCCTTCTCAGAATGATTGGAGGTATAAGTCAGGGACTCAGTCTCTCTAGGTCCTTCTCAGAATGATTGGAGGTATAAGTCAGGGACTCTGTCTCTCTAGGTTCTTCTCAGAATGATTGGAGGAATAAGTCAGGGACTCTGTCTCTCTAGGTCCTTCTCAGAATGATTGGAGGTATAAGTGAGGGACTCTGTCACTCTAGGTCCTTCTCAGAATGGTTGGAGGTATAAGTGAGGGACTCTGTCTCTCTAGGTCCTTCTCAGAATGATTGGAGGAATAAGTCAGAGACTCTGTCTCGCTTGATTCTACTCAGATTGATTGGAGGTATAAGTCAGGGACTCTGTCTCGCTTGATTCTACTCAGATTGATTGGAGGTATAAGTCAGGGACTTTGTCTCTCTAGGTCCTTCTCAGAATGATTGGAGGAATAAGTCAGAGACTCTGTCTCGCTTGATTCTACTCAGATTGATTGGAGGTATAAGTCAGGGACTCTGTCTCTCTTGATTCTTCTCAGATTGATTGGAGGTATAAGTCAGGGACTCAGTCTCTCTAGGTTCTTCTCAGAATGATTGGAGGTATAAGTCAGGGACTCTGTCTCGCTTGATTCTACTCAGATTGATTGGAGGTATAAGTCAGGGACTCTGTCTCTCTTGATTCTTCTCAGATTGATTGGAGGTATAAGTCAGGGACTTTGTCTCTCTAGGTCCTTCTCAGATTGATTGGAGGTATAAGTCAGGGACTCTGTCTCTCTTGATTCTTCTCAGAATGGTTGGAGGTATAAGTCAGGGACTCAGTCTCTCTTGATTCTTCTAAGAATGACTGGAGGTATAAGTCAGGAACTCTGTCTCTCTAGGTCCTTCTCAGAATGATTGGAGGTATAAGTCAGGGACTCTGTCTCTCTAGGTCCTTCTCAGAATGATTGGAGGTATAAGTCAGGGACTCTGTCTCTCTAGGTCCTTCTAAGATTGATTGGAGGTATAAGTCAGGGACTCTGTCTCTCTAGGTCCTTCTCAGATTGATTGGAGGTATAAGTCAGGGACTCAGTCTCTCTAGGTCCTTCTCAGAATGGTTGGAGGTATAAGTCAGGGACTCAGTCTCTCTTGATTCTTCTAAGAATGGTTGGAGGTATAAGTCAGGGACTCAGTCTCTCTTGATTCTTCTAAGAATGGTTGGAGGTATAAGTCAGGGACTCTGTCTCTCTAGGTCCTTCTAAGATTGATTGGAGGTATAAGTCAGGGACTCTGTCTCTCTAGGTCCTTCTCAGATTGATTGGAGGTATAAGTCAGGGACTCAGTCTCTCTAGGTCCTTCTCAGAATGGTTGGAGGTATAAGTCAGGGACTCAGTCTCTCTTGATTCTTCTCAGAATGACTGGAGGTATAAGTCAGGGACTCTGTCTCTCTTGATTCTTCTCAGAATGATTGGAGGTATAAGTCAGGGACTCAGTCTCTCTAGGTCCTTCTCAGAATGATTGGAGGTATAAGTCAGGGACTCTGTCTCTCTTGATTCTTCTCAGAATGGTTGGAGGTATAAGTCAGGGACTCAGTCTCTCTTGATTCTTCTAAGAATGACTGGAGGTATAAGTCAGGGACTCTGTCTCTCTAGGTCCTTCTCAGATTGATTGGAGGTATAAGTCAGGGACTCAGTCTCTCTTGATTCTTCTAAGAATGGTTGGAGGTATAAGTCAGGGACTCTGTCTCTCTAGGTCCTTCTAAGAATGGTTGGAGGTATAAGTCAGGGACTCAGTCTCTCTTGATTCTTCTAAGAATGGTTGGAGGTATAAGTCAGGGACTCTGTCTCTCTTGATTCTTCTCAGAATGACTGGAGGTATAAGTCAGGAACTCTGTCTCTCTAGGTCCTTCTCAGAATGATTGGAGGTATAAGTCAGGGACTCAGTCTCTCTAGGTCCTTCTCAGAATGATTGGAGGTATAAGTCAGGGACTCAGTCTCTCTTGATTCTTCTAAGAATGGTTGGAGGTATAAGTCAGGGACTCTGTCTCTCTTGATTCTTCTCAGAATGACTGGAGGTATAAGTCAGGAACTCTGTCTCTCTAGGTCCTTCTCAGAATGATTGGAGGTATAAGTCAGGGACTCAGTCTCTCTAGGTCCTTCTCAGAATGATTGGAGGTATAAGTGAGGGACTCAGTCTCTCTAGGTCCTTCTCAGAATGATTGGAGGTATAAGTCAGGGACTCTGTCTCTCTAGGTCCTTCTCAGAATGGTTGGAGGTATAAGTCAGGAACTCTGTCTCTCTAGGTTCTTCTCAGAATGATTGGAGGTATAAGTCAGGGACTCTGTCTCTCTAGGTCCTTCTCAGAATGATTGGAGGTATAAGTCAGGGACTCAGTCTCTCTAGGTTCTTCTCAGAATGACTGGAGGTATAAGTCAGGGACTCTGTCTCTCTAGGTCCTTCTCAGAATGATTGCAGGTATAAGTCAGGGACTCTGACTCTCTAGGTCCTTCTCAGATTGACTGGATGTATAAGTCAGGGACTCTGTCTCTCTAGGTCCTTCTCAGAATGATTGGAGGTATAAGTCAGGGACTCTGTCTCTCTTGATTCTTCTCAGAATGATTGGAGGTAAAAGTCAGGGACTCTGTCTCTCTTGATTCTTCTCAGAATGATTGGAGGTATAAGTCAGGGACTCTGTCTCTCTAGGTCCTTCTCAGAATGATTGGAGGTATAAGTCAGGGACTCTGTCTCTCTAGGTCCTTCTCAGATTGATTGGAGGTATAAGTGAGGGACTCTGTCTCTCTAGGTTCTTCTCAGAATGGTTGGAGGTATAAGTCAGGGACTCTGTCTCTCTAGGTCCTTCTCAGAATGATTGGAGGTATAAGTCAGGGACTCTGTCTCTCTTGATTCTTCTCAGAATGATTGGAGGTATAAGTCAGGGACTCTGTCTCTCTAGGTCCTTCTCAGAATGACTGGAGGTATAAGTCAGGGACTCAGTCTCTCTTGATTCTTCTCAGAATAATTGGAGGTATAAGTCAGGGACTTTGTCTCTCTAGGTCCTTCTCAGAATGATTGGAGGTATAAGTCAGGTACTCTGTCTCTCTTGATTCTTCTCAGAATGATTGGAGGTATAAGTCAGGGACTCTGTCTCTCTAGGTCCTTCTCAGAATGATTGGAGGTATAAGTCAGGGACTCTGTCTCTCTTGATTCTTCTCAGAATGATTGGAGGTATAAGTCAGGGACTCTGTCTCTCTAGGTCCTTCTCAGAATGATTGGAGGTATAAGTCAGGGACTCTGTCTCTCTTGATTCTTCTCAGAATGATTGGAGGTATAAGTCAGGGACTCTGTCTCTCTAGGTCCTTCTCAGAATGGTTGGAGGTATAAGTCAGGGACTCTGTCTCTCTTGATTCTTCTCAGAATGATTGGAGATATAAGTCAGGGACTCTGTCTCTCTAGGTCCTTCTCAGAATGATTGGAGGTATAAGTCAGGGACTCTGTCTCTCTTGATTCTTCTCAGAATGATTGGAGGTCTAAGTCAGGGACTCTGTCTCTCTAGGTCCTTCTCAGAATGATTGGAGGTATAAGTCAGGGACTCAGTCTCTCTAGGTCCTTCTCAGATTGACTGGAGGTATAAGTCAGGGACTCTGTCTCTCTAGGTCCTTCTCAGGATGGTTGGAGGTATAAGTCAGGGACTCTGTCTCTCTAGGTTCTTCTCAGATTGATTGGAGGTATAAGTCAGGAACTCTGTCTCTCTAGGTCCTTCTGAGAATGGTTGGAGGAATAAGTCAGGGACTCAGTCTCTCTAGGTCCGTCTCAGAATGATTGGAGGAATAAGTCAGGGACTCTGTCTCTCTAGGTCCTTCTCAGAATGGTTGGAGGTATAAGTGAGGGACTCTGTCTCTCTAGGTTCTTCTCAGAATGGTTGGAGGTATAAGTGAGGGACTTTGTCTCTCTAGGTCCTTCTCAGAATGATTGGAGGTATAAGTCAGGGACTCAGTCTCTCTAGGTTCTTCTCAGAATGGTTGGAGGTAAAAGTCAGGAACTCTGTCTCTCTAGGTTCTTCTCAGAATGGTTGGAGGTAAAAGTCAGGAACTCTGTCTCTCTAGGTTCTTCTCAGAATGGTTGGAGGTAAAAGTCAGGAACTCTGTCTCTCTAGGTTCTTCTCAGAATGACTGGAGGTATAAGTGAGGGACTCTGTCTCTCTAGGTCCTTCTCAGAATGATTGGAGGAATAAGTCAGAGACTCAGTCTCTCTAGGTTCTTCTCAGAATGGTTGGAGGTATAAGTCAGGGACTCTGTCTCTCTAGGTTCTTCTCAGAATGGCTGGAGGTATAAGTCAGGGACTCTGTCTCTCTAGGTTCTTCTCAGAATGGTTGGAGGTATAAGTGAGGGACTCTGTCTCTCTAGGTTCTTCTCAGAATGATTGGAGGTATAAGTCAGGGACTCTGTCTCTCTTGATTCTTCTCAGACTGATTGGAGGTATAAGTCAGGGACTCTGTCTCTCTAGGTCCTTCTCAGATTGATTGGAGGTATAAGTCAGGGACTCAGTCTCTCTAGGTCCTTCTCAGAATGATTGGAGGTATAAGTCAGGGACTCTGTCTCTCTTGATTCTTCTCAGAATGATTGGAGGTATAAGTCAGGGACTCTGTCTCTCTAGGTCCTTCTCAGAATGATTGGAGGAATAAGTCAGGGACTCTGTCTCTCTAGGTCCTTCTCAGAATGGTTGGAGGTATAAGTCAGGGACTCTGTCACTCTAGGTCCTTCTCAGATTGGTTGGAGGTATAAGTGAGGGACTCTGTCTCTCTAGGTCCTTCTCAGAATGATTGGAGGTATAAGTCAGAGACTCTGTCACTCTAGGTCCTTCTCAGATTGGTTGGAGGTATAAGTGAGGGACTCTGTCTCTCTAGGTCCTTCTCAGAATGACTGGAGGTATAAGTGAGGGACTTTGTCTCTCTAGGTCCTTCTCAGAATGACTGGAGGTATAAGTCAGGAACTCTGTCTCTCTAGGTCCTTCTCAGAATGATTGGAGGTATAAGTCAGAGACTCAGTCTCTCTAGGTTCTTCTCAGAATGATTGGAGGTATAAGTCAGGGACTCTGTCTCTCTAGGTCCTTCTCAGATTGGTTGGAGGTATAAGTCAGGGACTCAGTCTCTCTAGGTCCTTCTCAGAATGATTGGAGGTATAAGTCAGGGACTCTGTCACTCTAGGTCCTTCTCAGAATGGTTGGAGGTATAAGTGAGGGACTCTGTCTCTCTAGGTCCTTCTCAGAATGGTTGGAGGTATAAGTCAGGGACTCTGTCTCTCTTGATTCTTCTAAGAATGACTGGAGGTATAAGTCAGGGACTCAGTCTCTCTAGGTCCTTCTCAGAATGATTGGAGGAATAAGTCAGGGACTCTGTCTCTCTAGGTCCTTCTCAGATTGGTTGGAGGTATAAGTCAGGGACTCTGTCTCTCTAGGTCCTTCTCAGAATGACTGGAGGTATAAGTCAGGGACTTTGTCTCTCTAGGTCCTTCTCAGAATGATTGGAGGTATAAGTCAGGGACTCTGTCTCTCTAGGTCCTTCTCAGAATGATTGGAGGTATAAGTCAGGGACTCTGTCTCTCTTGATTCTTCTCAGAATGATTGGAGGAATAAGTCAGGGACTCGGTCTCTCTAGGTCCTTCTCAGAATGGTTGGAGGTATAAGTCAGGGACTCAGTCTCTCTAGGTCCTTCTCAGAATGATTGGAGGTATAAGTCAGGGACTCTGTCTCTCTAGGTCCTTCTCAGAATGATTGGAGGAATAAGTCAGGGACTCAGTCTCTCTTGATTCTTCTCAGAATGATTGGAGGTATAAGTCAGGGACTCTGTCTCTCTAGGTCCTTCTCAGAATGATTGGAGGTATAAGTCAGGGACTCTGTCTCTCTTGATTCTTCTCAGAATGATTGGAGGTATAAGTCAGGGACTCTGTCTCTCTAGGTCCTTCTCAGAATGATTGGAGGTATAAGTCAGGGACTCAGTCTCTCTAGGTCCTTCTCAGAATGACTGGAGGTATAAGTCAGGGACTCTGTCTCTCTTGATTCTTCTCAGAATGATTGGAGGTATAAGTCAGGGACTCTGTCTCTCTAGGTCCTTCTCAGAATGACTGGAGGTATAAGTCAGGGACTCAGTCTCTCTTGATTCTTCTCAGAATGATTGGAGGTATAAGTCAGGGACTCTGTCTCTCTAGGTCCTTCTCAGAATGATTGGAGGTATAAGTCAGGGACTCTGTCTCTCTTGATTCTTCTCAGAATGATTGGAGGTATAAGTCAGGGACTCTGTCTCTCTAGGTCCTTCTCAGAATGACTGGAGGTATAAGTCAGGGACTCAGTCTCTCTTGATTCTTCTCAGAATGATTGGAGGTATAAGTCAGGGACTCTGTCTCTCTAGGTCCTTCTCAGAATGATTGGAGGTATAAGTCAGGGACTCTGTCTCTCTTGATTCTTCTCAGAATGATTGGAGGTATAAGTCAGGGACTCTGTCTCTCTAGGTCCTTCTCAGAATGATTGGAGGTATAAGTCAGGGACTCTGTCTCTCTTGATTCTTCTCAGAATGATTGGAGGTATAAGTCAGGGACTCTGTCTCTCTAGGTCCTTCTCAGAATGATTGGAGGTATAAGTCAGGGACTCTGTCTCTCTTGATTCTTCTCAGAATGATTGGAGGTATAAGTCAGGGACTCTGTCTCTCTAGGTCCTTCTCAGAATGGTTGGAGGTATAAGTCAGGGACTCTGTCTCTCTTGATTCTTCTCAGAATGATTGGAGGTATAAGTCAGGGACTCTGTCTCTCTAGGTCCTTCTCAGAATGATTGGAGGTATAAGTCAGGGACTCTGTCTCTCTTGATTCTTCTCAGAATGATTGGAGGTCTAAGTCAGGGACTCTGTCTCTCTAGGTCCTTCTCAGAATGATTGGAGGTATAAGTCAGGGACTCAGTCTCTCTAGGTCCTTCTCAGATTGACTGGAGGTATAAGTCAGGAACTCTGTCTCTCTAGGTCCTTCTCAGAATGGTTGGAGGAATAAGTCAGGGACTCAGTCTCTCTAGGTCCTTCTCAGAATGACTGGAGTTATAAGTGAGGGACTCTGTCTCTCTAGGTTCTTCTCAGAATGGTTGGAGGTATAAGTGAGGGACTTTGTCTCTCTAGGTCCTTCTCAGAATGATTGGAGGAATAAGTCAGGGACTCAGTCTCTCTAGGTCCTTCTCAGAATGGTTGGAGGTATAAGTCAGGGACTCTGTCTCTCTTGATTCTTCTCAGAATGACTGGAGGTATAAGTCAGGGACTCTGTCTCTCTAGGTCCTTCTCAGAATGATTGGAGGAATAAGTCAGGGACTCTGTCTCTCTAGGTCCTTCTCAGATTGGTTGGAGGTATAAGTGAGGGACTCAGTCTCTCTAGGTCCTTCTCAGATTGGTTGGAGGTATAAGTGAGGGACTCTGTCACTCTAGGTCCTTCTCAGATTGACTGGAGGTATAAGTCAGGAACTCTGTCTCTCTAGGTCCTTCTCAGAATGATTGGAGGAATAAGTCAGGGACTCTGTCTCTCTAGGTCCTTCTCAGAATGATTGGAGGAATAAGTCAGGGACTCAGTCTCTCTAGGTTCTTCTCAGAATGATTGGAGGAATAAGTCAGGGACTCAGTCTCTCTAGGTCCTTCTCAGATTGGTTGGAGGTATAAGTCAGGAACTCTGTCTCTCTAGGTCCTTCTCAGAATGGTTGGAGGTATAAGTCAGGGACTCAGTCTCTCTAGGTTCTTCTCAGAATGGTTGGAGGTATAAGCCAAGGGACTCTGTCTCTCTAGGTCCTTCTCAGATTGACTGGATGTATAAGTCAGGGACTCTGTCTCTCTAGGTCCTTCTCAGAATGATTGGAGGAATAAGTCAGGGACTCTGTCTCTCTAGGTTCTTCTCAGAATGGTTGGAGGTATAAGTCAGGGACTCTGTCTCTCTAGGTCCTTCTCAGAATGGTTGGAGGTATAAGTGAGGGACTCTGTCTCTCTAGGTTCTTCTCAGAATGGTTGGAGGTATAAGTGAGGGACTTTGTCTCTCTAGGTCCTTCTCAGAATGATTGGAGGTATAAGTCAGGGACTCAGTCTCTCTAGGTTCTTCTCAGAATGGTTGGAGGTAAAAGTCAGGAACTCTGTCTCTCTAGGTTCTTCTCAGAATGGTTGGAGGTAAAAGTCAGGAACTCTGTCTCTCTAGGTTCTTCTCAGAATGGTTGGAGGTAAAAGTCAGGAACTCTGTCTCTCTAGGTTCTTCTCAGAATGACTGGAGGTATAAGTGAGGGACTCTGTCTCTCTAGGTCCTTCTCAGAATGATTGGAGGAATAAGTCAGAGACTCAGTCTCTTTAGGTTCTTCTCAGAATGGTTGGAGGTATAAGTCAGGGACTCTGTCTCTCTAGGTTCTTCTCAGAATGGCTGGAGGTATAAGTCAGGGACTCTGTCTCTCTAGGTTCTTCTCAGAATGGTTGGAGGTATAAGTGAGGGACTCTGTCTCTCTTGATTCTTCTCAGACTGATTGGAGGTATAAGTCAGGGACTCTGTCTCTCTAGGTCCTTCTCAGATTGATTGGAGGTATAAGTCAGGGACTCTGTCTCTCTAGGTCCTTCTCAGAATGATTGGAGGTATAAGTCAGGGACTCTGTCTCTCTTGATTCTTCTCAGAATGATTGGAGGTATAAGTCAGGGACTCTGTCTCTCTAGGTCCTTCTCAGAATGATTGGAGGAATAAGTCAGGGACTCTGTCTCTCTAGGTCCTTCTCAGAATGGTTGGAGGTATAAGTCAGGGACTCTGTCACTCTAGGTCCTTCTCAGATTGGTTGGAGGTATAAGTGAGGGACTCTGTCTCTCTAGGTCCTTCTCAGAATGATTGGAGGTATAAGTCAGAGACTCTGTCACTCTAGGTCCTTCTCAGATTGGTTGGAGGTATAAGTGAGGGACTCTGTCACTCTAGGTCCTTCTCAGAATGGTTGGAGGTATAAGACAGGGACTCAGTCTCTCTAGGTCCTTCTCAGAATGATTGGAGGTATAAGTCAGGGACTCTGTCTCTCTAGGTCCTTCTCAGAATGATTGGAGGTATAAGTCAGGGACTCAGTCTCTCTAGGTCCTTCTCAGAATGACTGGAGGTATAAGTCAGGAACTCTGTCTCTCTAGGTCCTTCTCAGAATGATTGGAGGTATAAGTCAGAGACTCAGTCTCTCTAGGTTCTTCTCAGAATGATTGGAGGTATAAGTCAGGAACTCTGTCTCTCTAGGTCCTTCTCAGAATGACTGGAGGAATAAGTCAGGGACTCTGTCTCTCTAGGTCCTTCTCAGAATGATTGGAGGTATAAGTCAGGGACTCTGTCTCTCTAGGTCCTTCTCAGAATGGTTGGAGGTATAAGTCAGGGACTCTGTCTCTCTAGGTTCTTCTCAGAATGATTGGAGGTATAAGTCAGGGACTCTGTCTCTCTAGGTTCTTCTCAGAATGATTGGAGGTATAAGTCAGGGACTCTGTCTCTCTAGGTTCTTCTCAGAATGATTGGAGGTATAAGTCAGGGACTCAGTCTCTCTAGGTCCTTCTCAGAATGATTGGAGGTATAAGTCAGGGACTCTGTCTCTCTAGGTTCTTCTCAGAATGATTGGAGGTATAAGTCAGGGACTCTGTCTCTCTTGATTCTTCTCAGAATGATTGGAGGTATAAGTCAGGGACTTTGTCTCTCTAGGTCCTTCTCAGATTGATTTGAGGTATAAGTCAGGGACTCAGTCTCTCTAGGTCCTTCTCAGAATGATTGGAGGTATAAGTCAGGGACTCTGTCTCTCTTGATTCTTCTCAGAATGATTGGAGGTATAAGTCAGGGACTCTGTCTCTCTAGGTCCTTCTCAGAATGACTGGAGGTATAAGTCAGGGACTCAGTCTCTCTTGATTCTTCTCAGAATGATTGGAGGTATAAGTCAGGGACTCTGTCTCTCTAGGTCCTTCTCAGAATGATTGGAGGTATAAGTCAGGGACTCTGTCTCTCTTGATTCTTCTCAGAATGATTGGAGGTATAAGTCAGGGACTCTGTCTCTCTAGGTCCTTCTCAGAATGATTGGAGGTATAAGTCAGGGACTCTGTCTCTCTTGATTCTTCTCAGAATGATTGGAGGTATAAGTCAGGGACTCTGTCTCTCTAGGTCCTTCTCAGAATGATTGGAGGTATAAGTCAGGGACTCTGTCTCTCTTGATTCTTCTCAGAATGATTGGAGGTATAAGTCAGGGACTCTGTCTCTCTAGGTCCTTCTCAGAATGGTTGGAGGTATAAGTCAGGGACTCTGTCTCTCTTGATTCTTCTCAGAATGATTGGAGGTATAAGTCAGGGACTCTGTCTCTCTAGGTCCTTCTCAGAATGATTGGAGGTATAAGTCAGGGACTCTGTCTCTCTTGATTCTTCTCAGAATGATTGGAGGTCTAAGTCAGGGACTCTGTCTCTCTAGGTCCTTCTCAGAATGATTGGAGGTATAAGTCAGGGACTCAGTCTCTCTAGGTCCTTCTCAGATTGACTGGAGGTATAAGTCAGGAACTCTGTCTCTCTAGGTCCTTCTCAGAATGATTGGAGGTATAAGTCAGGGACTCTGTCTCTCTTGATTCTTCTCAGAATGATTGGAGGTAAAAGTCAGGGACTCTGTCTCTCTAGGTTCTTCTCAGAATGATTGGAGGTATAAGTCAGGGACTCTGTCTCTCTAGGTCCTTCTCAGATTGACTGGAGGTATAAGTCAGGGACTCTGTCTCTCTAGGTCCTTCTCAGAATGGTTGGAGGTATAAGTCAGGGACTCAGTCTCTCTAGGTTCTTCTCAGAATGGTTGGAGGAATAAGTCAGGGACTCAGTCTCTCTAGGTCCGTCTCAGAATGATTGGAGGAATAAGTCAGGGACTCTGTCTCTCTAGGTCCTTCTCAGAATGGTTGGAGGTATAAGTGAGGGACTTTGTCTCTCTAGGTTCTTCTCAGAATGGTTGGAGGTATAAGTGAGGGACTTTGTCTCTCTAGGTCCTTCTCAGAATGATTGGAGGTATAAGTCAGGGATTCAGTCTCTCTAGGTTCTTCTCAGAATGGTTGGAGGTAAAAGTCAGGAACTCTGTCTCTCTAGGTTCTTCTCAGAATGGTTGGAGGTAAAAGTCAGGAACTCTGTCTCTCTAGGTTCTTCTCAGAATGGTTGGAGGTAAAAGTCAGGAACTCTGTCTCTCTAGGTTCTTCTCAGAATGACTGGAGGTATAAGTGAGGGACTCTGTCTCTCTAGGTCCTTCTCAGAATGATTGGAGGAATAAGTCAGAGACTCAGTCTCTTTAGGTTCTTCTCAGAATGGTTGGAGGTATAAGTCAGGGACTCTGTCTCTCTAGGTTCTTCTCAGAATGGCTGGAGGTATAAGTCAGGGACTCTGTCTCTCTAGGTTCTTCTCAGAATGGTTGGAGGTATAAGTGAGGGACTCTGTCTCTCTTGATTCTTCTCAGACTGATTGGAGGTATAAGTCAGGGACTCTGTCTCTCTAGGTCCTTCTCAGATTGATTGGAGGTATAAGTCAGGGACTCTGTCTCTCTAGGTCCTTCTCAGAATGATTGGAGGTATAAGTCAGGGACTCTGTCTCTCTTGATTCTTCTCAGAATGATTGGAGGTATAAGTCAGGGACTCTGTCTCTCTAGGTCCTTCTCAGAATGATTGGAGGAATAAGTCAGGGACTCTGTCTCTCTAGGTCCTTCTCAGAATGGTTGGAGGTATAAGTCAGGGACTCTGTCACTCTAGGTCCTTCTCAGATTGGTTGGAGGTATAAGTGAGGGACTCTGTCTCTCTAGGTCCTTCTCAGAATGATTGGAGGTATAAGTCAGAGACTCTGTCACTCTAGGTCCTTCTCAGATTGGTTGGAGGTATAAGTGAGGGACTCTGTCACTCTAGGTCCTTCTCAGAATGGTTGGAGGTATAAGACAGGGACTCAGTCTCTCTAGGTCCTTCTCAGAATGATTGGAGGTATAAGTCAGGGACTCTGTCTCTCTAGGTCCTTCTCAGAATGATTGGAGGTATAAGTCAGGAACTCAGTCTCTCTAGGTCCTTCTCAGAATGACTGGAGGTATAAGTCAGGAACTCTGTCTCTCTAGGTCCTTCTCAGAATGATTGGAGGTATAAGTCAGAGACTCAGTCTCTCTAGGTTCTTCTCAGAATGATTGGAGGTATAAGTCAGGAACTCTGTCTCTCTAGGTCCTTCTCAGAATGACTGGAGGAATAAGTCAGGGACTCTGTCTCTCTAGGTCCTTTTCAGAATGATTGGAGGTATAAGTCAGGGACTCTGTCTCTCTAGGTCCTTCTCAGAATGGTTGGAGGTATAAGTCAGGGACTCTGTCTCTCTAGGTTCTTCTCAGAATGATTGGAGGTATAAGTCAGGGACTCTGTCTCTCTAGGTTCTTCTCAGAATGATTGGAGGTATAAGTCAGGGACTCTGTCTCTCTAGGTTCTTCTCAGAATGATTGGAGGTATAAGTCAGGGACTCAGTCTCTCTAGGTCCTTCTCAGAATGATTGGAGGTATAAGTCAGGGACTCTGTCTCTCTAGGTTCTTCTCAGAATGATTGGAGGTATAAGTCAGGGACTCTGTCTCTCTTGATTCTTCTCAGAATGATTGGAGGTATAAGTCAGGGACTTTGTCTCTCTAGGTCCTTCTCAGATTGATTTGAGGTATAAGTCAGGGACTCAGTCTCTCTAGGTCCTTCTCAGAATGATTGGAGGTATAAGTCAGGGACTCTGTCTCTCTTGATTCTTCTCAGAATGATTGGAGGTATAAGTCAGGGACTCTGTCTCTCTAGGTCCTTCTCAGAATGACTGGAGGTATAAGTCAGGGACTCAGTCTCTCTTGATTCTTCTCAGAATGATTGGAGGTATAAGTCAGGGACTCTGTCTCTCTAGGTCCTTCTCAGAATGATTGGAGGTATAAGTCAGGGACTCTGTCTCTCTTGATTCTTCTCAGAATGATTGGAGGTATAAGTCAGGGACTCTGTCTCTCTAGGTCCTTCTCAGAATGATTGGAGGTATAAGTCAGGGACTCTGTCTCTCTTGATTCTTCTCAGAATGATTGGAGGTATAAGTCAGGGACTCTGTCTCTCTAGGTCCTTCTCAGAATGATTGGAGGTATAAGTCAGGGACTCTGTCTCTCTTGATTCTTCTCAGAATGATTGGAGGTATAAGTCAGGGACTCTGTCTCTCTAGGTCCTTCTCAGAATGATTGGAGGTATAAGTCAGGGACTCTGTCTCTCTTGATTCTTCTCAGAATGATTGGAGGTATAAGTCAGGGACTCTGTCTCTCTAGGTCCTTCTCAGAATGGTTGGAGGTATAAGTCAGGGACTCTGTCTCTCTTGATTCTTCTCAGAATGATTGGAGGTATAAGTCAGGGACTCTGTCTCTCTAGGTCCTTCTCAGAATGATTGGAGGTATAAGTCAGGGACTCTGTCTCTCTTGATTCTTCTCAGAATGATTGGAGGTCTAAGTCAGGGACTCTGTCTCTCTAGGTCCTTCTCAGAATGATTGGAGGTATAAGTCAGGGACTCAGTCTCTCTAGGTCCTTCTCAGATTGACTGGAGGTATAAGTCAGGAACTCTGTCTCTCTAGGTCCTTCTCAGAATGATTGGAGGTATAAGTCAGGGACTCTGTCTCTCTTGATTCTTCTCAGAATGATTGGAGGTAAAAGTCAGGGACTCTGTCTCTCTAGGTTCTTCTCAGAATGATTGGAGGTATAAGTCAGGGACTCTGTCTCTCTAGGTCCTTCTCAGATTGACTGGAGGTATAAGTCAGGGACTCTGTCTCTCTAGGTCCTTCTCAGAATGGTTGGAGGTATAAGTGAGGGACTTTGTCTCTCTAGGTTCTTCTCAGAATGGTTGGAGGTATAAGTGAGGGACTTTGTCTCTCTAGGTCCTTCTCAGAATGATTGGAGGTATAAGTCAGGGATTCAGTCTCTCTAGGTTCTTCTCAGAATGGTTGGAGGTAAAAGTCAGGAACTCTGTCTCTCTAGGTTCTTCTCAGAATGGTTGGAGGTAAAAGTCAGGAACTCTGTCTCTCTAGGTTCTTCTCAGAATGACTGGAGGTATAAGTGAGGGACTCTGTCTCTCTAGGTCCTTCTCAGAATGATTGGAGGAATAAGTCAGAGACTCAGTCTCTCTAGGTTCTTCTCAGAATGGTTGGAGGTATAAGTCAGGGACTCTGTCTCTCTAGGTTCTTCTCAGAATGGCTGGAGGTATAAGTCAGGGACTCTGTCTCTCTAGGTTCTTCTCAGAATCGTTGGAGGTATAAGTGAGGGACTCTGTCTCTCTAGGTTCTTCTCAGAATAATTGGAGGTATAAGTCAGGGACTCTGTCTCTCTTGATTCTTCTCAGACTGATTGGAGGTATAAGTCAGGGACTCTGTCTCTCTAGGTCCTTCTCAGATTGATTGGAGGTATAAGTCAGGGACTCAGTCTCTCTAGGTCCTTCTCAGAATGATTGGAGGTATAAGTCAGGGACTCTGTCTCTCTTGATTCTTCTCAGAATGATTGGAGGTATAAGTCAGGGACTCAGTCTCTCTAGGTCCTTCTCAGAATGATTGGAGGAATAAGTCAGGGACTCTGTCTCTCTAGGTCCTTCTCAGAATGGTTGGAGGTATAAGTCAGGGACTCTGTCACTCTAGGTCCTTCTCAGATTGGTTGGAGGTATAAGTGAGGGACTCTGTCTCTCTAGGTCCTTCTCAGAATGATTGGAGGTATAAGTCAGAGACTCTGTCACTCTAGGTCCTTCTCAGATTGGTTGGAGGTATAAGTGAGGGACTCTGTCTCTCTAGGTCCTTCTCAGAATGACTGGAGGTATAAGTGAGGGACTCTGTCTCTCTAGGTCCTTCTTAGAATGAGTGGAGGTATAAGTCAGGAACTCTGTCTCTCTAGGTCCTTCTCAGAATGATTGGAGGTATAAGTCAGAGACTCAGTCTCTCTAGGTTCTTCTCAGAATGATTGGAGGTATAAGTCAGGGACTCTGTCTCTCTAGGTCCTTCTCAGATTGGTTGGAGGTATAAGTCAGGGACTCAGTCTCTCTAGGTCCTTCTCAGAATGATTGGAGGTATAAGTCAGGGACTCTGTCTCTCTAGGTCCTTCTCAGAATGATTGGAGGTATAAGTCAGGGACTCTGTCTCTCTAGGTCCTTCTCAGAATGATTGGAGGAATAAGTCAGGGACTCTGTCTCTCTAGGTCCTTCTCAGAATGGTTGGAGGTATAAGTCAGGGACTCTGTCTCTCTAGGTCCTTCTCAGATTGGTTGGAGGTATAAGTCAGGGACTCTGTCTCTCTAGGTCCTTCTCAGAATGACTGGAGGTATAAGTCAGGGACTTTGTCTCTCTAGGTCCTTCTCAGAATGATTGGAGGTATAAGTCAGGGACTCTGTCTCTCTAGGTCCTTCTCAGAATGATTGGAGGTATAAGTCAGGAACTCTGTCTCTCTAGGTCCTTCTCAGAATGACTGGAGGAATAAGTCAGGGACTCTGTCTCTCTAGGTCCTTCTCAGAATGATTGGAGGTATAAGTCAGGGACTCTGTCTCTCTAGGTCCTTCTCAGAATGGTTGGAGGTATAAGTCAGGGACTCAGTCTCTCTAGGTTCTTCTCAGATTGATTGGAGGTATAAGTCAGGGACTCTGTCTCTCTAGGTTCTTCTCAGAATGATTGGAGGTATAAGTCAGGGACTCAGTCTCTCTAGGTCCTTCTCAGAATGGTTGGAGGTATAAGTCAGGGACTCTGTCTCTCTAGGTCCTTCTCAGAATGGTTGGAGGTATAAGTCAGGGACTCTGTCTCTCTAGGTTCTTCTCAGAATGATTGGAGGAATAAGTCAGGGACTCTGTCTCTCTAGGTTCTTCTCAGAATGATTGGAGGTATAAGTCAGGGACTCTGTCTCTCTAGGTTCTTCTCAGAATGATTGGAGGTATAAGTGAGGGACTCTGTCTCTCTTGATTCTTCTCAGAATGGTTGGAGGTATAAGCCAAGGGACTCAGTCTCTCTAGGTCCTTCTCAGATTGACTGGAGGTATAAGTCAGGGACTCAGTCTCTCTAGGTCCTTCTCAGAATGGTTGGAGGTATAAGTCAGGGACTCTGTCTCTCTAGGTTCTTCTCAGAATGATTGGAGGTATAAGTCAGGGACTCAGTCTCTCTAGGTTCTTCTCAGAATGATTGGAGGTAAAAGTCAGGGACTCTGTCTCTCTTGATTCTTCTAAGAATGACTGGAGGTATAAGTCAGGGACTCAGTCTCTCTAGGTCCTTCTCAGAATGGTTGGAGGTATAAGTCAGGGACTCTGTCTCTCTAGGTTCTTCTCAGAATGATTGGAGGTATAAGTCAGGGACTCTGTCTCTCTAGGTCCTTCTCAGAATGATTGGAGGAATAAGTCAGAGACTCAGTCTCTCTAGGTTCTTCTCAGAATGGTTGGAGGTATAAGTCAGGGACTTAGTCTCTCTAGGTTCTTCTCAGAATGATTGGAGGTATAAGTCAGGGACTCTGTCTCTCTAGGTCCTTCTCAGAATGATTGGAGGTATAAGTCAGGGACTCTGTCTCTCTAGGTTCTTCTCAGAATGGCTGGAGGTATAAGTGAGGGACTCTGTCTCTCTAGGTCCTTCTCAGAATGGTTGGAGGTATAAGTCAGGGACTCTGTCTCTCTAGGTCCTTCTCAGAATGATTGGAGGAATAAGTCAGGGACTCTGTCTCTCTAGGTTCTTCTCAGAATGGTTGGAGGTATAAGTGAGGGACTCTGTCTCTCTAGGTTCTTCTCAGAATGATTGGAGGTAAAAGTCAGGGACTCTGTCTCTCTAGGTTCTTCTCAGAATGATTGGAGGTATAAGTCAGGGACTCTGTCTCTCTAGGTTCTTCTCAGAATGATTGGAGGTAAAAGTCAGGAACTCTGTCTCTCTAGGTTCTTCTCGGAATGATTGGAGGTATAAGTCAGGGACTTTGTCTCTTGAGGTTGTGTATATTTAGCTTAAAATGTATGAAATGGCCCTTGTGATTTTATATACATGTATGCATTACCAAACTGTTGTATATTTTTACCTTATTTATTTGTTCATCAATGTTATTGTTTAATAGCTTCATAATATTGCTGCATTATAAAAACTAGTAAAATAAATCCTGCTTTAAACTGTGTTCAAGTTTTATTTAATAACCATATATTTTTCATGGAAGCTAATTATATCAGATTAAATATATAAATGTACATTTGTAGCAAAGTAACATTTAGTTAGTATATAGTCAGGGAAAGAAATTATCCAATAAAGGGAGGGAATTTACCACATTATTGTAGCTGATTTAGTTACCTTGGATATAAAATGATCGGAATTAGTAAAAGATTCTAATATTGACCAGTCTTCAGTTGATGTCTTAACCTTTTTGTAACAAAAACAAAATTGTGAACCATCTTGAAATAAACCTTTTGAATAGTTTCTTATTCTATGACAGCGTGTTTTGTTCATATTGCATGTATGTTTTGTTGAATAAATATATTATATACCATGACAATTTGTCGTTATGTTTATTTATTTTGTCTTTATACCTATACCACACCTCCAACATGCAGCATTTGAAGTTCATTAAACTGTTCATTAAAAGATCCTGAAATGAAGATACCTACAATAGAAGGCATCATTGTCTGTTGGAAAATCCAAGTTATGTCCCTTTGTAATTAGAAACATTTGTATACAGCTTCATCAGATATATTCAAAGGTAACTTTGGTCCATTGACAAATCACAAAGATACATATCTTTGTGCCTAAAACATGTTACATCTCATGAATTAAGACAGTCACCTCCTTTGGCATTCCTTTACATTACTGTCAAAATATAATTATTAAAGTGCCTTGGTGGCCAAAATGATTGAATTAGTCTAACAACCATATCACTAGCATGACAAATGACAACAGTGAATCCAGCATTTAGCAGGAGTGCTTGACTCAGGTCTTAATTGACTAGTCTAGGCTTGACTGTTTTCCTAGGAAAGTTAGGAGGATTTCTGAGAGCAGGCTGGCTTCCTCCACCAGTAAAAGCTGACAACCAAGAAATACAGAATAGTGCTGAAAGTGCAGTTAACCAATGATCAACCAATAATAATAAAGGCTGATATATTTAGACCTGGTAAGGCAAAATTGTTGAACCTCTTTTTCAAACTTGAAAGAGTTATTGTTCTTAAATGACAATTGTGTTTTGGGAACAGGTTTAAGTAAATAGATATAACCTGTACACAGAAAAAATTATCAGCAATACAAGATCAACCAAAAAATTGTTTTAGTCTAGAATGTGTGTTTGAGAGATGCCATTTATGCAGATGCACATAGATTCAGCTGAGGTACACAGACACGTAAAAACCTCTAGTTTGGACAGTGATATTCCTTCGTCCCTTCATACAGTTTGAATCTCCCCAAACTCATTCCCTATTCAGGTATTTGTAGCATCTAAAAATTTAAAGGCAATTCCAAACTTTTGCATAGATATAACCTTGTCGTTTTGAAGTAAGGATGTAATGTAGATATCTTGTAACATTTTAAGACAAAATTTATTAAATCCATTTCATGACACTAAATCATATAATCCATAAGCAGAATACAGCCAGTAAGAATCGTCAGGAAAGATAATAAATGTATATAAATTGTCTCCATTGTTAAGGTAGCCATGTTCTCTCTGTTTCCATGACAATGGTGAGTCCATAAATCCCTGTACTGTTACTGAGCACCATGGTAGCTTCCATTCTTCCATGCTATCCCTAAAAATGTTGAAAATAAATTTTGAAACAAAAGACATACTAGTATCTTCATAATAAATGGTATTGTAAATTGAAATAAAAATGTTACCCAGTACAAGGATGCCCCATCCACACTATCATTTTCTATTTTCAGTGGACCAAGAAAATGGGGTAAAATCTATAATTTGGCATTAAAATTAAAAAGATCATGTCATAAGGAACATGCATACTAAGTTTCAAGTTGATTGGACTTCAACTTCATCAAAAACTTTAACCTGAAGCAGGACAGACCGATGAACGAACAGATGGACGAACGAATGCACAGACCAGAAAACATAATGCCCATAAATGGGGCATAAAAATATAGGCTGTAATGAAAGGTTTTGAAGTATGAATGTAAACATTCAAAAAGTACAAGCTTTCAGTTACTGCAAGTACTGTTAGATTGGTACTTGGTGTCTTTTGTATTATTTTTTTATTTTCAAGCCAATCTAATGACTCAAGTCACTTTTCCAACCTATTTGTTCTGATTGTGGGCTGTCGCAAGAAGTTTTTGGAAGATAAAAGCAATAGAAATATTTATGTTTTGTAGTGAAAGACTTATGAATTGAAATTTTCCACCATTTTAACAATAACTTACAAATCAGGTCACATTTCAGTAAATCAAACCTATATTATATTTCCTTATCATGCACAAAACAATAATTGATATTAAACAAACATTTGGTAAATACCTGATAGACTTAATGATGGACTGAACAGTTTGACAGGAAAAATATCCACTGTATTGTACATAACTACATGTTGCTGGTGGTCGTGTGGGACCATTAAAACTGTATGTTGATAAATAATCATCTGGATTACAGGATCTATAAATACATTAAATTATATGTTATTTATAAAATTCAGAGGAATTCTGTGTCTTGCCTATGTTGGTGATGTCAGTCTAAAAGTGTAATGTTGACTTAAAAGTGAGTCCATTTATCAGTGAAACATAGAAATATGGACATATTTTCCAAATTGTGCTCTGGATATTGAATTTTGGTCATAACCAAGGACCAATACAAGCTTTTAAATTTCATCAAATTCCACAAAGGTTTGATAAAGTAATTGATGTCTTTACAAACTTTAACCACAGACTGAACCTTAATGTTGATGCTGCTGAAGCTGACACCAAACCTAGGATGGCTATGTCTTGCTTTCTAAAAATAAATTTTGTAGTCTCAACAAAAATGAGTGCTTTTTAGCTCACCTGGCCCAAAGGGCCAAGTGAGCTTTTCTCATCACTTGGCGTCCGGCGTCCGTCGTCGTCGTCGTCCGTCGTCGTCCTGCGTCCGGCGTTAACTTTTACAAAAATCTTCTCCTCTGAAACTACTAGGCCAAATTTAACCAAACTTGGCCACAATCATCATTGGGGTATCTAGTTTAAAAATTGTGTCCGGTGACCCCGCCAACTAACCAAGATGGCCGCCATGGCTATAAATAGAACATAGGGGTAAAATGCAGTTTTTGGCTTATAACTCAAAAACCAAAGCATTTAGGGCAAATCTGACATGGGGTAATATTGTTAATCAGGTTAAGATCTATCTGCCCTGAAATTTTCAGATGAATCTGACATTCCGTTGTTAGGTTGCTGCCCCTGAATTGGTAATTTTAAGGAAATTTTGTTGTTTTTGGTTATTATCTTGAATATTATTTCAGATAGAGATAAACTGTAAAAGGCAATAATGTTCAGCAAAGTAAGATCTACAAATAAGTCAACATGACCAAAATGATCAGTTGACCACTTTAGGAGTTATTGCCCTTTATAGTCAATTTTTAACCATTTTTCGTAAATCTTAGTAATCTTTTAGAAAAATCTTCTCCTCTGAAACTGCTGGGCCAAATTATTTGAAACTTGGCCACAATCATCATTGGGGTATCTAGTTTAAAAATTGTGTCCGGTGACCCCGCCAACTAACCGAGATGACCGCCATGGCTATAAATAGAACATAGGGGTAAAATGCAGTTTTTGGCTTATAACTCAAAAACCAAAGCATTTAGAGCAAATCTGACATGGGTAAAATTGTTAATCAGGTGAAGATCTATCTGCCCTGAAATTTTCAGATGAATTGGACAACCTGTTTTTGGGTTGCGGCCCCTGAATTGGTAATTTTAAGGAAATTTTGCTGTTTTTGGTTATTATATTGAATATTATTATAGATATAGGTAAACTGTAAACAGCAATAATGTTCAGCAAGGTCAGATTTACAAATAAGTCAGCATGACCAAAATGGTCAGTTGACCTCTTTAGGAGTTATTGCCCTTTAAAGTCAATTTTTAACCATTTTTCGTAAATTTTATATATCTTTTACTAAAATCTTCTTCTCTGAAACTGCTGTGCCAAATTGATTCAAACTATGCCACAATCATCTTTGGGGTTTCTTGTTTAAAAAATGTGTCCGGTGACCTGGCCATCAAACCAAGATGGCTGCCACAGCTAAAAATAGAACATAGGGGTAAAATGCAGTTTTTGGCTTATAACTCAAAAACCAAATAATTTAGAGAAAATCTGACATGAAGTAAAATTGTTAATCAGGTGAAGATCTATCTGCCCTGAAATTTTCAGATGAATTGGACAACCTGTTTTTGGGTTGCAGCCCCTGAATTGGTAATTTTAGGGAAATTTTGCTGTTTTTGGTTATTATATTGAATATTATTATAAATATAGGTAAACTGTAAACAGCAATAATGTTCAGCAAAGTAAGATCTACAAATAAGTCAACATGAACGAAATGGTCAATTGACCCCTGTAGGAGCTATTGACCTTTGTAGTCAATTTTCAATCTGCTTCCTTTGTTTAATATTCACATAGACCAAGGTGAGCGACACAGGCTCTTTAGAGCCTCTAGTTTAGATTTTTCAACTCTGAGGAAAATTCCAACAGAAAGTTCCTAATGAAATGCAAAACCAAAAGCTCTCACATGGATAACGATTGTCATACTCCTAACTTGATACAGGCATGATGTAGAAAATGGTGGGTTGAACCTGATTTTATAGCTAGGCTAGCTTATCTTAGTCATTTGCAGACCTGCCAACTATTGCGATTTTGCAATTTCATTCCGTTGTTCATGTCTCAACCTGAATCCTGATATCAGGATTGTTAACCAAGTCAAAGTCCTGAATTACATAAAATCTACTTATACTACTGTTTCAATTGAATAGATAATACACATTGATGCAAGTGTTAACAGAAAAGATTTTTTTTCTGACTTACAAATCAATTCCACATGAAAATCCTCCTAGCCATTCAAAAACATCAGGGTAGCTATAGTCCATATTATCAAAATCCACATGGCTAGGGTCAATATCTGGGACAAGGACATCATTATATTTCTTCATGTTACATTTGATCTTTACTGGTTTACACTTGCAGCCTTTCATTGTGAAATATTTTTGCAAAGAACTTGGACAGACTTCATTATCTGAAATACATTTATAATACAATAAATAAGATTTAAAAATAGATATTTTGATGGAGGGGAAGATCCACAAACAGAATCTACTATAGTATGTCTTTACATAACAAGGTAATAGACAACTTATATGTGATTACCTGAGGATTACAGCAGATTCAAGGTTATTACTATCATGTCTATTTTATGAAAGGTCTATTATAAATAAAAATGTATTCTACGTCAGGTAGCCCAATTCATACAAAATCACTATGATAAAGATAATAACAAAAAGTTAAATTCAGGCAAAATTGAAAAAAAATATTTCAGGTATATTCACAACAATAAGGTGAAATTTCAAGTGTAAAGGATAACAATAATATGTGATTTCAGTTATTTTGATAACAACAAACTAGAGGCTCTCAAGAGCCTGTATCGCTCACCTGATTCTACTTGGGTTTTTGAAATCATATAAAAAAATATAAAATTTGGCTAAAAGTGACAACACAACCTCATTTATAAGGAAAGGAACATGTTTAATTTCATTCAAAAGTCCCCCACTGGCAGCCATCTTGGATGACGGATCGGCTACAAAGTAACAACACTTGGTCAGAACCTCATAAGGAACATTCATGCTATGTTTGGTTTTATTCCATTTAGTGGTTCTCTAAAAGAAGTTATTTGTATGCATTTCCCATAGGGTCCTATGTTAAACTAAGTCCCCTGCTGGCGGCCATCTTGGATGATGGATCGGCTACAAAGTAACAACACATGGTCAGCACCTCATAAGGAACATTCATGCAATGTTTGGTTTTATTCCATTCAGTGGTTCTATAAAAAAGTCATTTGTATGCATTTCCCATAGGGTCCTATGTTAAACTAAGTCCCCCGCTGGCGGCAATCTTGGATAATGGATCGGCTACAAAGTAACAACACTTGGTCAGCACCACATTAGGAACATTCATGCCATGTTTGATTTCATTCCATTCAGTGGTTCTCTAAAAGAAGTCATTTGTATGCATTTCCCATAGGGTCCTATGTTAAACTAAGTCCCACGCTGGGGGCCATCTTGGATGATGGATCGGCTACAAAGTAACAACACTTGGTCAGCACCACATAAGGAACATTCATGCCATGTTCAGTGATGTCGTTAGAAGCCGGCAGCCGGCGATTTTCGCCGGTTATTGTCCTTTTCCCGCCGGCTATTTTTGCATGAGTAAAAAAAATTAATAAGATAAAAAAGATAATCAGGTTAATATTAAAAAATAATTGTTCAATGCATCAGCTTCCACGATTAAAGTCGCGATAAACAAGGATGTAAATCAGTGTTTACCTTTGACTAAATATAGTTCACGTAAATGCAGTCCGCTGATTGGTCTTCTTCTTCTTCTTCTGGAAGTCCACCCTATCTGCAGGGTCACCGCATTTAAAAATTTTGTTTATTTTTAAAATTGCGTTGTTTAAAATTTTATCTACTGGTTAAAATTTAAGATAATATTAACAGTTATAATAGGATAAAACTAAAAATTAGTTAAAACAGGAACTTGTATGTACACTATACATTTAAAATTATAAAATGGATAAAAGTAATCTTATCAGTTGTTTATATTCTCTTAGCAACGGAAAGTGAAAGGAACTACTAATCTGTACTAGTAATTGGTTAAATTTATGGACTAGTATGGTTTCTTAATAAGTTTAAATATATGTAGTTAAAAAATAAAATGGTAAGGGATATGAATAAAACAAGAGACTTGTAAAAATTAGTTTTAAGTAAAACAGTAGAGTTTGTCAATAGAATTTGGGTCTATAAGATTATTTACAGGGGTAATTAATACATATGCTCTAGTTATGGTTTAACTATGAATTACTTTGTATTAATTAAGTATATAGACAAAGTAGTATAATACTTGTTATATGTTACATTCCCACGACTGACAGCCACTTGTAGTTTAAGCTCAGAACTCAACTGATTGTTCATTTGTTTTCCAAAAGTTGGGTTCTTTTAGCATGCAATGCATAGATCCAGTCTTTGCAGATTCGTTCTAAGTCTCTCTGCTGAGGCACAGTTATAAGGTCGTTCCTAGAACAGTCAACCAACAATTCTAGAAGATCCTCATCAGAATCAATTATACTGCAATAGTGGATATGATTATCCTCTAGTAGGGATTTTAGTCTATCTTGATGGATTTTTCTCACACAATTCAGACTTTCACAGTTGATTAGGAAATGTTTATAATCCTCAGGTCCTACCATGCACAATTTGCATTCTGCAGATTTTGTTCCGTCAAATCGGTTGGTAATACTTTGGGTTTTGTAAGTTCCTGTAAGTATCCTGGATTTTATTATCCCTTTGCTGACATCTCTTTTATTATCTCTGACACTGCTCCAACAGAAGTTTGGTTTTTTAAAGTTCCAGTTGTTTACTTCCATATATTTGAGTGTCGATTTGCTTCTAGCAGATTCGGTCCATTTGTTTTTCCAGGTTTTGTCTATAACTTCATGAGTCAATCGTTTCCAATTTTTCTCAGGATTTAGTATAATCTCATGTGCGGATGGAAGATCATAAGATTTGAGAGTTCTGTCCACATTTATATACCAACTATTTGATTTATCATCTTTTGTAGCTAGCTGTCTAATTCCAATTTTACACTCAATTGAGTTGGGATCTTTTGATATTCTTAGAAATAGGGAAATGACAGCTTTATGTACGAGTTGCTCAATAGATTCGGCTCCGAGTAAGATATAGATAGCAGCATCTGCAGTTCTTTGTGGTAAGGATAGAATTTGTTTAAAAGTTTTTTTCTGAAAAGCTTCTAATTTTTGTATATCGGTTTTATTAATGTTGAGAATTTCAATTCCATAGAGCATTCTTGGTATAACATAAGCAGATAAGTCCGCCATAGTTTATACGATAATAGTGGATTTATACCATTTATTCCATGTAATCCAGCTCCTAATAGGGAATACATTGTAGCTCTTGCAACAGAAATTCTATTCTCTACATTTGGATTATTTTTTTCTTGTCTTTCAATTCCTAAATGTTTAATGTTTTGCTTTTCGTCTATTTTTTCATTAAAAAGTTGAAGATTTATATCTTTATTCTTCTTGTTAATCATTAGAATTTCAGTCTTTTTACTGTTTATCTTTACCCGATCGTTTTTGGTACAGTTTTCAATGATGCGTAGTTGGGTTGAGGCATCATGTTCTGAGCCAGCACATAGCATTATGTCATCTGCGCACGTTGGGCAACCCACATAATTGGTTCCTATTTTAATTCCTATGTTTGTGGATTCAAGAGTATCGAGGATATTCTTATTATAGGCCTTGTAAAAATTGGCAGAGAGAATTCCACCTTGTTTGACTCCCTGCTCATTCACAAATGTTTCCGAGATATATCCTTGAGATTTAACTTGTGTAGTTGTTTTGTTATATAGTTCCTTAATTAGTAACCATGTAGCTCCATTAATTCCTTGATGATATAATTTCCAGAATAGGTGTATATGGTCTACCACGTCAAATGCTTTTTCTGCATCCAGAGTTATTAGAATGAGACACTCGTTTTTATCTTTGGCTTCGTTAATTGCTTCTGAGATGAGAAGAGCAATATTAATAGATGATGCACCTTTAGTGAAACCTTTCTGAAGCTTGTTTTGATGTTTATTTAGTGTACCCTCGATTCTAGCTCTAATACAAAGCTCCAAAATCTTCGTCTATTTAAAGTCGGTAAGTATTGTATGTTTGCAATGATAAAAAGAGAGACGTTCCGATGGACATTATGACCCTGTTTGGTTTTTGCTTCAAGAGAAGGAATAAGCCAAAGATGACAATAGCATGTTATGGAAATATATCAGTCAAATAAAAGAAAGTATAATATATATAATGTTGTCAAGAATCTGGAAAACAGCACCTTTTGAAGTTCACATTTCAAAGCCCACGACCACGTGGTGTCCAGAGAATGAAGGTCAATAACGAAAGTAGAATATTGTCGACCACAAATAATTTTTAAAAATATCTTTTATAGTTCAAAAGGATTTTAGTTTACTGATTACTGAACAGTTAACAAATAAGAGAAAATAAAACGACATAGCTTGACAACATGTTTGAAATACGTGTACAAGTCTTATATGAGAAAAAAGGGGGTCATTTGTCAATAAGTACGTACGCAAATAAATCGATCAAGATATTTAATAAATTCGATTATTTTTGAAATGAAATTATAATATTTCACCTATTATTTCACAGGCACTTGCCTGTGTATTATTTACATATATTCAAGAACAGACTTCCTTAGTTGTCTTACAAAAGACACCTTCCCAGAAAAAAATATAATATAGTTTAGCCTTGTCAGGACTACGGATTCTCATTTAAAAAAAAATCAAATGTGATTGAAGTCAACAACAAAAATAAGACAAAATTAACATTTTCCCAAGCATCTAAATCACTCTCAGGTATGCTCAGAATGCAGGAATTTTAGTCTAAATTTTCAAATCTTTTTGGGGATAGCCAAGGACGTATATTATGTTAGTTATACGTCCTTGGGATAGCATACGATTTTATAAAATATAGCACCTCTGTAACAGTTTTAACTTTGAAATCGAAGCTCCAGCTGACTACTAGTCAGTGAATATTGTTTTTAATTTTGTAAAAACAAAACCAACACTTTTTTAATATAAAATTAAAACATAATGTTCTCAATGTCACAATTACAATTTTCATTTAAAACTAGAGACAATATGTTTCTATTCAAACTAAGATTTTTGAATTCTTTCAGTTCAAAAATATTTACTAGCAGTCAACCTGCAGGAAAATGCACAAAAATGTATATTGGTCCATCAAGATGATCAATGATGTGATCACATGTACAGAAAATTTACCCATCATGTTGCTAATTTTAGTTAATCATTTACATTATCTTCAGTAAAAAATGATGTTTTCAGAGGTCTGAATAAGGGTCTAGGACACCCCCAGAATGCAGGATTTTGCACCATTTTAAAAAAAAATCCTGGGGCCCTTGAGCGGGCCCCAGACCCCCCCCCGTAGTAGCGACGAGCAAGCTCGTCGACGCGAACGGCTTCGCCGTCCGCATGTACTTGCCGCCTATTTTAGAAATTTAGCCTGCTTCTTCAAAACTTAGTGACATCACTGATGTTTGGTTTCATTCCATTCAGTGGTTCACTAGAAGAAGTGATTTGTATGCATTTCCAATAGGGTCCTATGTTAAACTAAGTCCCCCGCTGGCGGCCATCTTGGATAATGGATCAGCTACAAAGTAACAACACTTGGTCAGCACTCCATAAGGAACATTCATGCTATGTTTGGTTTAATTCCATTTAGTGGTTCTCTAGAAGAAGTCATTTGTATGCATTTCCCATAGGGTCCTATGTTAAACTAAGTCCCCCGCTGGCGGCCATCTTGGATGATGGATCGGCTACAAAGTAAAAACACTTGGTCAGCACCCCATAAGGAACATTCATGCTATGTTTGGTTTTATTCCATTCAGTGGTTCTCTAAAAGAAGTCATTTGTATGCATTTCCCATAGGGTCCTATGTTAAACTAAGTCCCCCGCTGGCGGCCATCTTGGATGATGGATCAGCAACAAAGTAACAACACTTGGTCAGCACCTAATAAGGAACATTCATGCCATGTTTGGTTTCATTCCATTCAGTGGTTCTCTAAAAGAAGTCATTTGTATGCATTTCCCAAGGGTCCTATGTTAAACTAAGTCCCCCGCTGACGGCCATCTTGGATGATGGATCGGCTACAAAGTAACAACACTTGGTCAGCACCCCATAAGGAACATTCATGCTATGTTTGGTTTTATTCCATTCAGTGGTTCTCTAAAAGAAGTCATTTGTATGCATTTCCAATAGGGTCCTATGTTAAACTAAGTCCCCGCTGGCGGCCATCTTGGATAATGGATCGGCTACAAAGTAACAACAATTGGTCAGCACTCCATAAGGAACATTCATGCAATGTTTGGTTTCATTCCATTTAGTGGTTCTCTAGAAGAAGTCATTTGTATGCATTTCCCATAGGGTCCTATGTTAAACTAAGTCCCCTGCTGGCGGCCATCTTGGATGATGGATCGGCTACAAAGTAACAACACTTGGTCAGCACCCCATAAGGATAATTCATGCTATGTTTGGTTTTATTCCATACAGTGGTTCTCTAAAAGAAGTCATTTGTATGCATTTCCCATAGGGTCCTATGTTAAACTAAGTCCCCGGCTGGCGGCCATCTTGGATGATGGATCGGCAACAAAGTAACAACACTTGGTCAGCACCTCATAAGGAACATTCATGCCATGTTTGGTTTCATTCCATTCAGTGGTTCTCTAAAAGAAGTCATTTGTATGCATTTCCCATAGCGTCCTATGTTAAACTAAGTCCCCCGCTGGCGGCCATCTTGGATGATGGATCGGCTACAAAGTAACAACACTTGGTCAGCACCTCATAAGGAACATTCATGCCATGTTTGGTTCCATTCCATTCAGTGGTTCTCTAGAAGAAGTTCAAAATGTAAATTGTTAACGACGACGACGACGGATGACGCCGGACGACGGACGACGACGACGGACGACGGACGCCAAGTGGTGAGAAAAGCTCACTTGGCCCTTCGGGCCAGGTGAGCTAAAAAGTGTACTGTCAGGTATATTGCAGTATGCACCAAAATATTATTCAAAAATAAAAGAACTGAGTTCCAATCTCCCCTGCATTGCACATATTTTACCTATCCAAGGGCAATGACTAAAGATAACACTTTTTTGTTGTTCTTCAAAACAATTTATAAATATCTTAGAGAAATGATAGCTTCAGGGCAAATGAAATGGGATGATCATTTTTTTCCAAGGGGCATAACTAGTTAAAAATATTTCATCAGCACTTATTTTCAAAAGTGTCAAAGACATTGCTGATTAAAACCTATGACATAAGTTTCATAAAAATCTGGCAAGAATTGTACATGAGAGAGCACTAACAAGACTGGACAAACAGAAGCCTGGATTTCTAAGTCCTAACTAATTTATCAATAAGGTGTCACATGCAAAGCATATCAATAAGTTGTAATGGATATTATCACATATTTTGTATTGATATGAACGTTTATGCATGGCTAATAATAGCCAGAAGTCAATATTGATAACAGCCTTCGACTGTGATTCGAACTTTGATAACTTACTGTGATACATTTTTTTTTTTTTCGTTAAATGTTTTATTTGAATTTTTGTTGAAAATATCAAATATAATTTGATATATGCTATCTTTCTTTCTCTTGCTTGAAAATATGTAATAAATAGATTATTACATGTCATTTCCATATGGTCCGTGGTATCAGCCCACGACCCATATCAAGCCCTATGGCTTGATATGGGAGTAGAGGGCTTGATATGGGAGTCATGGGCTGATACCAGGGACAATATGGAAAATGCCATGTAATAATCTATAAGTATTCAGTTATAATTTCAAATATAATTTTGCTAACCTGAAGGTGTCCATGTTGCTATGAAATTAAACTTGAGACCAAGTCTGTCTTTAAAGCACCATTTTACTCTGTTGTAACCCTTCTTTCCTGGTTTAAAGGATGGACTTGTCAAATCTATATCTACAACTAAAAAAGACAGCATTTCTAAGAAACAATTTCATTGCATCAACATAATCATAAAATAAAAGACTATAAACCAAAATCAGTTTTAGTAATCTTATATATATATGTATAAAGGGTGCTTGCAGAATAATTGTCAATATTACATATTATATATGATGTAGCATTGTCCTGTTTTCATTGGATATTACGATCACATGACGTTCAAAGATTATTTAATGAATCTGAAGCCTTGTTTCTATTTTAATCTTATTGACGCTATGTTTCTATTTATATGTACATGTATACATATTGACAGTCAGTATGAAAAAATCTTGCTAGATTAGATTAATGATGTCCTGCCATTACACTTAAAACAATCGAGAAAGCTCTGACAGAAGGAAAAGTTTATCAGAAGGAGATTTTATGTTAATTGCAGACGCTAAGAATACAAGAAAGCTAACGCAACAAGCTATGAAGTTGTTTAAAGAATATTGATTATTTTAATACAATGTTAAATTTTGGCAAAATACAATTAAAAAATACACAGAAAGAACACTGAATAAGATTTTCCTAATACATTGTTTACATATGTAATATATAATTTAGAACTTTCAGTCAGTCAATACGTTATATATGGACCTGTTAGATTATATTGACACTCAGATTTCCTTGGTCAATATAATCTGAACATAGATAATCTCCCTTTAACAAATAAACACTTTTTTGTCTTCATTGCAAATGTTGTAAATTTTCTAATGATATAATATATGTAGTAACTTTACTGTATTTAGATTTCTTTCTTTTAGGAAACTGTGAAGGTTTTCCTTCCAAACCTAGTTGTTGGTATGTGTCTTTACTTAGGTGTAAAATTAGATGACCTGAAAAACAGAATTGATAGTAAAAATAACTCATTGTCTGTAAAACAGGATTATATTCACAGAAATTGTTATGATTATAATTTACTAAATATTTGACTAATAAGGCATACTACTACTTGAATTAATTTCATGTTCATTACATGGTCTAAAGAAACGGGTGTTACTGTATAATTAATAGAACTGTTATAGTTATGATGTCTGTAAGCATATATACATATAAAAGTGTTGTCAACGGTTCACCGTCTGTTGGACTGAATATCGAATACCAAAAGCACTAACCGGTTTACCAGACCTTTTTCTATTTTTTCAAAATAGATTTGATTTAAATTTGTATTGAAAGCATCAATAAATTTTGTTTAATTCTAAATGATAGTCGGGGTAAATAATTTGACAGATCAATTGTCCAGTATATTGATTGTTATTGTTAACCTTGAAAAAGTAAATTAATTAGCATCCAGACAACTTGTCTATCAGCTCGGGGCAAGATCTTTATTAAACATTATCATAAAATTATTGAATTATTGAGGATTCTTTTATTTTTGTGGTTTCAAGAAAACTCAAAAGTTGCAATTTTGTGGATATTTAATTTCATTGTTTTGATAAAGACTGCATACATTCCTTTAGAAAATTTGTAATTCTTTGAACATTTGAATTTATGGTTTCTCTGTACCAAGGAAAATTGGTATCCAACGAATATGAATGAATTCATAGTTAGTTATGGTAGATCAGCAGTATTGGATTATAAAAGTAAAACAGGAATGCTCAAAGCCACGCATAGAAATGGCCAAGGATAAACTTAAAGTTATTGAATTATAAAAAAGATACTACGGGTTTACCTGTTATTCTGTCTAAATATTATCCGCTTAACCTATTAGGTAAACCTATTCTATTTGACACACTTATATACCACCCGCTTTTATATTTACCTGTGGGAAGAACAGCTACGCAGTCATCCGCATCTATAGTTCCTCCATGAGATAACATTCGTAGTTTTCCTGTAAATATAAAACAATGCCATTGTACAGTGGGAAAACTGGTCAATCAGAACAATAGAAAATAACTCTCCTTTAGAAAGATGACAAAATCAAAATTTTGTTTCATTAGTAATCTTACATATTAAATGTTGTTTCTCAACTTAATAAAAATAGTTATGTTAAACATGCAAGAGCATTATTTTTTTTTCTTTTCAATATCTATTGGGATAATTGCTTTAGAAGGTGCTTACAATAAAATTTAGAAAATGTAAAGTTTAATTCTACTCCTTTCAGTTGTGTGATAGCAGCAAACACCAGTTTGAAAGTTTTTGGGAGTTTTCTGCTGCTTAAAAGGAAATGTAACAGCAACTCTTATTCATAACTTAATGTGCTGTAACAGCTAGTACTAATATTACAACTATTATTCATAACTAAATGTGTCAGAGCAACATGAATGGCCCTTCTCATAAAACTAGAGGCTCTTAAGAGCCTGTGTCACTCACCTTGGTCTATGTGCATATTAAACAAAAGACACAGATGGATTAATGACAAAATTGTGTTTTGGTGATGGTGATGTGTTTGTAGATCTTACTTTACTCAATATTCTTGCTACTTACAATTATCTTCATCTATAATGCACTTGGCCCATTAGTTACAGAGGAAAATATTTTGTTAAAAATTTACCAAAATTTACAAAATTTATGAAAATTGTTAAAAAATTTACTGTAAACGGTGATAACTCCTTAAGGGGTCAACTGACCATTTTGGTCATGTTGACTTATTTGTAGATCTTACTTTGCTGAACATTACTGCTGTTTACAGTTTATCTCTATCTACAATAATATTCAAGATAATAACCAATAACAACAAAATTTCCTTAAAAATTACCTATTCAGGGGCAGCAACCCAACAACTGATTGCCTGATTTGTCTGAAAATTCCAGGTCAGATAGATCTTAACTTGATAAACAATTTAACCCTGTGTCAGATTTGCTCTAAATGCTTTGCTTTCGGAGTTATAAGCCAAAATCTTCATTTTACCCCTATGTTCTATTTTAGCCATGGTGGCCATCTTGGTTGGTTGGCTTGGTCACCGCACATTTTTTAAACTAGATACAACAATGATGATTGTGACGACGGACGACGAAGATTACGGACGATGGACGCCAAATGATGAGAAAAGCTTACTTGGCCTTTTAGCATCAAGTAATTTTTAGGATCAGAAATTTGAGAATGAAAGTCCATCAATCTGTTTTTTTCACAGAATTTTTATAGTCAAAAGCATGTAATTTAGGTAAAAATCATCAGAGCAGAATTAAATACAAACTCAATCTGTAACTCATCATAGAAGACTCACATACTTATTACATCAGCTCAATATGTCAAGAGGCTAAGAAAAAAGTCTGTATAACTGTTAATTTCATGAAATTTTCAAATTCCCAAAACCCATAAATTTTAGATTTATGAGTTTGACTGTCCCTTTGGTATCTTTCGTCCCTCTTTTTTTTTTACAGATATCATTTTTTACAAAGTATCTATCAAATTGATTGATGTGTATTTGTTCCTGTGAGCATCTTTGCAATTGATTGATCAAATTAAGTATCATGTATTCAATTAATTGATGTGATTTGGTGCCAAGAGTATAGAATCAAATTGATTGATCATGTGATTTTGTCTGATGAGTATCTAATCAATTAAATTGATTTTATTTTGGTCTCGTGAATATTGATTCAAATTAATTGCTGTGATTTGGTGTCACCAGTATCGAAATCAAATTAATTGATTTGATTTGGTGTTGCAAGTATCCAATCATATACATTCATGATTTTGGTCTCATGAGCATGGATCCAATTAATTGATATGATTTGGTCTGATAAGTATCCAATCAAATTGATTCATGTTTTTGGTCTGATGAGCATTGATCTAGTTAATTGATATGATTTGGTCTGATGAGTATCAAATCAAATTTATTCATGATTTTGGTCTCATGAGCATTGATCTTATTAATTGATATGATTTGGTCTGATGAGTATTATATCAAATTTATTCATGATTTTGGTCTCATGATCATTGATCCAATTAATTGATATGATTTGGTCTGATGAGTATCCAATCAAATTGGTTCATGTTTTTGATCCAATTATTTGATATGATTTGGTCTGATGAGTATCCAATCAAATTGATTCATGTTTTTGATCCAATTATTTGATATGATTTGGTCTGATGAGTATCCAATCAAATTGATTCATGTTTTTGGTCTCATGAGCACTGATCCAATTAATTGATTTGATTTGGTCTGATGAGTATCCAATCAAATTGATTCATGTTTTTGGTCTCATGAGCACTGATCCAATTAATTGATATGATTTTGGTCTGACAAGTATCCAACAAATTGATTCATGTTATTGCTTTCATGAGCATTGATCCAATTAATTGATATGATTTGGTCTGATGAGTATCCAATCAAATTGATTCATGTTTTTGATCCAATTATTTGATATGATTTGGTCTGATGAGTATCCAATCAAAGAGATTCATGTTTTTGGTCTCATGAGCACTGATCCAATTAATTGATTTGATTTGGTCTGATGAGTATCCAATCAAATTGATTCATGTTTTTGGTCTCATGAGCACTGATCCAATTAATTGATATGATTTGGTCTGATGAGTATCCAATCAAATTGATTCATGTTTTTGGTTCATGTTTTTGGTTTCATGAGCATTGATCCAATTAATTGATATGATTTGGTCTGATGAGTATCCAATCAAATTGATTCATGTTTTTGGTTTCATGAGCACTGATCCAATTAATTGATATGATTTGGTCTGATGAGTATCCAATCAAACTGATTCATGTTTTTGATTCATGTTTTTGGTTTCATGAGAATTGATCCAATTAATTGATATGATTTGGTCTGATGAGTATCCAATCAAATTGATTCATGTTTTTGGTTCATGTTTTTGGTTTCATGAGCATTGATCCAATTAATTGATATGATTTGGTCTGATGAGTATCCAATCAAATTGATTCATGTTTTTGGTTTCATGAGCACTGATCCAATTAATTGATATGATTTGGTCTAATGAGTATCCAATCAAACTGATTCATGTTTTTGATTCATGTTTTTGGTTTCATGAGAATTGATCCAATTAATTGATATGATTTCGTCTGATGAGTATCCAATCAAATTGATTCATGTTTTTGGTCTCATGACCATTGATCCAATTAATTGATATGATTTGGTCTGATGAGTATCAAATCAAATTGATTCATGTTTTTGGTTTCATGAGCATGGATCCAATTAATTGATAAGATTTGGTCTGATGAGTATTATATCAAGTACATTCATGATTTTGGTCTCATGAGCACCTATCCAATTAATTGATATGATTTGGTCTGATGAGTATCCAATCAAATTGATTCATGTTATTGCTTTCATGAGCATTGATCCAATTAATTGATATGATTTGGTCTGATGAGTATCCAATCAAATTGATTCATGTTTTTGATTCATGTTTTAGGTCGCATGAGCATGGGTCCAATAAATTGATATGATTTTGGTCTGATGAGTATCCAATCAAATTGATTCATGTTTTTGGTCTCATGAGCACTGATCCAATTAATTGATATGATTTGGTCTGATGAGTATCCAATCAAATTGATTCGTGTTTTTGATTCATGTTTTAGGTCGCATGAGCATGGGTCCAATAAATTGATATGATTTTGGTCTGATGAGTATCCAATCAAATTGATTCATGTTTTTGGTCTCATGAGCACTGATCCAATTAATTGATATGATTTGGTCTGATGAGTATCCAATCAAATTGATTCATGTTTTTGGTTCATGTTTTTGGTTTCATGAGCATTGATCCAATTAATTGATATGATTTGGTCTGATGAGTATCCAATCAAATTGATTCATGTTTTTGGTTTCATGAGCACTGATCCAATTAATTGATATGATTTGGTCTGATGAGTATCCAATCAAATTGATTCATGTTTTTGATTCATGTTTTTGGTTTCATGAGCATTGATCCAATTAATTGATATGATTTGGTCTGATGAGTATCCAATCAAATTGATTCATGTTTTTGGTCTCATGACCATTGATCCAATTAATTGATATGATTTGGTCTGATGAGTATCAAATCAAATTGATTCATGTTTTTGGTTTCAAGAGCATGGATCCAATTAATTGATAAGATTTGGTCTGATGAGTATTATATCAAGTACATTCATGATTTTGGTCTCATGAGCACTTATCCAATTAATTGATATGATTTGGTCTGACAAGTATCCAATCAAATTGATTCATGTTATTGGTCTCATGAGCATTGATCCAATTAATTGATAAGATTTGGTCTGACAAGTATCCAATCAAATTGATTCATGTTTTTGGTTTCATGAGCATGGATCCAATTAATTGATAAGATTTGGTCTGATGAGTATTATATCAAGTACATTAATGATTTTGGTCTCATGAGCACCTATCCAATTAATTGAAATGATTTGGTCTGATGAGTATCCAATCAAATTGATTCGTTTCTGGTCTCATGAGCATTGATCCAATTGATTAATATGATTTTGGTCTGACAAGTATCCAATCAAATTGATTCATGTTATTGGTCTCATGAGCATTGATCCAATTAATTGATATGATTTGGTCTGATGAGTATCCAATCAAATTGATTTATGTTTTTGGTGTCATGACCATTGATCCAATTAATTGATATTATTTGGGAGTATTCAATCAAATAGATTCATGTTTTTGGTTTCATGAGCATTGATCCAATTAATTGATATGATTTGGTCTGATGAGTATCCAATCAAATTGATTCATGTTTTTGGTCTCATGACCATTGATCCAATTAATTGATATGATTTGGTCTGATGAGTATCCAATCAAATTGATTCATGTTTTTGATCCAATTATTTGATATGATTTGGTCTGATGAGTATCCAATCAAATTGATTCATGTTTTTGGTCTCATGAGCACTGATCCAATTAATTGATATGATTTGTTCTGATGAGTATCCAATCAAATTGATTCATGTTTTTGGTCTCATGAGCACTGATCCAATTAATTGATATGATTTGGTCTGATGAGTATCCAATTAAATTGATTTATGTTGTTGGTTTCATGAGCATTGATCCAATTAATTGATATGATTTGGTCTGATGAGTATCAAATCAAATTGATTCATGTTTTTGGTCTCATAAGCATGGATCCAATGGAAGTCAGTGGCGTAGCCAGGGTTGAAATGATGTGGATGTCTCGGCGCCGAGCGGAGCGACGCGAATTTTTTTTTAGACCTTTTTATGCAGAAAATTACTTTTTATTTAAGCACATGTACTCCCACAGAATCCGACACTAGTTAGATTTTTGTTTAAATTCAAAATTCCCACCAATACATATATTTATATTTTTAACCAAATGTTATTGTTTCCTCGAAACTACCATCATTCAATTCATAAATATTTGATGTAAAGTTTCCCACCCCAGTGGCGGATCCAGAAATTTTCATAAGTGGGGGCCCGTTGAGTGCCCAAGAGGGGGCCCGCTTCGGTCATGCTTCAGTGATTCCCTATATAAGCAACCAAATTTTTCGCAGAAAAGGGGAGACACGGGCCGCCTTGCCCCCTCTCCACCCCCCTAAATCCGCCTCTGCACCCAATTTTAAAGTTATATTTGACATATAGGAACTGAAGTGACTTCTCTTTCCAGGAATTTGAGTCTACAACCTTGGGTTTTTGATTTTTTTATTACTGAGCTAAACGCGTTGCAGGAGACATAGAAATACCGGGCGTCCGATCGTCCGGTCTTGTTAGCACTCTTATGTGTACAATTCTTGTCAGATTAAGTCAGAAACTCATATCAAAAGCAATGTCTTTTGCCAATTTGGAAAATAAGTCGTGATCAAATATCTTTAACCAGTTATGACCATTTGAAATATAAATTGTAATGGAAATCCCATTTCATTTGCTGTGAAACTTTTATTTCTTAAGATATTGAAAAGAAAAAAAGAAAGAAAAAAAGTGCTTTTTTAGTTATTCCCTAGCTTGTTCCTTGTCCTTTAATAGATAAAATATGACATGAAATGTGCTTGGCGGGGAAAATTGGATCTTTGTTCTTTACTGATTGAAATTAAAATTAGTATTTGAACCTAGATAGAAACGGGAATTCATTAGCCTAGGACTTATCACGATCTATTACAAATTGATTTTTTCATCACGTCGTTTACCATGTCACAAGAAACGTTACGATATCAGGATATGGTGTTTTAGTTGTTAGTTGCTATAGTCAAATGAGAAGTCATCACTCCACTAGGTTCAATTTCAGATGAAACATGTCCACGGGTCTGCGTATTTATAAGTCCTCTCCGCTTGCCTAAGTCGATGACGTAGACTTTTTTTACGACCAGAAGTTAACTTGAAACACTATTCTGCGATTCAACTATCTTGTTTACATAAACGAAATTATCCTTAATGAAAGACCAGGCATAGTGCTTCGAAAATGACTGCTCATATCCTCAGCCTTGTTATATTTGGATACTTCCGAGTTAAACTGCTGCTATTTTTTTCTTTTGTCAAAATGATGTGGATGCTTGAGCATCTGAGCATACATGCAAGCTACGCCACTGGAAGTCTGTAACAAGATCATATATCTAATTATAATTTATTTTGTCTCATAATTATCTTTCCCCACTGGATTAATGTGATTTGATCTGATGGCTATCTGTTCAGTTGATTATATTTGTCATAGATTTTTACTAATCATACTAAGGTTAACATTAATTCTGATATACTTTCTTCATCAGGGCTATTCCAGAAAAAAATGTATGGGGGGGTTGGAAGGCATTTTATGTCAGCACCTGCCACCCAGACAATTGTAATTGAGAATTATAGTGCATTATAGTGTGAAAAGTTGCTCTGATACCCATCACCCATGTATTATTAATACAATGTGCCTTCCAACCCCCCCATACATTTTTTTCTGGAATAGCTCTCAGTAAAAACACGCTGCAATGATATTGACAAGGATACTACAAGTGGCATTAACCATTGACCTGGAGTGACCTTAAATCTCACCTCTTTTAATAAAGGCCTCTATCAAATCCAAGCTAATCACTTCTATCAATGGTAAATCTTGTACCAAGAAGGATTTCTCTCCAACACAAATGGATTGCAGTATGTCAGGAATCCTTTTACAATTTGGTAGAATACAGCTGATCTAAAAAACAAAATATATGGTGGCAGTTTTACACAAGCACTCAACTCTTTCTCCTTAATCAAAACAGTGATGTAGAAGCAAAATATAGGAAACAGTTGAAAAAGGCTTGAGTTTAAAAATTATAATAACTTTTATTCTTAAATAAGAAACAAACTATCATCTTATAGTAGTATCCAATCTGTCTCTAATTTTCACTACATCTTATCAAAGTTGAGAATCATTCACAAAATTACACTTTAATAAATCACGTTTTTAATCATTTTTTAAACATAAAAAAAAAGACTTAAAAAGTTTTGGAATTTGATGGGCATTTTTTTTCTTTCCTTTATATATTTTGTGTGTTTGTTTGCCCTGAGTTAATTCGCCCATATTTGGTCGCCCATATTTCGGTCGCCCCTAGTTGGTTCTCCCTACTTAAAGAAATATATATTTATATTACATGTATTAAGGGCACTTATTCAGATGTTTATATGGTATATATTCTTGAAATTCATGAAAACACAAGGAAACATTCAAAAGTTAAAGGTTGTTTTGGAGCATCAAAATTGTTCAATGACATAATAATCATGATAATTCTCACTGATTGTTGTAATACTGGTCTTTGATTGATACCGGAGTAACAATAAAATAAAGTTTGTTATGATAAACTAGTCAGCTTGGAATTTCTAAATAAAAACAATCATTCATAACTGATTGTAAATTATGAAAAGGATTTACAAGTTCTTTATTAGTATACTCTATGACTATTGTAAAACATGTGTAATAGTATTAGTATACTCTATGACTACTGTAAAACATGTGTAATAGTAGTCTTAGTTATTCTGCACAAATTGACTGAATAAACATTATAAAATCATATTGTTTATAACATCAATATCAATAGAGATAAATACATTGTATTCCAGAAATCTACTTTGCAAATCTAAGGGAAAATTTCTAACTGGTTGTATGGTTGTGGCAATACAAATAGTCAGCGATTTTTTCAAAAAATATTGACATCTGTTATAATAAACATTACATGTATGCAACAAGACATCAAAAAGAAAAAAATGAAGATCAACAATAATATTTGTGTCTACAGTCTGACAGTTACATTGCATTATTGTTACATTCAAGACTGCAATGTATGCTAGATTTATTAAACTTAAACCTTCTGAAGTTTAGATACTTAATTCTTTATACTAGATGGTATTAGTAATAATTATTCAACGAATAATGTTTAAATAGTATCAATTATTTAGATGTTCTTAAAGATACTACTACAACATGTACAATGGCACTATTTATGAATACATGAACTGTTCAATCATTAGTGTCAATAGAACATGTACTGTCACCAACAAGAACGAAATTACGATCCCAAAATACATTTGCATCTGGACTTTGAAAATGAAAATCACTGTTTCCACCAGTTTCAACCTGTAGGCAAATGTCAACCATGTCAACATTAATTACTTTCACAATTGAAATGTATTTATAAAAAACCTCACATGCTTCATATAAAAAAAATATCGCAAGAGTACAAATATATTTTCCAACTGACATGACTGAAGCATGACAAAAATTGAAAGTTTTTTAACTTAACAAAATGGGATAGTGCAGAATGGAATTGTACAGTAAGGAATACAGAGCATGCACGTTACCACATCACTGGTTGGTGTAGGGTAAGGAATAGAGCATGCATGTTGCCACATCACTGGTTGGTGTAGGGTAAGGAATAGAGCATGCATGTTGCCACATTACTGGTTGGTGTAGGGTAAGGAATAGAGCATGCATGTTGCCACATCACTGGTTGGTGTAGGGTAAGGAATAGAGCATGCATGTTGCCACATTACTGGTTGGTGTACGGTAAGGAATACAGAGCATGCACGTTTCCACATTACTGGTTGGTGTAGGGTAAGGAATAGAGCATGCATGTTGCCACATCACTGGTTGGTGTAGGGTAAGGAATAGAGCATGCATGTTGCCACATTACTGGTTTATGTAGGGTAAGGAATAGAGCATGCATGTTGCCACATCACTGGTTGGTGTACGGTAAGGAATACAGACCATACACATTGCCACATCACTGGTTGGTGTACGGTAAGGAATACAGAGCATGCACATTGCCACATCACTGGTTGGTGTACGGTAAGGAATACAGAGCATGCACGTTGCCACATCACTGGTTGGTGTACGGTAAGGAATACAGAGCATGCGTGTTGCCACATCACTGGTTGGTGTTGCATGGCTGCTTAGAGTGATTTCATTAATCAAAGTGATGGAAATCACTCATGGAAAGATTAGAAGAGTAGTTTGAATTATTTCATATTAAGGTATGGTGGGGGAAAATGAACATTTATAAAGCACTTTTACTGAAAATTGCATTTACAGCAGGTCTTTTGAAGGAAACTTGCTTTTCCAGTATGAGGATAAAACAAGCTCAAATTAAATAATATGGGTCTCTTAATTTGCACAATTTTATTTAAACTGCAGTGTATATCTTATCGAAATTATGTTGCCGGTTCTGAACATGTTTCAAAAAAACAAAACTAGAGGCTCTAAAGAGCCTGTGTCGCTCACCTTGGTCTATGTGAATACTAAACAAAGGACACAGATGGATTCAAGACAAAATTGTGGTTTGGTGATGGTGATGTGTTTGTAGATATTACTTTACTGAACATTCTTGCTGCTTACAATTATCTCTATCTATAATGAACTTGACCCAGTAGTTACAGTGGAAAATGTTAGTAAAATTTTACAAATTTTGTGAAAATTGTTAAAAAAAAATGACTATATAAAGGGCAATAACTCCTTAGGGGTCAATTGACCATTTTGGTCATGTTGACTTCTTTTTAGGTCTTACTTTGCTGTACATTATTGCTGTTTACAGTTTATCTCTATCTATAATAATATTCAAGATAATAACCAAAAACAGCAAAATTTCCTTAAAATTACCATTTCAGGGGCAGCAACCCAACAACGAAATGTCCGATTCATCTGAAAATTTCAGTGCAGATAGATCTTGACGTGATGAACAATATTACCCCTGTTAGATTTGCTCTAAATGCTTTGGTTTTTGAGTTATAAGCCAAAAACTGCATTTTACCCCTATGTTCTAATTTTAGGCGTGGCGGCCATCTTGGTTAGTTGGCCGAGTCACCGGACACATTTTTTAAACTAGAAACCCCAATGATGATTGTGGCCAAGTCTGGAGTAATTTGGCCCAGTAGTTTCAGAGGAGAAGATTTTTGTAAAAGATTACTAAGATTTACGAAAAATGGTTAAAAATTGACTATAAAGAGCAATAACTCCTAAATTGGTCAACTGACCATTTTGGTCATGTTTGACTTTTTTGTAAATCTTACTTTGCTGAACATTATTGCTGTTTACAGTTTATCTCTATCTATAATAATATTCAAGATAATAACCAAAAACAGTAAAATTTCCTTAAAATTACCAATTCAGGGGCAGCAACCCAACAACAGGTTGTCCGATTCATCTGAAAATTTCAGGGCAGATAGATTTTGACCGGATGAACAATTTTATTCCTTGTCAGATTTGCTCTAAATGCTTTGGTTTTTGAGTTATAAGCCAAAAACTGCATTTTACCCCCATGTTCTATTTTTAGCCATGGTGGCCATTTTGGTTGGTTGACCGGGTCACCAGACACATTTTTAAAACTAGATACCCCAATGATGATTGTGGCCATGTTTGGTTTAATTTGGCCCAGTAGTTTCAGAGGAGAAGATTTTTCTAAAAGATGACTAAGATTTACGAAAAATGGTTAAAAATTGACTATAAAGGGCAATAACTCCTAAAGTGGTCAACTGACCATTTTGATCATGTTGACTTATTTGTAGATCTTACTTTGCTGAACATTATTGCTGTTTACAGTTTATCTCTATCTATAATAATATTCAAGATAATAACCAAAAACAGCAAAATTTCCTTAAAATTACCATTTCAGGGGCAGCAACCCAACAACGAAATGTCCGATTCAACTGAAAATTTCAGGGCAGATAGATCTTGACCTGTTGAACAATATTACCCCATGTCAGATTTGCTCTAAATGCTTTGGTTTTTGAGTTATAAGCCAAAAACTGCATTTTACCCCTATGTTCTATTTTTAGCCATGGTGGCCATCTTGGTTGGTTGGCCGGGTCACCGGACACATTTTTAAACTAGATACCCCAATGATGATTGTGGCCAAGTTTGGTTAAATTTGGCCCAGTAGTTTCAGAGGAGAAGATTTTTGTAAAAGTTAACGCAGGACGACGACGACAACGACGACGACGGACGACGACGGACGCCGGACGCCAAGTGATGAGAAAAGCTCACTTGGCCCTTTGGGCCAGGTGAGCTAAAAATGCAAAAATTCTTCTAGTAAATGTTACCAACTATCCTTGTAAGACATCATGGACATAATTATCTGGACCAACATCTTAAAACTTTCAAGTGTCAACAAAAAAAATTGAAAAATGTTGTTTTGGGGCATTTTGTAAGTTGAAACAGAGGTTATATGGCATTGAAGATTAAAAGTTTTAGAGTGCCTTTTGATCATTTTTTAAAGTATTTTTCAACACAGGGCATTAACGTTAACCAATTGAAAAACTTATCTTATTGAAATGTGGATTCTTTCTCAATTGTAAAAATATATATTCACTTCTAATAAAAATTCAAATGACTAAAATAGACATACTAATTGATGGGAAATAAACTAATAAACAATGGTTTGTTATAATTAAAAGTTTTAAAATTTTTAAACTGTTTCAAGCCAATTCCTGATAAAAAAAAGTGTACTTATTTAATTGTTGATTAATTACAGATGATTATTAGAAATTTATCAAGTAAATTATAGGCCTTATTTGAATACCTTTTATTTATTCATATTTATCTTCATATTTCATTTTTTTTAAGATCTTGTTAATCCATTAATAATTTACCTTTCAGATATAATTTACAGAATCACTATATGTAATGTAGATCAAAAGTAATAGGCAATCAATAAATCTATCATCCTTATATATATATCACACATCTAATATACACATTTGTGGATTCAATTATGAGGTCAAATACTTGTGTATTAAGAATTATATGTATATTTAGTGGTCTGTATAATTATGTAAGACTAAGGTTGATAGGTAATGTGGTCAATTTGATTGGCAGTTTAGGAGGTGGGGCATTGTAATTAAAGGTCCACCTTGTCTCTGATTGTTTAGTGATAATGACAGTTGTCAATCATACTTCTAGTTGAATCAATACCCAGTTACCTTATCAATATGTTTTTAAAAAAAAGCCTGCACATCAACACACATTCTTGAATGAACTGCTCCAATAATATACCCAGTTTTTTTCAGTTTATATGTGTTTTATGTGCACATACATGAGAACCATAGGGAACTATATTTCAGTGTGAATACATTTAGTAACAGTAGCTAACCTGTCCTGTTGTTATGGAGGCCGGTGCCTAAGTAGATTTAGAACAAGTTCTAATCTTTCCAAAAATGCATCGGAATAAAATATGCTCCAAAAACAACTTACTGGATTTGTAGTTCAACATGTTCAATGTAAATAAAAATTTTAATAAATTGTATGCAATATTGTAAATATCAGATAATAGTTTTATTTTAATACAAATGTACATACATGTATTACTAGTCCCATGAATCCTTCTTTGCAGTGCTTTAATGAAACAATAACACAATTAGTAACCGTAGACAAACCTCTAGCATGTCTAGTGCTAGCTGCGGAACCGTAGCTCTTAGGTCCTTATGTTATTTTTTGACTATTTGCGGACCATAGAGCTACGGATTTTTCCTATTTCAAAACGTTCGGAATTGCGACCCAGGTTCAGGTCGCACTTATTTCTCAAAAAAATATTGTTTATAATCCATGCAAAACTTGTCAATATATACAGTTCGTTTCGTTAGAAAAATAAATAGGTACGTCATATCCTAGAAAAATATCTAACGAAACGAACTGTATATATTGACAAGTTTTGCATGGATTATAAACAATATTTTTTTGAGAAATAAGTGCGTTTTGAAATAGGAAAAATCCGTAGCTCTATGGTCCGCAAATAGTCAAAAAATAACATAAGGACCTAAGAGCTACGGTTCCGCAGCTAGTCTAGTGCATGTGCCATGGACACTATGTTCTTCCCATTTCCAAAATTTTATTACTATTGACAGAAGGCTAGTGCCTATGCCCAACCCTGCATTCCGGCAATTAGTCTCCAAAGTAACAATAATATTCCCATGTATTGTAACCGTCCTAGCCAATGCCTCGTTTTATATTGTGGAAAACAATGAGGGGGGGGTAGGAGGGGTCCTGATCCTGAAATCCTGGGCTTAAAAACACGAAATCCCGAGGTCCCGAATTTAAATTAAGTAAAATCCTGGATCCCGAAATCCAGAGCTTAAAAACACCCGATCCCGGAGTCCCATTACAGGTCCTTTCCCCCCTCAACAATTGCTCTTCAAAAATTTTCATTTGGGAACTTTTGTTTTGGAAATCCCCTGCAAATAGTGACATTTGGCAGGCATGAAGATTGGACCCTGGCCATACAGGTATTAGGGCGAAAAGTAGTCCAAATAATTATGACGGCTTGAAAGGCCTAATTATTCGGACTAGGCGGACAGATACATGTATGTGTGCCAGGGTGATTGTACATAAGGGCCAACAAACAAGGATTCAATCTGGTGGATGCCAGGCCTTCAAACTCTTCCAACTACACAGGTTAGTCTGTACTCTGAGGTGTAAAAACAGCTTTTTTGTCCATCTTAAATCCCCTCCCCCTTTTTTTTTACATTGTATCTGACCAGCTAACATTGAACATGTGCTGGTGTGTTTATTGGTTAGTCAACATACTGCATAATTGAAATGATGATCTTCTATAAACTCCTCATGTTTAGACTTTTCATTTTTAAAGCTGGATTTTTCAAAAACAAGTTTTCCAATGGGTAAACTTTTCTCTATGGGCGCAGCCATTTTCTTCAGAATTGCCTAAAGACCGGAACATTGCTTACAAATAAGTTTTCATATTTTTATTAACAAGGTAAAAGCACTAATAATTTACAGGAAATTAAAAATTATACATATTCTCAAATCTAAGAATCAGTTTTGTTGGGTTTTTTTTTGTTCTTTAGACATATGAAAATATTTTTTGAGCCCAGAATTCGCATGCCTTAATTTGTGCCTCCATGAGACTGTAAATATCTAGCAGACAGCATTATTAGTTAAACCTCTCTGTATTATATATAGTTTAGTGTTAAACAGTAAGTCAATAATCGTTTTATTTATTAGTTTTGCTCTGAAAATCAACTTTGTCATCTTTGTCTCTGAGACAAAGGAAAGTGTAGGGTTGTATTTTTTTGAGTGTCACACAGAGTCACTGGGAGTGTGTAAAGAAATGATTTCAATTTGACCTGTATGAAAATATAAACAAAAATACTATACTTCATTGAAAATCTAAAAGAGAAAGTCCATGAAAACGGACAAAATCAAACGTTAGACTTTGTCAACAGAACAAAAGGAAAACAACTGTCATGACTGTAATCATGGTAATTGTAATATGAGGCAGGCATTTAAATACCTGTAAATGGGGACGAAGTCTGTATGAACATTTTTTTTGTAACTAAAATATTTGTTAAAAAAAAGAAACGGAAATACCGTAAAGTTTCCGATTTTGGTTCTGTTGTTATGGATTTTAGTTGTGACGTTATTTAAGTTATGACGTCATATGCAATTTGTAAACAAAGAAACGCTGTTATCCAGGTAACGTTTTTTTCATATCAAACAATTATCAAAAATAATTGAATGTTGAATTCCTTCCTATATTTGTTGATATGTTGATTAATATACATTTTATTCAAAGTCTCATGCAAACAAGACCGGAAAAGGAAGTAGATCTGAAAAAAAAAGTTAAGGATTTTGAGTTCATTAGTAGAATGAAAAATTCGGGGAAATTTTCCTGAAATTTTTTTTTTTTTTTTTTATTGATTTTTCAACCGTAATTGGGGACTTCGTCCCCATATAAATAGTCCATGGTTACAAAATTTACTAGTATAAATATATTTAGTTTCGGGGATTGTAATCCTAAATAAAAATAAAATAAAATCCTATAATAAATTCAGTTACATATATATATAGGAAATCATGTCCATGTCATTAATATTCACATTAATTTACGAATTTGCGTAGCCCATGAGTTAATTATCAGTGTTGTTGGGTCACAAGTTGAATATTTTTAGATATTTGAATTCTTTAATTAGTTATTCTTTTTATTACATTGGCAAATGGCTTTTTTTAAAGAAATTAATGTAAAACATGTAAGCAACTATATCTTTTCCCTACGCATTCACAGTTTGTTTTGACCCCCCGTTATTGATGTCTTGACAACGCCAATTGTTGTATGACGTCAGAGAGTGAAATAGTTGTTATTTCACATGTGAAATTATTGGTTTTTATTTAACTGGGAAATCAATGTAATTCATTGCAACCAATGTAATAAATTCTTTTATAACATTGTATAATGCAGGCTGCTTTTGTTATTTCAATAATATTATTGAGATCAGTCATTTCAACTGCTCAGGCAAATAGAAAGTATATTTGTGTGAAGGTATTCTAAATTTCCACAAATTTCTATGTCCTAACATGCATACCTAGAGGTTTTTAATGGCACTTTTTGTAGTGAACTTCATCAAAACTGTAGTTCAATCCACATACACAAGGTAGAAAATTCAGCTTACTTAAAAGAATATATGTACCTGCCAAGTTTTGTTAATTTCTAATAAATGTACTTGTATAAAATGGTTCAATAAACATTATTGAATTTAATGTGTAAAGTTAACTATCAACAGAGGGATGATGGCAATATAAATCCCTTCAAGACTTTTAATTTATTTTTTTCTAAACTGTAATTTTTTTTAAACATTTCTGACAAGAAGTGAATTATTTTAATCAGTCTGTTTGTCAAAGTAACTACAAAATGTATATCCTTGACATATATAGATTGATGAAACTAAAATATTAGAACCAGATTTTAGCTGAATTTTAGCTTATGAGGCTTAATCTCTATCATAATAAACATTATCTTAACATCTAACATTTTGTCTAATGTCAAGGAAGGTCTGATGAGGTGACAATCTTGATATGAATACAATTTAATAACTGAAATAGATCAAAATGTTTGCGATGAGTCTAATCTAGGCCAGGAGTATTGACTCTTATATGTAAGTTTTATCCATTATCATTTTCTGACCTCAGGTATATATTATAAAAGTTGTTTATTTACATTTTAGATCTTAAATAGTTTCGTCCTAGATGATGACCCTGGTGATATGGGTAGACACCAGGATATGCATTAGATAAAGTTGTTTTGTTAACATAGTCAGTGTAATATCTAGTATCACTACTGACAAACTGGATTGATATAAGATGTTAAAAATGACTTGAACAGACTGAGCAACAAGTATGTCTTTAATCCGCTATTTAAAAGTTCCTTTACACAAACGCTGTACAAGTGATGCCTTCTACAGAGCTTTCCACAGTAGTTTTATAAACAATAACGAAGCATCAAAATCACTGAAGACAGTTGTTGATTTGCCAAAGCATGCTCGTGTGGTGATATGTGGTGGGGGTGTAACTGGGTCATCTATAGCTTACCATCTAGCAGAGAGAGGTTGGAATGATGTTGTACTGTTGGAGCAGGGGAAGTAAGTAGCCTACAGTGGGTCAGGGGATATTGTAACATTAATAGGGGTGTAACTGAGACATCTATAGCTATCTACCAACTAGCAGGGAGAGGGTGAAATTATGTTGTATTGCTAGTTCAGGGGACTTTAATAACCTACAACGGAAGTGAATGCTAAAATATTACTGTTATATTAAAAAAAAACTTTAACTTTGAGGAGGTAATAAGATTTTGCTTGCAAAACTCATTTTCTATGTATGCTTTTGTTCTGAAAATTCAAAGAAAAAAACTTGAAAAAAGCAATAATATCAGACCAATTAAGTCTGCAAATCAACTTCTTGAATTTAACATAACCAAGATAACTGCCAAAATCATGTAAAATGTGATGAACATGGTAAAATTTGTATAAAAGGTTTTCTTTTTTTTAACTCTTGCTTTTGTAGATATACATGTGGAACAACATGGCATTCTGTTGGTTTAATTGGCCAATTGAGAGATGATGTTCCTTCAGCTAGACTAGTCAAGTATAGTGCTGAACTGTACAGGTCATTAGAAAAGGCAGGGCATGGCATTGGTTAGTATAACATAGGTCATTGGCAAGTCCAAACATAGAATTGGTAATTATTTCATCTGTATAGGTCAGTAGAAAAGAAAGGACATGGCATTGGTTAGTATTATATCTGTACAGGTCAATAGAAAAGGCAGGACATGGCATTGGTCAGTATTATATAGGTCATTGGGAAATCTGAACATCTCATTGGTCATTATTTCATCTGAATAGGTCAGTAGAAAAGTTAGAAAATGATGTCAGTATTATATCTGCATAGGTCATTGATAATTAGAAACATTTAACTAAAAGTCAAATCATAAACATAAGTCCTAAAATGTGGTTTGGATATGGAAATTTCAATAATTATTTTATATCTATAAGTAAATAATTTTATTAAACGCTTACTGATTTTTTTGGCACTAAAGTTATGGTTTGTTTTCAATCAAAGAATTATAGTTTAGGTATAAGAATATTTTATTTATAGCGTGAATAAATATGTTAATGATATCAAAGGAGACAATGATGCAATCTAATAGACCACTTTCGAGTTCATCCATCACCGGCAGAAACACATGAATTATGCGTGCCTTTATGATGTCATTTACCAGATAGAGGGGGTCGTCTGTATCCCTGCACTATTTACGTTCATCAAGCGTCTTAGTGAACTTCATTGTGCAGGATAAACTAGAAATAATGGTTGTTCTGTAGGTACTTAATGGCAATTCCCTAATGACAGCAGTGCTGATTGTCAATTTTGAGAATTCAGTTTGCCGGATAATTCGTACAATATAGAATTATAGTTTTCCAACCACTCGCTCATTATTGGAATGGAAGTGACAACGCCCCTAAACGCACAAATGACGTTCACTAAAACCAGAGTTTTTGATGGAAATTCATCGAACTCGAAAGTTTTCTATTGATACACACAACTAAAATTATCTCCCTTTAATGATAATCACAGATTAGATTATCTCCCATTAATGATACTAACAACTAGAATTATCTCCCTTAATGTGTAACATCACTTATTCATGCCCAGTCTGAAAGAACATACCAAAAAGGAGTACATATTTATTGAGAATAGTGCTAAGATATCATATAATGGCATGAACTAAAGAACAGTTGTCTTGCTCTTTTAATGAATGTATTAAGAAAGGTAAAGGAAGAACAATATTGACGTAACAATTGAGCAGCCCACTATACCATAAGTTTATTAAGCTGACTTCACAACAATATTCAAAACATAACAGTTCCTACACATAAGTGTAACTTACAAAATATGTAGAATATTTTGGCAACTTTGGTATCAAATGAAAGCTTAATGAATGGTGATCATTGTAGAACCATTTTTTGACTTTAATTTTGATAATAAAAAAGTAGGAAATTTTAAAAGGAGGGTACTTTTTCGCTGATTCTCTGATCAATCTGAAGTACCTGATTTTGTACTTCCCAAGTTTCTGGAATCAGAACTCTCTTATTCATATGTGATTAAAGGTATGTTGATTTTTTTTAGTACAATACTCAATAAGTTGAAATGACTGACACTTTATTTGAGCTTGAGACAAAAGAGTTGTGACTGCTTGAAATCGAGGAATTTAACATAAACAGCAATGGAGGCAATGAATTAGTGGTTTTAATGATACATGCAACTAAAATTATCTTCCTTTAATGACACACACACAACTAAAATTATCTATATTGATACACACAACCAATATTATCTCCCTTTATCTTATCCAAACATACAACTAAAGTTATCTCCCTGTATTGATACATACAACCAATATTATCTCCCTTTATCTTATCCAAACATACAACTAAAGGTATCTCCCTGTATTGATACACACAACCAATATTATCTCCCTTTATCTTATCCAAACATGCAACTAAAGTTATCTCCCTGTATTGATACATACAACCAATATTATCTCCCTTTATCTTATCCAAACATACAACTAAAGTTATCTCCCTGTATTGATACATACAACCAATATTATCTCCCTTTATCTTATCCAAACATACAACTAAAGTTATCTCCCTGTATTGATACATACAACCAATATTATCTCCCTTTATCTTATCCAACCATACAACTAAAGTTATCTCCCTGTATTGATACACACAACCAATATTATCTCCCTTTATCTTATCCAAACATACAACTAAAGTTATCTCCCTGTATTGATACATACAACCAATATTATCTCCCTTTATCTTATCCAAACATACAACTAAAGTTATCTGCCTGTATTGATACATACAACCAATATTATCTCCCTTTATCTTATCCAAACATACAACTAAAGTTATCTGCCTGTATTGATACACACAACCAATATTATCTCCCTTTATCTTATCCAAACATACCACTAAAGTTATCTCCCTGTATTGATACACACAACCAATATTATCTCCCTTTACCGAAACACACATCTAAAATTATCCCCTTTTAATATAATGTTTTCAACATTTTTTATGAAATCTTCACTCCTCTTATACATTTTAGGTTGGAAGCAGTGTGGCAGTATTAACATTGCTCAAACTAAAGATAGAGTCAACTTGTTACAGAGAAAGCATGCTGTAGCTGTGTAAGTAAACCTGTCAATTAGGGACACTGACGTGATGTAGCTGTGTAAGTAAAACTGTCAATTAGGGGCACTGATGTGCTGTAACTTTATAAGTAAACCTGTCAATTAGGGGCACTGACATGCTGTAACTATGTAAGTAAACATGTAAAAGGTCTATTCAAAAGATAGAAATGTAAAAAAAGAAGAAATTTAAATAAATGTCCAAAGTTTCAACCCCATTTATCCCTTAAAGTTTGACAGTTTATTTTTTATTACATGTTTGAATTGACTAGGTGAAAAATAACTTGTATGCAAATTTTTGTAAAAAAAATAATGTGGGATCAAAACATTATCACATCGATGTATGCCCTTAAATAACAGATTTCTTAATTTGACTGTTGACAATGGAAATATAAAAAATAAACCTATTTTTTTAAAACATGTCATGATTTTGCATGTGTATTCTTCTTTATTATAATTTCTAGAATTTTGGCAAAAAAATCTTGTATTTATTCTTATAGCAATCTTTCATCATATTTATATATTTAAGTGCTAATATGAACATTTTCTATTTTAGAGCTACTGGTATTGAAGCCCATTTTATTGGACCAAAAGAAGTACAAAGATTAGCACCTGTTCTTAAAACAGAAGATATTGAGGTATAAAACATATAGGTTAGCACCTGTTCTTAAAACAGAAGATATTGACGTATAAAACATATAGGTTATCACCTGTTCTTAAAACAGAAGATATTGAGGTATAAAGCATATAGGTTATCACCTGTTCTTAAAACAGAAGATATTGAGGTATAAAACATATAGGTTAGCACCTGTTCTTAAAACAGATGATATTGAGGTATAAAACGTATAGGTTAGCACCTGTTCTTAAAACAGAAGATATTGAGGTATAAAACATATAGGTTAGCACCTGTTCTTAAAACAGATGATATTGAGGTATAAAACGTATAGGTTAGCACCTGTTCTTAAAACAGAAGATATTGACGTATAAAACATATAGGTTATCACCTGTTCTTAAAACAGAAGATATTGAGGTATAAAGCATATAGGGTATCACCTGTTCTTAAAACAGAAGATATTGAGGTATAAAGCATATAGGTTATCACCTGTTCTTAAAACAGAAGATATTGAGGTATAAAACATATAGGTTAGCACCTGTTCTTAAAACAGATGATATTGAGGTATAAAACGTATAGGTTAGCACCTGTTCTTAAAACAGAAGATATTGAGGTATAAAACATATAGGTTATCACCTGTTCTTAAAACAGATGATATTGAGGTTTATTATATGACTATAAATTTTCTGTTTTCTCATTGGCTAAAAGCATAGGAAATCCTCTTTGATAAAACATTATATTCACCGCGTCAAAAATCACGAGAGGTTAATATAAGATTTGGAACAGCGTCCGTGTACCAAAATATAGAAACGGGGAATTCTTGTTAGCTATTTAAGGGATGTATAAATAAAATGGTTTTTAATTGGACGACCGAATAAATATCAACCAATTAGCGCTCTCGACATAAAATCGTTTCGATCTAACAGACGACAGTTACATGTTTCCGGCAACAAAGTATGGCTGGAGCAGCAGAAGTAGCTACTGAAAAACGCTTTCTAATAACTACAGAATATTCAAACTGTTATAAACTTTAATACCTAAATATTTTTTTCAACTCATTATACGATAATTTGGAAATTAGTATGGCGTTCATTATCACTGGACTAGTATATATTTGTTTAGGGGCCAGCTGAAGGACGCCTCCGGGTGCGGGAATTTCTCGCTACATTGAAGACCTGTTGGTGACCCTCTGCTGTTGTTTTTTGTTTTTTATTTGGTCGGGTTGTTGTCTCTTGGACACATTCCCCATTTCCATTCTCAATTTTATCATTATACGATAACAGATGTATTGATATGCATTTGCAAAAGGTCAATTTGTATCCAACACAGCTCAGATGCTGCATCAGAAATAAATACATACTGTATAAACACACACAAAAAATGTGCAACTTGATTTGAAAGTTTAATCATGTATGTATTGGAATTATAACTGAGAAACTAGTTTGGGATGCATGATGATTTCAGTTGTCTTAGATTTACAGATTAGCCAGTGAAGAGACATGTTTTTAAGAAACATTAAACTTTCTGACCCTCAAAACTCATGTTGGGTATTTCAATCTTTTGATTCTGTGAGTTTTAATCAAATAAAGTTTCATTATCTATATGTATTACACAAATGATTTATTTGTAGGCAGCCTTATATGTTCCATCAGACGGAGTTGTAGCTCCTTCAGACTTAGCATCAACTTATGTCAGACTGGCTAAAGACAGAGGTAATCTCTTATCTACAAAGTTCCTCCTAACATAGGACAACCTCCTACCATAAAAATTGTTCAACTTATGTCAGACTGGCCAAAGACAGAGGTAATCTATTTTCTACAAAGTTCCTCCTAACATGGGACAACCTACCACCATAAAATTTGTTCAACTTATGTCAGATTGGCCAAAGACAGAGGTAATCTATTATCTATAAAGTTCCTCCTAACATAGGACAATCTATCACTATAAAAATTGTACAACTTAGGGACGACATCAAAAGATCGATGTAGGATAAAAAACTTAAATCAAATAGTTTGGGGGTGGGGGGTTAAAATTCTACAAGTTTTGTATATCTAAAATCGATTTTTACATATATCTCTATTGGTAAATCAATTTTTCCCAAATTAAGTTAAGAAGGGGGTGGGGGTGTCAGTGAAAAAACTATGTGAATTAAGTTTTTTATCCTACATTGAACTTTTGATGTCAACCCTTATGTATAACTAGCCAAGGACAGAGGTAATCTTTTATCCATAAAGTTCCTCCCAACATGGGACAAAAAAAGGTAAAGACCTGGATGCTTCATACCTTGTATACATTATGTTTTAAAGTTTAAGTCTGTCATATATCCATTGTCCATGGCATCATTTTCATGGTTCAGTGAATGCTTAATGGTTCATTTTAAGTTTTTGTGTTTTGGTCAGTTTTTCAAATATAATAAGCAGTAGTTCAATTATATTTGGTGTATGGAATGATTTAAAGATGTACATGTCTGTCTGTCTGGTAGGTAACAATTGACCTTGACCTCATTTTCATTGTTCATTGGTCAATGTTGAGCAATCAACTATATTTGGTGGGTGGAACAATTGTAAGGTGAACATGTCTGTCTAACAGTGTTTATCTGACCTTAACCTCATGATCACAAAATTGAGAATGGAAATGGGGAATGTGTCAAAGGGAAAACAACCCAACCATAGAACAGGCAACAGCAGAAGGTCACCAATAGGTCTTCCATGTAGAGAGAAACTCCAGCACCAGGAGGCGTCCTTCAGCTGGTCCCTAAACAAATAAATGTACTAGTTCAGTGATAATGGACGTCATACTAAACTCCAAATTATACACAAGAAACTAACATGCATTTTTAAAAATGTTAATTTGATGAATATGTGATACTTGTAGGAAAACCTTTGTATTAAAGACTTTCAACATAAAACTAATGTTCAGTTAAACAGCGAGACATTTCAGCATGTGTTCTCTTGTTAAAAGTAAAAATTTTGAAAAGATTTTGGAATAAACCCATAATATATTTCACTTTGTGAATTATTTCTAATGTTTTGAAAGACATGTTTTGTTCAATATATAAAATATTTCCTATTTGTTTTAGGAGTGAAAATGTTTGAAGGAGTACAAGTTGAAAAGATTCTAACTCACAATGGTCATGTTCATGCTGTACAGACAAGCCTAGGAACAATCAACTGTGAATACTTTGTTAATTGTGGAGGACTGGTAAGTATATCTTATAGTTGTTTTACTAAAAAATAATCAAATTCAAAGCTTAGTTTGATAAATTGTTGCTGTGGATTCATCATTTTTTGTTTAATACCAATTTTGTGAATGTCGTGGGTAAAGGTGAACCACTAAATTAAATGTTCGACAAATGACAAATTTTCTATGCAGACTTTTTCAAAACCACAAAATCAAATTTCCATGAACATGCAAGTTTTCCTTAATCCAAGAATATAGGTATCAACGAAAATAAATGAATCCACAGTATATGAATGAAAAGCCAATCTAGAAGGATAATATTGTAAAAAATTTCAGAAATTTATGTAATGTTTAAAATAATAAGAAAAATACAACAAAACAAGGTTTGCCGAGTTAAAACTTGCATCCAGGAATTCAGCAATGTCTTACCTTTCAAATGTTATGAAACTTATATATGCAATGCTTATTACCACCAAACACACATCAAGTTTTAAGTAAGGTGACATCACTTTCACTGTTCTTGAGCTACTTTATTACTACTGTTTGTTATTCAACAAATGAGAACACTCTAACCCCTGAGCAATCTATAATGACAACATACAGAAACAAATGTCATTCAGTTTAAAAGAAAACAAAAAGTCAAAAGGTTAGTACATCTTGTATATTATCAAGCCAGGGCATGTGTGTCCATATTCTTCTTTAATGTGTTTTCTTATTGCCATTGTTGTGTCTTTATCAGTGGAGTCGACAGATAGGAAAGAAGTCACAACCCAGAGTACAAGTACCATTACATGCTACAGAACATTTCTACATTGTTACAAAGGAGGTGCCAGGAGTGGACTCTACCTTACCAGGTAAAATATAATATATTCTGCCAGGAGTGGACTCTACCTTACCAGGTAAAATATAATATATTCTGACAGGAGTGGACTCTACCTTACCAGGTAAAATATAATATATTCTGACAGGAGTGGACTCTAGCTTACCAGGTAAAATACATACCTGTCAACTGACCCGGATTCTGCAGGTGTGACCCGAGATTTTCACAATTCTGAGGGATCACCCGGATCACCCGCCGGGTCATTGAAATAACCCGGGAATTCCGAAAATGACCCGATTTCACCCGTATTTCTTAGCCTTGAGAAGTAATATTCCTTTGAAATACCGGCAAATTCGTAATTCTTCCATGAACAGGCAGTTCATCTAGCTATGTAAACTGTCAAATTAAGTGACCCATTAAGTGCATGGCTTCACTTGACAGCTTTGGTGTCAAACACACTGTTAATTAACACCAATTACCTTAGCTTTAGGTCGTAAATAAATTGCCCTGTTGTTTTACAAAGATATTTCAACTAAGAGTTACTTCCCCTTATTTGTCACCATTCAAAATTATTCCTTATATTTACGTTTTATGGGTGAAAAAGATTAAATCATAATAATATGAAATTCAAATACATATTGAAAAATAAATTTTTATTATTTTTATACCTTTATACAATTTTTTTTAGAAAAGTTGAAAATTATTTTTTACATTTATACTTCCTTTAACTGTATTACTATATTTTATCATAGTCTTATTTCCTTGTTGTTTGAGAGATCAATCCAGTCACGTCTCAGTCATTACAGCTGAACGGATGTGCTGGGCCAGCTCTCCTTTACCCGCTATCTTCGATGAGGGTTTACAGTTAGATGAACAACGACATACTACTTAAGATGACAGAAACCAATCCATGCCGTACAGATAGACGTAGTAGTTGGCGTACCCGCGTTAACATGCACTCCAAAACCATTGTATCATGGGGAGTGTTATGCCGATTAACGTCCGAGGGCTGTATCCTAGGCTGTTGGGTGATACGACCTGCATGTAACTGCCTCACGGCTTTGGGTCCTGATAACGCTTCCTGTCATCTTTAGAACTACATCCACCATTCATCTACCGGTACTCACTCATCGAGGTTAGCGGGCTGCCAAGCTGACCAAACTGGCCCTGAAAGCAGCCGTTGTGAAGAAGAAAAATCCAAAATAGTCAAAAACCAAAAACAACTCACCAAAACCAAGATGGCGGCCTCCATTCGGCGTCCTCTACTACCAGTTCCTGACCCACGGCAGAAAATATTTAAATGCTCACCAATCGCCTTCGGGCACCGAGCCGACCGTGCGAGGGCTGTATAGCCAGTCAAGGTCGTTAAACACTTCCATTTGTTGTTTGAGAGATGAATGTTCATACATGTAATACCTCTACATGGTATGTTTAAACGCTAGTAGTCTCCTTTTAAAATTACATTTGAAAAATAAATTGAAGATGATGACATAAAGTAAAGGACATAATATTGTGACACACAAGTTTATAACACTCTTTAAAAGTGTAATGAAATAATAATAAATAAAATTTAAAATGACTTAACCAAGTGAACATGCATTGATGTTTTGGTATCTTTGATATATGTTATAAGAAAATGTACCATAAATACTGAAATTCAGCTCGAAAAAGTTCGTACGCGTTATGACCTGAGATTTGATTCTTCAATGCAGGTCATGACCTGCATTTTCATCGTCACAGGTTGACAGGTATGAAAATATAATATATTCTGACAGGAGTGGACTCTACCTTACCAGGTAAAATATAATATATTCTGACAGGAGTGGACTCTACCTTACCAGGTAAAATATACTATATTCTGACAGGAGTGGACTCTACCTTACCAGGTAAATTATTATGTATTTTGACCCTAATAAAGTTTCAAAAAGAAGCTTTTAATTCTTAATCAAGAGGGGATTGAGGTTGTAATGGCAGGAGAGTTTGATATGTTTTGATTTATTTCAATGATCATAGATCATAATGGACTAATCTATTATCAAGAGTGGAATGCGGGTGTAATGACAAGAAAGTTTGATCCATGATTTTATTTTATTCCAGTGATCAGAGATTATGATGGACTAATCTACTATCGGGAATGGAGTGGGGGTGTAATGGCAGGAGGTTTTGAACCAGTAGCTAAGCCAGTTTTCCATACAAATATTCCAGACAAATTTGAGTTCCAGTTACTGCCAGAAGATTGGGACCACTTTCGTAAATACATAATTATATACATTTATTACACTTTAATGATAGCTTGTAATCCAATTCATTCTAAAAATAAAAATATTTTGCTTCATCAGCATTTTTTCCCTGTGAGTTTTAAAAAAAAAACAATTGTACAAGCATAGCAAGTTTGAGTTTGAAGCCCCTTCGTGTTTTTGTTTTGTCAATTACATCAGCTGATTTCATCCTTAACACATTTTAAACACAAGTATGTCATTAACTATTATGTGAATGCTTTCAATTTTTTCTGTTTTTAGAAATATTACTTGATGCTATTCTCAATCGTATGCCTGCAGTGGAAACAGCTGAAGTACGTCAGTTTGTCAATGGACCAGAAAGTTTTACTCCTGACGGGAGCTGGATTCTTGGGGAATCTGCCGAGGTATGTATCCATGGAAAAAGGAGAAGTAAGTCACTTTGTCAAGGGACCAGAAAGTTTTACTCCTGACCGGAGCTGGATTCTTCATTCTTCGGGAATCTGCCAAGGTTTGTATCCATGGAAACAGAAGTCTGTCAGTTTGTCAATGGACCAGAAAATTTTACTCCTGACGGGAGCTGGATTCTTGGAGAATCTGCTGAGGTATGTTTCCATGGAAAAAGGAGAAGTAAGTCAGTTTGTCAAGGGACCAGAAAGTTTTACTCCTGACCGGAGCTGGATTCTTGGGGAATCTGCCAAGGTATGTATCCATGGAAACAGAAGTCTGTCAGTTTGTCAATGGACCAGAAAATTTTACTCCTGACGGGAGCTGGATTCTTGGAGAATCTGCCGAGGTATGGTTTCCATGGAAAAAGGAGAAGTAAGTCAGTTTGTCAAGGGACCAGAAAGTTTTACTCCTGACCGGAGCTGGATTCTTGGGGAATCTGCCTAGGTATATATCCATGGAAAAAGGAGAAGTAAGTCAGTTTGTCAAGGGACCAGAAAGTTTTACTCCTGACCGGAGCTGGATTCTTGGGGAATCTGCCGAGGTATGTATCCATGGAAACAGAAGTCTGTCAGTTTGTCATTGGACCAGAAAGTTTTACTCCGGACGGGAGCTGGATTTTTGGGGAATCTGCTGAGGTATGTATCCATGGAAACAGGAGTCCGTCAGTTTGTCAATAGACCAGAATGTTTTACTCCTGATGGGAGCTGGATTCTTGGGGAATCTGCTGAGGTATGTATCCATGGAAACAGAAGTAAGTCAGTTTGTCAATGGACCAGAATGTTTTAATTCTGATGGGAGCTGGATTTTTGGAGAATCTGCTAAGGTATGTTTCCATGGAAAAAGGAGAAGTAAGTCAGTTTGTCAAGGGACCAGAAAGCTTTACTCCTGACGGGAGCTGGATTCTTGGGGAATCTGCTGAGGTATGTATCCATGGAAACAGAAGTAAGTCAGTTTGTCAATGGACCAGAATGTTTTAATTCTGATGGGAGCTGGATTTTTGGAGAATCTGCTGAGGTATGTTTCCATGGAAAAAGGAGAAGTAAGTCAGTTTGTCAAGGGACCAGAAAGCTTTACTCCTGACGGGAGCTGGATTCTTCGGGAATCTGCCAAGGTATGTATCCATGGAAACAGAAGTCTGTCAGTTTGTCAATGGACCAGAAAATTTTACTCCTGACGGGAGCTGGATTTTTGGAGAATCTGCCGAGGTATGGTTTCCATGGAAAAAGGAGAAGTAAGTCAGTTTGTCAAGGGACCAGAAAGTTTTACTCCTGACCGGAGCTGGATTCTTGGGGAATCTGCCGAGGTATGAAAGGAGAAGTAAGTCAGTTTGTCAAGGGACCAGAAAGTTTTACTCCTGACGGAAGCTGGATTCTTGGGGAATCTGCCGAGGTATGTATCCATGGAAACAGAAGTCTGTCAGTCAAGAGACCAGAAAGTTTTACTCCTGACGGAAGCTGGATTCTTGGGGAAACTGCCGAGGTATGTATCCATGGAAACAGAAGTCTGTCAGTTTGTCAAGGGACCAGAAAGTTTTACTGCTGACGGGAGCTGGATTCTTGGGGAATCTGCTGAGGTATGTATCCATGGAAACAGAAGTCTGTCAGTTTGTCATTGGACCAGAAAGTTTTACTCCAGACGGGAGCTGGATTCTTGGGGAATCTGCTGAGGTATGTATCCATGGAAACAGGAGTCCGTCAGTTTGTCAATGGACCAGAATGTTTTACTCCTGATGGGAGCTGGATTCTTGGGGAATCTGCTGAGGTATGTATCCATGGAAACAGAAGTAAGTCAGTTTGTCAATGGACCAGAATGTTTTAATTATGATGGGAGCTGGATTCTTGGGGAATCTGCTGAGGTATGTATCCATGGAAACAGAAGTCTGTTAGTTTGTCATTGGACCAGAATGTTTTACTCCTGATGGGAGCTGGACTCTTGGGGAATCTGCTGAGGTATGTATCCATGGAAACAGAAGTCTGTTAGTTTGTCAATGGACCTATAATATATAAATGGATGATTTCTATTTATGTTAATCCAGATTGTTAAACTCTTTGTAGCCACATGAATGTTGTATCAGAAACCTGTTCTATGGATTTGATTTGATTTTTGATTATAATGTTTTAATGTCATTTTTAATTACTGTTTTTTGGCTATTTCGTGGTGGCCAGTTTTTATAGATGGAGAGAGCCAAAGAGCCCGGAGAAAACCACCACCATTCAGTAGGAAAACTGACAATCCTAGTCAATTAAGAAAGGAGTCCAGTGCACACGCACGAGCGTGGATTTAAACTCACAACCTCAGTAATGACTGGCTAGTGATTACAGTAGTAACTACTTACAACACACGGCCAACAAGCCCCCACCCCCTGTTTATCAGATGCCTGTTTAATATTTGTCTTACCTATGTTGTAGGTTTAAAATTTTTCTATCCCTGTAATTCCAGATAGGTAAATTCTTTTTAGCCTCATGGATATAATATTTGTCTATCCCTGTAATTTCAGATAGGTAAATACTTTGTGGCCTCATGGATATAATATTTGTCTATCCCTGTAATTCCAGATAGGTAAATACTTTGTGGTCTCATGGATATAATCTTTGTCTATCCCTGTAATTCCAGATAGGTAAATTCTTTATAGCCACATGGATATAATATTTGTCTATTCCTGGAATTCCAGATAGATAAATACTGTGTAGTCTCATGGATATAATATTTGTCTATCCCTGTAATTTCAGATAGGTTAATACTTTGTAGCCTCATGGATATAATATTTGTCTATCCCAATAATTCCAGATAGGTTAATACTTTGTAGCAACATGGATATAATATTTGTCTATCCCTGTAATTCCAGATAGGTAAATACTGTGTAGCCTCATGGATATAATATTTGTCTATCCCTGTAATTCCAGATAGGTAAATACTTTGTAGCCTCATGGATATAATATTTGTCTATCCCTGTTATTCCAGATAGGTAAATACTTTGTGGCCTCATGGATATAATATCTGTCTATCCCTGTCATTCCAGATAGGTAAATACTTTGTGGTCTCATGGATATAATATTTGTCTATCCCTGTAATTTCAGATTGGTAAATACTTTGTGGCAGCAGGGATGTCCTCCACAGGTGTTGTAGCATCTGGTGGTGTAGGCAAACACATTGCAGAGTGGATCATTGATGGAGAGCCAAGCATTAATCTAGAAGCTCATGACATCCTAAGATTTGTATCATTCCATAACAACAGACGGTTCCTGAGGGAGAGAGTTAAGGAATCATTAGGTTTGTACATCACAGGGGGTTCCTCAGGGAGAGAGGGGGTTTGTACAGAAGGGGAGATAATTCAAATTTATATCTCACACTTTTCAAGTTCAAAATCTATTTGTCTATCTTTATGTGTGGTCATATAAGAGAAAATATGTTAGGGGCAACAATATTTGTTATGAGTAAATTTTACAGGAGAATATACAAAAATTAGAAGATGTGGATCCATTGGTAACTTAACATTTAATTTTCTTTTCCCAAAATCCAAAATTGTTAGTACACCTTTGATTGCTGAGGCATTTATAATTTATGGCCAAGAGAATCATTTTGAATTTTATCTGTTGCATTTCACAAAATACTAATTTTGGTCTATAACAAAATGTACTAGTAAATGAGAATTAAATGTGATGCTATTTTACAGGCATGTATAGGATGAAATATCCAGGACAGCAATGGAAGACAGGACGTAACTTCCGTACCTCACCACTCTATACCCGACTGAAGGCTGAGGGAGCCTGCTTTGGTGAAACAAATGCTTATGAGAGACCTATGTATTTCAATGATACAGCTGACAGTAAGTACAGTTGGTGTCATCTAAAAAGTTTAAAGCTATGTAAATGATTAAGGGCTGGGGACTAAGGTTGGTTAATCAATGGTAATCAGGGGTTTGGAAATGCCAGACTCAAATGGCAAGTCTCAAATGTTCTGTACAATAAATGTTAGTAATTTCTGCAATAGCACAACCATTATAGACAATTAATTTACTGGGAGGTAGATTTTTTAATAGTACTTATCCTTGGGCTAGTGAAGAAAACTGATGTTTCCACCCCCTGGTTATAGTCTAGATTAATGACTGAAAGCTGATAGAGCATGTTTTCTTTAGGAAGTCAGGAAAAGTTTTGTTAATGAAATCTATAGTTTAGTGAGATTTTATATATATTGTGTGTATATTTGTTTTAAAACAGGAACTGCTGGGCATTCAGTAAAGTTAATAGCCCTTCAAGGAATGTTACTGCTTTGTATGTAATTAATAGTTTTTTTTCAGAATTTGTTTATGCCTGGAACAGCTTGAAATACAGAAAGACACATAAAGTTAACCTAACTGGCACATGAATTGTCATTATTATGTCCCACCCAGGGGCGTTATGTTTTTTAGGTCTGTGTGTGTCAGTCTGTTCATTCATCCTTCTGTCCGTCCGTCTGTCGTACCGGCTGTCCAGCTTTGGGTGAAAATTTTAGGTCAAGTTAGTTTCTGATGAAGTTGACGTCCAATGCTTTTTCAGTTTGTCTTATGATTTTAAATGTCCCTTTGATGTTTGCAATTTGATTATTTTTCAAGCCATGAATAGACAAAAATGGGTACATATCATAACATATGAGGAATTATTCTAGAAATGTCACTGTTTGTTGAAGCTTGGATGTTTGAATGTTACCCATGGAACTTGCCTGGAATGTAATGGCTTAATATGTTAGTATTTCAATGGGGCATACAAAAGGGTACATTTGGTTAACCTATCTGGCATGTCAGTATTCCAGTACTTTGATTATTTTTCAAGTGAAGAACAATGGGGCATACAGAAGGGTACATTTGGTTAACCTATCTGGCATGTCAGTATTCCAGTACTTTGATTATTTTTCAGGTGAAGAAAAATGGGGCATACAGAAGGATACATTTGGTAAAACTATCTGGCATACCAGTATTCCAGTACTTTGATTATTTTACAGGTGAAGAACAATGGGGCATACAGAAGGGTACATTTGGTAAACCAATCTGGCATGAGCATGTGAAGAATGAGTACTGGTCATGTAAAGAAAGGGTCAGCTTGATTGATATGTCATCATTCTCAAAGTTTGAAATAATGGTAAGATAATTTTTACTGACTTAAACAAACTTTGTCTATGTCACCACTTCATTTAAATTTTTTATTGATTGATTGTTGGTTGCTTAACACCCCCTCAGCACAAAAATGTTATACATATGTATCACGCACATATTTAAAGTTTTAAAAATCCAAATGTCCTAAAAGTGGAATTAGAATAACAATCAATTAATCATTTATTTGTTTAATATGACTGTCAAGTTTTTATGGAGAAATAAGCAAAAGCTTGATTATTTGGTAAAGCAGGACAAAACCTTGAAATTCATAATTCTAAATGGAATGCCAAAGAAACATTTATAAGCAAATAAGTCCAAAATAAACTGACGACATCATGCAAAAAATGAAAAAAAGAGAAAAAGATGAACAACAGTATACAAAACATAACATAGAAAACTTAAAGACTGTGCAACATGAACCCAACCAAAAACTAGAGACAATTTCAAGTGTTCCAGAAGGGTAAGCAGATCCTGCTCCATATGTGGTACCCATCATGTTGCTCATACAAGTACAATCTGATCAGTAAAACTTGGTAGGTCACATTCAAGAAATAGAGGACAAGATGGTGGTTATGACTATTGAAATTGAAATTAACTAGATGTGTCAAAGAGACACGAATGGCCCTGTCTCAAAAAGTTGAAAAATCTGCAATTTCAATAACACATATGAACACAAACATGATGGTAGTCTCACATATCAAAATCAGCTCAAAATCTGGAGGCATATAGAAAAAAAGTCTATAACTATGATTTTCAACAATTTTCAAAGTTGTAAACCCTTAATTTTGGCAAATATTAGTGGAGTGGAACAAACCTTGAACTTGACCTGTTACTCATCATGAGTAACTCACATACCAAAAATCAGCCCAATATCTGAAGGCGTTTAGAAAAAAAGTCTGTATAACTGTGATTTTCAACAATTTATCAAAGTCCAAAGCCTGTAATTTCCGCAAAAATTAGACGAGCAGAACAAAACTTAAACTTGATCTGTAACTCATCATGGTTAACTTACATGCCAAAAATCAGCCCATTATCTGAAAGAGTTTAGAACAAAAGTCTGTATCACTGTGATTTTCAACAATTTATCAAAGTCCAAAGCACCAATTTTGGCAAAAATTAGCGGACCGGAACAAAATATAAACTTGATCTGTAACTCATCATGGTTAACTCACATACCAAATATCTGAAAGAGTTTAGAAAAAAGTGTGTATAACTGTGATTTTCAACAATGTATCACAGTCCAAAGCCCTAATTTAGGCCAAAATTAACGGAGTGGAAAGAAACTTAAATTTGATCTGTAACTCATCATGGTTAACTCACATACCAAAAATCAGCCCAATATCTGAAGGCGTTTAGAAAAAACTCTGTATAATGGTTTGTTGCGGAATGACGGAATTTCAGAATTACGGACAAGGGTAAAACTATATGGCAATGACAACTTCGTTGCGGGGCCATAAAAATAAAGAAGTCCATTCAGTTGACTTAAAAATGTTGACCTCTGTCTTACTGATAGATAATTGGATAAGTGTAAGTATCATTTGACCTAACATCCCAGTGTAAATTTAACAGAAAGAACTGAAGTATGTAAGAAAACATTTGTAGTTATAAAAGTGGAGGTTCTTGATATTTTGTATTTAAAACAAAGGGAACTTTAAATTTCCTTAAATAGCTGTAAGTGATTACTGAAAGTTAAAAAATCATTGTCAGTAGTACCTTGTCCATTAAATGATTTAGTATTTCTCAAATTGTTTCGTTTCATTGAAGCTTGAACAGTAAAATCTTACAGATCTGAATTAGATAAAGATTAAAAGTTTGATATAATTTGATAAACTTACAACATCTACACTAAACCCTGATGACCAGTGTTAGACCTGTATTAGTTTATACAAAATTATTTTACTTACAGTCTCAGGGATCAGAAGCATTAGATTTATTGCAGTATTTAAGTTCTAACGACATAAATCAACCAATCGGAACAGTTATTCATACTGGAATGCAGAATAATCGTGGAGGATACGAAAATGACTGTTCTATTGTACCGCTGACAGATAATAGGTATGTATTGTCATATTTATATATAAAAAAATGTGACTTTTGGTTTATTTTTATAAAGAATGATGTACTCAACAATTTTAAATTGTTAGCTTACCTTAGTCACAGACCAGTTGATATTAGATTCTATCTACCCTTCAAAATATAAAGCTACGACTAATGAAAGTCCTCTTCATTTATTACATTATAATATTGAATTATTGACAAATAACTATACAAGGAACCAAAAAATATATAGGAACAGTGTAGGAAATTTTGTATCTGTTGTATATATGATGAATAACAAATAAGAAACATACAAACAGAAAAAAGGAGGTGTGGTATGATATCCTATGGGACAAATATCCACCAAAGAAAAAAGGAGGTGTGGTATGATATCCTATGAGACAAATATCCACCAAAGTTTGAATGAAGAAGATGTAAGTATCTATAGGCAACCTTATTGCCTTCAACAATGAGAAAAACCATACCTTACAGTCGGCTATAAAAGGACATAACAGGAAAAATATGAAACAATTCAATTGAGAAAATTGAGAGCTTAATTTATAGTAAAACAGTACTAAAACAAATAAGACAGACATGAACCAAAGACAATGGTTCTGCATAAGACAAATATATATAGACCTGATTGAAGATCAACCAAAGAAAACCAGAATAAACTGTAAATAGTTGGCTATCACAATTTCAGGTTCTTCATGATCGCACCTACCTCACAACAGACCAGATCCTTCTCCTGGTTAAGGAAACATTGTCCACTAGATGGATCTGTGATGATCTCTGACCTTACATCAGCTTTCTCAGGGTTAAATGTGGTTGGTCCACATGCTCAACAGCTGTTGGCAGATGTCACAGATACGTCAATGACTCTCAATGACTTTAAACCTATGACTTGTCAGGTAGGTTTTATTGATCCTCAATATTGATGAGCTCATGAGATTGTAAGCTTAGGACTAATGTGATTAACTCATGTGTATATCTGGGACCAATGAGATTCAAGCCTATGCAAAAATTAAAATTTAACTAACACTAAATATCACTGATTTTTATACGCCCGTCAAAATTTTGACGGGACGTTTTATGGTATACAAATGTCCGGTGTCCGTCCGTCTGTCTGTCCGGTGTCCGTCCGTCTGTCTGTCCGTCCGTCTGTCCGTCTGTCCGGCGTAAACATGTCGCACCGTAACTTGAGAACGACTAATCCAAATTTCATGAAACTTAATATAGTTGTTTCTTATGATGGTCAAATGATCTGTATACTTTTTGGTGAAAATAAGATTTAAACTTTTTGAGTTACGGCACTTTATAACTAAAACAGGGGTGTGTTTTTTTCACATGTCGCACTGTATCTCAAAAACGATTCTTGATTATGACTTAAAACTTTAAACACTTCTTAGTTATATTAATCTCAATATCTGTACACTTTTTGGTGATGATTCAAAATTTCATTTTTGAGTTATTGAGTATTTTGTAAAAAAGGGGAAGGGTTTTTTTTACATGTCGCGCCATATCTCAAAAATGATTTATGATTATTGCTTAAAACTTTACACATGTCTTTGTTATATTAATCTCAATATCTGTATACTTTTTGGTGATGATTCAAAATTTCATTTTTGAGTTATTAGTATTTTGTAAAAAAGGGGGAGGTTTTTTTTTTTACATGTTGTGCCGTATCTCAAAAACGATTTATGATTATTGATTAAAACTTTATACACTTCTTTGTTCTATTAATCTAAAGATCTGTATACTTTTTGGTGATTATTCAAAATTTTATTTTTGAATTATTGAGTATTTTGTAAAACAGGGGAGGGTTTTTTACATGTCGCGCCGTATCTCAAAAATAGGTTATGATTATTGCTTAAAACTTTACACACTTTTTTGATATATTAATCTAAAGATCTGTATACTTTTTGGTTTGATTCAAAATTTTATTTTGGTAATATTTAGTTTTTGTAAAAAAAAACAGGGTGGGGGGTTTCACATGTCCCGCCGTGTCTCTAAAACAATATATGGTTATTGCTTAAAACTTTCTCATAAACTATTTATGATTATTGCATAAGACTTCCACATAAGATGTCGGGCATATCATGCGCTCATGGTGCAGCTGTTTATTTTCTACAGAGGACACAAAATTCAGTTTTAACAAAAGTTAGTAATGGTTAAAAATAGTGTATTCAGTTACAAGACATTGAGACATCTTCTATTATTGATAACAATTGGCATGTTCAAAATTTTTGTAATTCTTCCAGATATTTTTATTTCTCTAATTCTTACACAATTTATCCCTTTCCTGACATGTGGATTATTTTTATTTAATCAACGTGTGAATCATTTGATCTCAATTCTTCATTGGTGAAAGTTTGATAATGACGTCAAATTTTCTTAATTTCCTCTGAATTTCCTATTGTGACAGCTCGAAAAAAAAGTCGACCATGCCTGATGACGTCACATAGAAGGAACACATCTATTTGCAGATCATTTGAAAAGAAGAATTGCATTGTCTGGATATTGTTTAAAAATCATTAGAGAAACAGATTCCACCATCAAATCTCGTGTTATATGATATTTATCTACTCTTTACAGCAAGGATCTGGAAATTATTTCTGTTAAAAAAATAAAATTTGTCCTGAATCCCAATTACTCGCTTAGGACAAATAGTTTCAGTTTAGGACAAGACTGGCAAATATGACCGTTTCCAGACTCTTACTTGACAGTTCAATTTTAAATATTTAAACCGCTTGGCAAACCTCAAGTATTAATTTAAAAATTTAACTGTCTGGAGTGGATAAATATCGTATCTCACTAGATTCAGCTGTAGAATCTATATGTTAATTTATAGGAATAATTGTGTGAACTATGATTTTTATTTATATACACTTCTAATATGGCTAGAATTGTATATCCACAGGTTATAGATGTTGGTTATGCTGGAGGTATAATAGCTATGAGGTTAACACATGCTGGTGAAGATGGCTTTGTGCTTTATGTCCCGTCAGAGGTAAGACATTAAGAACCTAAGACCACACACATGATTGCCTTATAGCTTGTTTTTATGATAGTTCATTTTCTAGTTATAGAAAATGAAGACATCAACTCCCATGTTATACTGCTAGATTATTATAGTTTTATTAACTGGCGGTTTCTGGATTTGGCCTGTTATAGATTTGAGGTTAGCTGTATTAAACCAAAGACTCCTAGAGTAGATAGGCCAAAACAGCTGATCGAGAATCTAAATAACAGGTCCAATACAGAAACAGCCAATTCATAACAATGGTTTTAATTCTTTGATTAAACTAATAAAATAGCAGTAAACATTGACTTTCTATACTATATAATAAATTCAGACAGAATTTCACATTGATGATGGATATTTTGTCAACATTGTCAGATGTAATTTCTGATTTCTTGTCCAAGTTCTTATCTTATATATATGCTATTACATTTCAGTTTATCTAGCAAATATTAAGTAGCTGGGAAGAATAAATAAGACCTTTTAACTTTTCTTGTTCTTAAGGTGGTACCTAACACTACAGGGAGATAACTCTGTAAAATCAGCTAAACGTTTTAATTACGTTGTGTTGTTAAGGGAATATTAAGCTTCTCAATGATCAAAATGAGTGTCAAACTGCTATATAACCAGTGTAATTTTTCTGATAAAAAGGTTGGTTCAAATTTTTTAAAATTTTTATATTTTTGTCAAAGGGTCCAAGTAAATACTTTGTCAAAATTTCAAGAAAATTAAACGACCTAAATTAATTTTAATTAAAGTGTTAGGTACCACCTTAAATGATTTGAGTTCTGATGATTGGTAAACAGAAATGAAACAGTGATAATATTGAAAGTCGTACTCGTAAAGGCTGAGAAATATTTCTGTTTAAAGACGTGGCAAAACACTGAACATCATTTAAATTTTTTTTTATGATATTAAGTTATAAAATATGATATAAATGTGTTTTATGCATACCTATACCTTCAGAGTTAAGTAAGTTTAGGCATAAGAAACCTGAAGTGAACATTCCTTATTAGCCCATGAGCCAAAGGACTATAGAATTTCTACTTATATAAAAGACATACGGTAGTGCTTTTCTACACTTCAATATTGAGCATGGTAAGTATAAATGACTACAGTATTTTATTTCTAATATAGACATTGCCTTTTGGGCTCTAGTATGGATCAATAAGACAAGATCTTTTTATCTTTCAGTATTCCTTACATGTATACGACACACTAATGAAGGCAGGAAAGGACTACGGAATAAGGAATGCTGGGTATTATGCCATGAGGAAGTTAAGGATTGAGAAGTTTTTTGCTTTCTGGGGACAAGATCTCTCTACAGATGATACACCTTTTGAATGTGGCAGAGATTTCAGAGTAAAGTTAAATGTAAGTACCTATAGTTAGGGACTTGTGATAGGGTTACAGAATGGGACAGGGGGCTCTTTCTAGGGACAATATCTCTCTACAGATAATACCCTTTTGAATGTGGCAGAGATTTCAGAGTAAAGTTAAATGTAAGTAACTACAGTAAGGGACTTGTTATAGGGTTAAAGAAGGGGGGCTCTTTCTGGGGACAATATCTCTCTACAGATGATAATTTTTGAATGTGGTAGAGATTTCAGAGTAAAGTTAAATGTAAGTAACTACAGTAAGGGACTTTTATTGGGTTAAAGAAAGGAGGCTCTTTCTGGGGACAATATCTCTCTACAGATGATACCCCTTTTGAATGTGGCAGAGATTTCAAAGTAAAGTTGAATGTATGAAGCTTGAGTAGGGGAGTAATAGTGGGGGATAGATGTCGATTGGTCAATAATTTTTTTATAATGGCTATGTCATATAATGTATAGTTAAGACAACAAATTTTCTCATTAAAGAACTTTCTTTGAACTTTCTTTGAACATGAGGTGGAGTTAAATTTGTAAAATCAGATCAGCTTGAAATTGTAAAGTTTGATAAATGT